>NC_048298.1:142610805-142719341 GCF_013100865.1 Trachemys scripta elegans | reverse complement strand
GGGGTTCTGGAGGGCAGTTAGGAGCAGGGGTCCCAGGAGGGGGCAGTCAGGGGACAGGGAGCAGAGGGGTTTAGATGGGTCAGGAGTTCTGGGGGGGGCTGTCAGGGGGTGGGGGTGTGGATAAGGGTTGGGGCAGTCAGGGGACAGGTAGGGGGTAGAGTCCTAGGGGGCCAGTTAGGATGTGGGGAAGGTCTCAGGAGGAGGCAGTCAGGGGACAAGAGGCAGGGAGGCTTAGGGAGGGGGTGGAGTCCTGGGGGGCAGTCAGGGGACAAGGAGTGGGGGGGAGAGTTGGGGGTTCTGAGGGGGCAGAAGTGGGAGGGAGTGGAAGGGGCAGGGGCGGGGCTAGGACAGGACGGGGGCGGGGCTCCTCCCGTCCTCTTTTTTGATTGTTGAAATATGGTAACCCTAGACGCTGCTTTTGTACCATAACTGTCCTTGGGAGTAAAAAAGGCCCACGTGGTAAACCACAAAGAGATAAAGATTCAGGTTTCTGGGTTCACATGGCTGAATGTCACATTTTAAGCCAGAGAGCAGGAGAAAGGACTAATGCCTCTTTTCTTTGAATTAAATGTGGTCTCAAAGCTTTAATTTTGTTAGAGGACACCCCACAGACATGTACCCCAACCACCTGTAACACTGATCAGCTTCATTCTCAGCCTTTCAAGACAACTATTCCAGTTTATCAAAGTAGGACCTCTGCTATAACAGCTAACGTCTGCCTCCATTCAGTACCTTAATAATGAGGCTCTGTGCCATTGCTCATTCGTGTGCAATGACCAGCAATACAACGTGGGTTAATAGCAACCTGAGAGATGAAGCGTCACTGCAGGTCAGAGCACACAAAGTAAAATGGGAAGTGAGCAGTAATGGTGTACAGGGGCCAAGCACAGAGGCTCATCATTAAGGTAGGAAGGGAAAGGCTAGCGTACCAGCCACATAAGCCAGAAATAACAGTACCCAAATGCGAACTAGCTCTTGGAAAACACTTATCTAGCAGCCGTGGCTTAGTGTTTTAAAGTCTCTCTCTCTCTCATGACTTCTCCCCTTATACTACAATTTTATGCCCTATTTTATTTCAGAAGTCTGCATTCTTGGCCTTTGGTACAGTATACTTCACCTTTGAGCGAAATGTTGGGTGGACGAAGTACACTGCCTTCAAGTTTCTCTTGTACCTGGTTTAAAGAAGAAAATGACACTTGTTAAAAAAAACAAAAATAATAAAGTAATGAGCTCATCCTATTAAATTCAGCCAAAAACACAGCTTAAAGTGTTTGCAGACATTTGCCCACTTGTGCACAAGTGCTTGTGGTGCTAACCCTGACCCACAACATTCAAATCCAGGTCAAAGGACAGCTGCCCTAAGAATAAGCGAGGCAAAGGAAGCAAAAAGTTTCCCTGCATCTCTAGATAAATCCTATCAGATCCTCCAGTCCAAAGAGGGTTACACATTAGTTACACCTGTTAGTGCTGTCTATATGTCTCCTCCAGCAAAATGGATGGAGCACCCCAGTAGATAATACTGTCTTTTGGAAACACAACCTTTACAGGCAGATGGAATGAGCTCACATAACACGCCTGCCTTCATTATTGATCGATGTGCCACAGGCAGGGATTGCAGAGACCACTATATGACACAAGCATGCAAGAACTAGAATTAATCTCCTGTTGAACTGAGGCACTCACAAGTTACAAAAAGCATTACAGAAATGCCTAGAAAGTTGTTTAAATGGTTTGATTCAGAGCAGGAAAGGAAACAGGCCTAATCTCTACTGGTTTTGTTAGACACCTGGGTCTATTGGCCCCTGTGAAATTCTTCCCAGCAATCCCTTGGCTATGGACGCAAGCTGGATAAAAGGCCTGTCTTAAAGGCCTGTATGGGGAGAGGAGTAGAGGAGAAGGGTTTCTCTTCCTACTCATGACACTCACTTGATGTCGACGATGTCATACAATTTCTTCAGGAAGTCGGAGTCCAGGTGATTGTAATCGCTAGTGAGCGTGTGGAAGTATACTATGACATACTCCTTCACTGCAATATGGTCCATGACATGGATAAAGTACAAGAGTGCCTGAGGTGGGGAGACATTTATATTTTCAGCAGAAAAATCTGTCACAGTCCCATTCTATGCTAACAGATTTCCTTCTAACACTAATATTATTCAGACCAAAAGCCTTAAGATAAGCGGATATTATATTTCAATTACAAAAACATGATGCAACACTGAAGTCTTAAACACTGGCTCAAAAATATTATCTGGAGATATCTACAGCCAACCTTTACTCTGCTCCATGTCCCTAACCTCCACATACTTTGTCAGGATCCCAGGCATTTTGCATGTGCAAGAAACAAGTTTGCTCATTGCACCTCACTCCAGTTACAGAAGCACCTTTACATCTCTTTGGAAGGAAAGAGGGGTCCCTACACTACCCTGCTAAAGAACGGCCATATTGGGTCAGACCAATGGTACATCTAGCCCAGTATCCTGTCTTCCGACAGTGGCCAACGCCAGGCACCAATGCTTCCCTGAAGAGAATCTAGTCACTTCCCTAGAAAAATTTCTACCAGAAAATCTTCATATACAAAGTTTTAGATAGGATATATTTTCATGTTAAAGTATCTATGCAAGCAGTTTGTACATAATCTGCTGTGTAGGAAGATTTCTGCATAGACACACCCCTCTAGAGATATCCTGCTAAAGTTAGTGCTGAGGGTACAGGACGAGATAGTTGCACTTAATAGAAAATGCCTTTCAACCTTAACTAAAGAATCACTGCCACAGCTCTATAATTTTATATGAAGATTTTACCTTTTCCATGTCTATCAGAGTTACAGGAATATTCCTTCCAACTACCACCATCACTGTGCGACCACAATTATCCACACCTACAGAATAAAATGAGAACCACAAGCTTTTATCTTTGAATAACATTCATAAAGTAGTCTGAGTTTTTGGAAGTCTCCCTGTAAATCAGGGGCAGCTAACTACAAGCATTCTACAATGTCATTAACTAGCATTCTTAACAGGAGATGAAGAGTGCAGAGACTACTGCTCCCATTACATAGTACTCATTTTGATCTAAACAGAAGGATGCCTTGCACCTGGAAATGGTAGTTTTTAATACAGAGTTGTACTCCTTGAAGATGGAGGCTGCAATCAATAACCCTGGAGGTTCCAGCAATTTACTGACATAGCACCTACCTATATACTGTTTATAAGGCTACACTTTCAGCTTTATCACTACCAAAAGGGTGTGTTGTTCTGGACATGTAATCTATAACAGGTACCACACCCTCAAACAACTGCAATCACATTAGCATAAAGGGGCTTCTTATATTTAAGTTCTTATTGACGCAGACATGAGCGACTTCGCTACAGTTGCTTAATTTAGATCGTATGTGTACAATGTGAAATATGGTATTGTTAATTCATTGAAAGGTGAAATATACACTCCCGCCCCGCACAGGTAGCTGAATATATTGTAGATTTCCTTGATGGGATTTCCATGATGTTTAGATATAAATGGGGAAGAAGAGTTATAAAACCAGAGTGTAGGGTGGGGGAAATCAAATGCCATCTTGCCTGTGTGTAAATACAAGCACATTGTAAAATAATTTAGAAAGTTATTTTACAGTAGCTACTAGGATTGGTTTTTTTTTGGTAAGAAGAGTACACTTTGTACCTATAGATGGAGAGGACCTTTTAAAGGAGTTTTACAGGTTAAATATCTGGTATGTGAGACATAATTGACTTAAGCCAATGACTGTACAGATTCAAAACCTCTAATAATGCTGCTAGCAAGAATGTTCCTGTACTTTGAAAAGTGTAATAATTATATTTCATCTGCCACATCCCTGCCAAATACTAACAGGGAATTATTGCTTCCTGTCCCCTAACAATAATATTCAGTCACTGAACCTGTCATCTCAACTCCCTCTTATAGCAGAAATTCTTAGTGGTCCCTCAGTGCATGACCTTGCACTTCGTAGTATTAATTTCATCCCATTTCTATTGCTCTGGTCCTCAAGATCATCCAATTCTTCCTGTATCATACTCCAACCCTCCTCTGCATTGATGAGACCTTCCAACATTGTCATCAGCAACTTCATTAACACATTCCTACCTTTTGGGGCAAGGTCACTAATGAAAATAGTAATGAAGATTGGCCCCAAGACAAACCTTGAGGCTCTTCACTAGTAACTTCCCTCCAGACTGATGGTTCTCATTTCAGCATAACCTGTTGCCTTCTCCACTTCAGCTAGCTCTTTGCCCACCTTATATTTTTTATATTAAGCCCTCATAATTTCCCTCTCAATTAATAATACCCCAAGAAACACAGCAGATGCCAGCCCTTGAGCTCAGCTTTAGAGATCTTCGCATTTAGGAACCCACTTGAATTTGTAGATGCAGATTTTCTATGACAGATGTCAAATTACTTATGGTTAGAGCCCTGTGTGGATACAAAATTTGTATCTGCATCCAATCCGCAAACATGGCCCCCAGATATCCGCAGATTTTTAGAGCTCTACTTATGGTCCCAGTACATCACATCTCATTCTAGCTTTCATATGCCAGAAGTCTTGCTTGGCTGTGGCCTGCCTGGCACTGAAATAGGACAGACGTTTTAATTTTCATTAGATTAAAACACTTGCTCAGGCTTCATCCCATGAGCCTTCCTTCACACAAAGGTGGAAATGGCCATTCCATTTCCTACTGGTAAGTCTATAAGAAACAGCCTTTGGGATCTTGAACTCACCTGTCTGATACAAGGCTTTGAGAGAAGCAACGTCGGATAGGTCTTCAGCTCTTGCCTGACACAGCCAGCGATTGTAACTAGAAAAGTCAAACACACACATGGGGTCAGAGCTGTCTCTCTCTTTCATCTGTGTTAGAAAGCATGAAGATCAGCCTGGAAAAATCGGAGGAGCTGGATCTGCTACACTTAGTGTTATAGAGCAGTCAACGTTGCAATCTTTTGAGTAAGGAAGCTGCTTCTGAAGTGCTTCAATGGGGAGTGTTTGAAAAAAAGGAATATTGACTGTTGTCTAGTTATACTGTTGGTTACTTTGCTTGGGACAATAAATATACACTTAATTGGTTCTCTTTTCTAGCCCTCACACACAAGTGCAATGGTATTGCATTTCAGTTGCAACAAGTCAGTGCTTCAACAAACACAAAGTCATGCCTCATGCCCAAAATATGAGAATCATATCACAGGACTGGCTCCCTAGGAGGAAGTTAAACCTGCCTCTGATATGCAAAGAGCAGGGAAAAAATAGAATTCAGCTGAAAAAATAAGCAGCAACTCAAAATTCTCTCTTCCCTCCAACTTCAAAAGCATAGGAGGAAAAAGGGTTTATTAGGTGCCCAGGATTCAAAAGGGCATGAGTTCTGAAACAGGTGTGCCTGTCTTAGAAAGACAAGACTAGGCTCAAGTATCAGAGGGGTAGCCGTGTTAGTCTGAATCTGTAAAAAGCAACAGAGGGGCCTGTGGCACCTTTAAGACTAACAGAAGAATTGGGAGCATAAGCTTTCATGGGTAAGAACCTCACTTCTTCAGATGCAAGTAATGGAAATCTCCAGAGGCAGGTATAAATCAGACTAGGCTCAGTTACTGAAAGCTATGATGGAACTGTGCCATCTAGTGGAAAACAGGCAGTACAACTGCTCCAATGTGTCTAAATCAGAGGTCCCCAAAGTGTGGGGCGCCCCCACCACAGCTCGGCTGTGGCTCTGCTTCTGCCCCTGGCCTCGGCCCCGCTCCCAGCCACCCTTTACCACCTCTCCCCCCCCCAGGAGATGCAGCCCCAGCTCCGGGGGACGTGGACATGGGGAAGGGGGCAGGGTGTAACCCTCAAAAGTTTGGGACCCCTGGTCTAGGTCCTGCAGATATGAAAACAATGGGACAAAAACTCCACAAAAAATGAAAACCAACCCTTCCCCTGATCCCATAATTTTAGCAACAAGAGGCTACTCCAGGGATCTAGAATGAAACTAGGCCTTGTCCATGCTTTCCTGCTAACAGATTGCAAGTTTGTGTGACACTGAAAGAGGGCATTAAGGATCTTTCCCAGAGTCACAAGCCTAGCTGAGACATGCATATAGAGAAACAGGCAACATGTTCTCACTTTCTCTGATGCTGCTTCTGCAGTGCTGCCTCCGACAACTGTCCCTGAAGGATGAGGCGCCTCTGCTTATCAACATCTCCCTCCATGCGGGCAAATGCATGGGAACCAATGAATGAAATATCTGCTTCCAGCCCCTCCTCATCCGAGTTATCTGCAATGGAAGCATGGGTGAAGAAGCTGTAAGGAAGCCAGAGCTCAAACTACATACAAGAGAACCACAATAATGAACATGGGAATATTGCCTCATGACAATGCATCAGTAAGACACAACCAAGTCAAAAGGTGACTGCAACCACAACACAAAAAAAAGACACCATGTTACGATGCACAAATTTTCTGTGGTTCCATTTGATAGAGCAATGACCTCTATTGAACTTAGCATGGAGGTAAGAACAAGGAACTCCTGAAACCTAATATTAGCTCTGTTAGCAATTTAGGGTATGTCTTCACTACCCACCGGATCGGTGGGCAGCGATCGATCCAGTGGGGGTCGATTTATCATGTCTGTCTAGACGCGATAAATCAATCCCCAAGTGTTCTCCTGTCAACTCCTGTACTCCAGCTCGGCGAGAGGTGCAAGCAGAGTCGATGGCGGAGCGGCAGCAGTCGACTCACCGCAGTGAAGACACCACTGTAAGTCGATCCAAGTACGTCGACTTCAGCTACGTTATTAACATAGCTGAAGTTGCGTAACTTAGATCGATCCCCCCCAGCGTAGACCAGGCCTAAGTCTGTGACCTTGGGCAAATCAATCCCACATGCCCCTAGCCACAACCAGTAGAGTGATAACAATGAACTATTTCCAGTGTTACTCCAATGTTTATAAAGTGCCTTGAAAATACAAATTTGCCTTGTAAATGCTAAAAGTATTCTCTCCAGCTCTTAAACTAGAGGTCAGATTAGATAATAACTTCCTTCTGGGCTTAGCATCTATAAATCTATAAACTGAGTGCCATGGTGACTGCAGACATGCATCCTTGGAACAGATGGATTGGCCTTGTCTACTCTAGGGGAGAACAAAAAAAACAGATCTGTAATTCACCACTAGGTGCAGCTCCACCTAAGACAATGCTGGAAGCTGTATCATAGATAGGGTTTGGATGTTACCACCACATCACCTAACCCCGATCAGAACAGACTTTCATGAGATGGTGGTAAAAATGCTTGAACTTAGGGGATTTCAAGAGAGAGACTGTTGGTTTCCAGCCCCTCCTCAACCTCCACCCTATCCTTAATTACCAGAAGAGCCGATTTCCCAGGCATCTCAGACTAGTGCAATGCATCAGAATGAGTGGTGTTGGGGAAAATCTGAGCATAGGCCTCCAATCACCTCCCACATACGAAGGGAGAAAGCAGAAGTTACTGCTGTAGAATCCAGGCAGCTGCCTGAGCAGGACATGGGTGAAAATCTCATTCTGAAGATTCTCTCTGTTGGGTACACTCCATCTAAAATATGGGATTCATAATTCTCTGTGCATGCTCTCTGGTTTTCCTTGACTTTTGTGCCAACATTTCAAGGTTGAATTATAACTCACCATCTGGAGCACCTGGTTTTTCACTGATCCTGATCTGTCGCTCTGGTACTACTGGCTCCCCTTCTGAATTGCCAATATCTGCAGGAAGGCATGGTAAGGAATGACATTCTTCTTCCAATGACCTTGGAAAATACAGAGGCAGCAGCTTCTGGTAAGTGGCCTACAAATGACAGAAAGTTTGAAAAGGCCTTGCAGGCATCCCCATTCTTCAGAGACCGCTAGAAACGACTTTTCTATATAGCCACAGAAGAACCTGTAATTCTGTAAAGGGGATAGGGGGATAATGGATCGCTCTCCTAGGTACTTTTCAGTGAGTTGCATTACTCTTCCTTTCTTCCACTGAGCTTTTGCCAAAAACAAGAGGATAAAAGGAGCCAGCCTCAGTTTTACAGGGGTTTTAAATAGGGCTGTCAATGAATTGCAGTTAACTCACCCGATTAACTAAAAAAAATTAATCGCGATTAATTGCACTGCTAAATAACAGAATATCAATTGAAATGTATTAAATATTTTGGATATTTTTCTACATTTTCATATATATTATATTGTGTTGTAATTGAAATCAAAGTATATATTATCTTCATTACAAATATTTGCATTGCAAAAATGATAAACAAAAGAAACAGTATTTTTCAATTTACCTCATACAAGTACTGTAATGCAATCTTTGTCTTGAAATTGCAGCTTACAAATGTAGATTGTTTTTGAGTGCAGTCATGTAACAAAACAATGTAAAACTTCAGAGCCTACAAGTCCACTCAGTCCTTCTTGTTCAGCCAATTGCTAAGACAAACAAGTTTGTTTACATTTACAGGAGCTAATGCTGCCCGCTTCTTATTTATGTCACCTGAAAGTGAGAAGAGACGTTCGCATGGCACTTTTGTAGCCAGCATTGCAAAGTCTTTACATGCCAGATATGCTAAACATTCATATGCCCCTTCATGCTTCGGCCACCATTCCAGAGGACATGCTTCCATGCTGATGATGCTTGTTAAAAAAATAATGCGTTAATTAAATTTGAGACTGAACTCCTTGGGGGAGAACTGTATGTCCCCTGTTGTTTTACCCGCATTCTGCCATATTTTCCTTGTAATAACAGTCTTGGATGATGACCCAGCACATGTTATTCATTTTAAGAACACTTTCACTGCAGATTTGACAAAACACAGAGAAGGTACCAATGTGAGATTACCAAAGATAGCTACAGCACTCGACCTAAGGTTTAAGAATCTGAAGTGCCTTCCAAAATCTGAGAGAGATGAGGTGTGGTGCATACTTTCAGAAGTCTTAGAGCAACATTCTGATGCGGAAACTACAGAACCCGAACCATCAAAAAAGAAAATCAACCTTCTGCCGGTGGCATCTGACTCAGATAATGAAAGTGAACATGCGTCAGTCCGCACTGCTTTGGATTGTTATTGAGCAGAACCCATAATCAGCATGGATGCATGTCCTCTGGAATGGTGGTTGAAACATGAAGGGACATATGAATCTTTAGTGCATCTGGCAAGTAAATATCTTGCGACGCTGCTACAACAGTGCCATGAGAACGCCTGTTCTCACTTTCAGGTGACATTGTAACATTAAGCAGGCAGCATTATCTCCTGCAAATGTAAACAAACTTGTTTGTCTGAGCGATTGGCTGAACAAGAAATAGGACTGAGTGGACTTGTAGGCTCTAAAGTTTGACATGGTTTTGTTTTTGAGTGCAGGTTTTTTTGTACATAATGCTACATTTGTAAGTTCAACTTTCATGATAAAGAGATTGCACTACAGTACTTGTATTAGGTGAGTTGAAAAATACTATTTCATTTTTTTACAGTGAAAATACTTGTAATCAAAAATAAATACAAAGTGAGCACTGTACACTTTGTATTCTGTGTTGTAATTGAAATGAATATATTTGAAAATGTAGAAAACATTGAATTTTTTTTAAATACATGGTTTTCTATTATTGTTTACAAGTGCAATTAATCACAATTAATTTTTAATCACTTGACAGCCCTAGTTTTAAAGAGTCACAGAAGTATTACATCATATCAATTACACCCTCTTTCCCCACTCCTTCCTTCCCCCCCGAGCCATGTTAAAAAACATAGTAAGAGAACTAAAAAAGAGCCAACATGTCTAAACAACAAAGTAAAAGAAGCACTGAGAGGCAAATAGGCATCCTTTAAAAAATGGAAGTTAAATCCTAATGAGGAAAATAGAAAG
The DNA here is from genome assembly GCF_013100865.1 of Trachemys scripta elegans. Lineage (NCBI taxonomy): Eukaryota > Metazoa > Chordata > Testudines > Emydidae > Trachemys > Trachemys scripta. The sequence continues at coordinate 142,709,468 of NC_048298.1, read as the reverse complement.
GAGCATAAACTTTGGCAAATGAAGTGTAAAAATATAATTAGGAAGGCCAAAAAAGAATTTGAAGAACAGCTAGCCAAAGACTCAAAAAGTAATAGCAAAAAATGTTTTAAGTACATCAAAAACAGGAAGTCTGCTAAACAACCACTGGGGCCACTGGATGATCGAGATGCTAAAGGAGCACTCAAGGACGATAAGGCCATGGTGGAGAAACTAAATTAATTCTATGCATTGGTCTTCACGGTTGAGGATGTGAGGGAGACTCCCAAACCTGAGACATTCTTTTTGGGTGACAGATCTGAGGAACTGTCCCAGATTGAGGTGTCATTAGAGGTGGTTTTGGAACAAAACGATAAACTGAACAGTAATAAGTCACCAGGACCAGATGGTATTCACCCAAGAGTTCTGAAGGAACTCAAATGTGAAATTGCAGGACTACTAACTGTCATCTGTAACCTATCATTTAAATCAGCTTCTATACCAAATGACTGGAGGATAGCTAATGTGATGCCGATTTTTTAAAAGGGCTTCAGAGGTGACCCTGGCAATTACAGGCTGATAAGCCTGACTTCAGTATCGGGCAAACTGGTTAAAACTATAGTAAAGAACAAAATTGTCAGACACATAGATGAACATAATTTGTTGGGGAATAGTCTACATGGTTTTTGTAAAGGGAAATTATGCCTCACCAATCTACTAGAATCCTTTGAGGGGGCCAACAAGCATGTGGACAAGGAGGATCCAGTGGATATAGTGTATTTAGATTTTCAGAAAGCCTTTGACAAGGTCCCTCAGCAAAGGCTCTTAAACAAAGTACACAGTCATGGGATAAGAGGGAAGGTTCTCTCATGGATTGGTAACTGGTTAAAAGATAGGAAACAAAGGGTAGGAATAAATGGTCAGTTTTCAGAGAGGTAAATAGTGGTGTCCCATAGGGGTCTGTACTGGGCCCAGTCCTAGTCACCATATTCATAAATGATCTGGAAAAAGGGATAAACAGTGACGTGGCAAAATCTGCAGATGATACAAAACTACTCAAGATAGTTAAATCCTAGGCAGACTGCGAAGAGCTACAAAAGGATCTCTCAAAATTGGGTGACTGGGCAACAAAATGGCAGACGAAAATCAATGTTGATAAATGCAAAGTAATGCACATTGAAAAAACATAATCCCAACGATACATATAAAATGATGGGGTCTAAATTAACTGTTACCTCTCAAGAAAGAGATCTTGGAGTCATTGTGGATAGTTCTCTGAAAACATCCACTCAATGTGCAGCGGCAGTCAAAAAAAGCGAACAGAATGTTGGGAATCATTAAGAAAGGGATAGATAATAAGACAGAAAATATATTGCCTCTATATAAATCCACAGTATGCCCACATCATGAATACTGTGTGCAGATGTGGTCGCCCCATCTCAAAAAAGACATATTGGACTTGGGAAAAGTTCAGAAAAGGGCAACAAAAATGATTGGGGGTATGGAAAGACTTCCGTATGAGGAGCGATTAATAAGACCGGGATTTTTCACCTTGAAAAAGATGGCTAAGGGGGGATGTGATAGAGGTCTATAAAATCATGACTGGTGTGGAGAAAGTAAATAAGGAAGTGTTATTTACTCCTTCTCATAACACAAGAACTAGGGGTCACCAAATGAAATTAATAGGCAGCAGATTTAAAACAAACAAAAGGAAGTATTTTTTCACACAACGCACAGTCAACCTGTGGAACTCCTTGTCAGAGGATGTTGTGAAGGCCAAGGCTATAACAGGGTTCAAAAAGGAACTAGATAAATTCATGGAGGATAGGTCTATCAATGGCTATTAGCCAGGATGGGCAGGGATGGTGTCCCTAGCCTCTGTTTGCCAGAAGCTGGGAATGTGCGACAGGGGATGGATCACTTGATGATTACCTGTTCTGTTCATTCCCTCTGGGGCACCTGGCATTGGCCACTGTCGGAAGACAGGATACTGGGCTAGAAGGACCTTTGGTCTGACCCAGTATGGCCATTCTTATGTCAGGGCAGTCTTGTGCCCTGGAGCGTATTTCATTAAAGTTGTGTCTAGACTAGCATCTGGAGAAATGGACTTCCCTCCTGTGAGACAATACCATCACAGCCAGTCACCCCTTCAGTATATCTGTGTCTGATATTATCAGCCTACACTTTCCCTCTCAATTTCAATCCATTATTGCTAGTGATATCTTCCTAAAGAAATCTTCCTCCTTCTCTGTTTAACTCCCTTCACATACTTCAAGATTGCTATACCTTTTAAATTCTCTAACGCTTAGCCAAAGCTTCATGTTTAATCGATTCTTTCCTTTAAGTTATTATTGTTATCTATGTCTGTATTTCCACAGGTGAAAGCAAAACAGAGGAAACAGAAATATAGTGGGGCCTAAGGAGATAAAAAGCTTCCTAAGGAGATAAAATAAGATTCACCTCGGGCAAATCTAAGCCAGCAAACATTAATTTGATTGGAAGGTAGGAACCCTGAAACCCTAAGTGTTGAGACTTGTTCGCAGGGGCAATCAAATATTGCCCAATCCCATGCCACATTGGCAACTGGCCTAGAGAGGGGGCTGCCTTTAATTTACATCAACTGGGGTAGACTGCAGCCACTCCTTTTCTTGAAATAAAAAAATAGTCTGCAAGGATGACAGATCCTAACAAAGGCTGCTTGGATCAAGCTGGAGGCACTGCACATCATGATCTGTCATTTCTGTAGACTGGACCTCTTCTAAAGAAGAGGGCACTTGCAAGCTATGTTTTGGCCACCCCAGGCCCAAGCAAGGGTAGAGAATGATCTCTGATAGAGAAATATGAGGGAAGGGACACACTGTTTTTTCCTTACTGATTAGCAGCTGAACTTGGAGAAAGCCTTTCCATTTAAAAGCCCAGATTGTTCTTAAGATAGTACAAGATATATTCCAGATCCCAGTGCCAAGAACACTGACTGGATTCACTATGTTATACACATATTAGTAGGAGGCGCTCTACACAGATACAGTGAGAAGACATGGAAGAATGTCAATACTCAAACTGCCAAAGGCTTTTTGTCTTGGAAAGAAAACAATGGCTAGCTCATTTCTCCAAGTAATGTCTGAAACAGTCAGTTTCTAGGTGTTTGTGGGAGGATCTGTGGGGATGCTAATCTTGGGAGCAGGGAGGATTTTTAGCAGGAGGGAAGTAAGGTGGGAATTTTGAATGTAGTGACTTGCTCTGCCTTCTTACAGCCGAAAACCATCTTACACAAGTATCCCATCTAACCCAAGTCCCTCATGCTGGTGCCCAAGTGATGAGTCAGGAACCTGTAAGTGACAAGTGGGGTGGCTTGGAGTGAATCTGCAGCTACCACTGAGAATATGAGCAGGAAGAAACTTGGAGTGGTGATTTTGGTGAAACATCTGGGAGGAGGCTGAAAGGGATGCATAGGAACCAACAGTCATGATGAGAGACAGATATAACAACTTGAGGATGGAGAAACTGGTCTTCAGCTTCACAGTACAACATACGGAACAAGAGTCTCCAATGCTCCAGTGCCCTAAGAATTAGAACATACCTCAGAACTTTGACAGGATGAACAATGATGAGAAATACCTGTTCAATCTCAGAGACTGCAAACACCACCTTCTCCAGGGTTTCCCCATGAATCTCCAGGAACCTTCTGACTGTGCCTGTGAGCAAGAGAATTAAATACATTGAGCAAACAGGGAGACAGATTTACAATCTCAGCTACAATCAGGGACACTCACTAGCTATAGGCAAATACGAAAGATGTTTTCCTCCATCTGCAAGTAGGGGAAGGCCCTCACCCGACAGGCAGGACCCTAATGGGTAGCTAAGAGCACCACACACAGTGGAGTGGGCACACACAAAAAGACAGCTTGCTAGATATTAAGAATATCCATAGTTATAGAATCATAGAAATGTAGGGCGGGGAGGGGCCTCGCAAAGTCATCAAGTCCAGTCCCCCACGCTGAGGCAGGACCAACTAAACCTAGACCATTTGTCCAAACTGTTTTTAAAAACCTCCAGCGATGGACATTGAATCACCTCCCTTGGAAGTCTATTCCAGAGCTGAACTACCCTTATAGTTAGAAAGATTTTCCTAATACCTAACATAAATCTCTCTTGCTGCAGATTAAGACTACCGAAAGACAAAAGTTTTGCCACCGACAAGCGCCGGTGTGAACAGCACTTTGTCGCCAGGAGCACTCTCCTGCTGACAAAGCTAATGCCGCTCGTTGGGGGTGGAAGTCTTTTGTTGGCAGGAGAGCTGACAAACAGCAGCTACACTGCATGCCTTTTAGCGGCACGGATGTAGCGACAGAACCATGTCGCTAAAAGCTGCATAGTGTAGACCTAGCCTGAGGCTAGGTCTATACTGAGAGGGGGGGCGACCTAAGATAAGCAACTTCAGCTACGCTAAGTCAGCGTATCTTAGGTCGATTTACCTGGCCATCAGGATGGCGGCGAGTTGACAGCTGCCGCTCCCCTGTCGACTCCGCTTCCGCCTCTCGCTGCGGTGGAGTTCCGGAGTTGACGGCAGAGTGATCGGGGATCGATTTTATCGCGTCTACACTAGACACGATAAATCAATCCCCAATAGATTGATCACTACCCGCCAATCTGGCGGGTAGCGTAGACGTACCCTAAGACTATTCCTTTTTGTCCTACCATCAGTGGACATGGAGAACAACTGATCACAGTTTCTTTATAACAGCCTGAACATATCCGAAGACTTATCATGCTCTCCCTCAGTCTTTTCTTCCCAAAACTAAACGTGCCCAGTTTTTTAACCTTTCCTCATAGGTTAGGTTTTCTAATCCTTTTATAATTTTTGTAGTTCTCTTTGAGACTGTCTCCAATTTGCCCACATCTTCCCTAAATTGTGGTGTCCAGAGGTGAATACAGCACTTCAGCTGAGGTCTCAGCAGGGCTGAGTATAGTGGGACAATAACTTCCTGTGTCTTACATACAACACTCCTGTTAATACACACCAGAATGATATTCGCTACACACTGCTGATGATGTCATTTCTTCCTTCATGGGATCTCTCAAAAGCTGTACTTTTCTCTCAGACCATTTGTCCATGCAGTGACTGCAGTAGCTCAGACAAGAATGTCTGGCTTCTCACCTCCTTCCTTCAAACAATCCACTGAAAGCCTTCTACTGCAACCCTCTGACCATGTCACACTCAGATTCAAATCCCTTCACAGGTAGAGTCTTCATACAAGTTCATGCTTCTGGAATTTACCTTCAAGGTTCTGCACAAATTTTGCTCCTGCTTAAAATTCTGCTCCCAGTTCTCTCTACTCCCTTTCCCACATCCTTTGTTCTGGTTAAGCCTTCCTCCTCTCCACATCTTTTGGACAGTATACTTGGCCCATTTATCTTTGGATCTTCCCTGCTGCCACTCTTGCTGGGAACAGTCTGCTCCCTAAACGCCGAATGGCCACCCTCTCTCCAGCCAAATCCTTTTCTACACACACCTGCAAGACCCATCAACATTAATCAAGGTGCAAAAAAGCCAATATCTTATTATTTTGAGAACAGACCCTCACCTGATGACTCTGAACTGTATTTTCTCTCATTTAGAATGCAAGTCTCTTGGGGCTGGGAGCTTGTTACTTTCTAGGTATTGGACACTGCACAATGGGGCACTCAACACAGGACGAAAGATCTTCTCTCCATGCAAGCTTCCCTTTATAGTAAACTGGAAATGGGTATGAGAAACAAAAACATTGGCTCTAAAAGTAGGACAACAATCACAAGGTGTCAGCAACTGAATCGGTGAGCACACTGCCTGTGAACTGTAGAGGATCCTGGCAAATTTCCAGAGAGAAGGAGTGGCAGAGATGTGAAATGTGTTCCCAGAGACCCACAAGGCCAACTCAATCCATTCCCTCATGAGCCAAGCTCCATTCTCTGAACTACTTCCAGAAAAATGTTACTAACGTATGTTGAGCGAAAGTCCCAGAACAAGCCAACATGCACTGCAAGTTTCCAGGAAAGCCAGGTGCCTCAAGCAACCCCACACTGCACACAAGCTAATCTTCAATAGTAGAGGCTGCTCCAAAGCCAGTTCATCAGCACAAAGCCTCACAAATAAACCAAGACACCACCACAAAGGGCAATGAATTTAGAAATAAGAAACCGCAATGATTTTCTGATGCACCGGAGAAGAGAGACTTATGGTGACATTTGTCACTCACTCTGAGGGGCCTTTCATTGTAGCATCCAATTGTGCACCCCTGCTGGCCTGCTGCAGATGTAAAGTACTGCCGATGCCTTGGAGAAAACTTCAAAAAGCATTTTAAATTAGAAGCGATTCTCTTGTGATTTGCAGATTTTATACTATTTCCTCTCTCCTGCTTTCTTGGACTATCCAAAGCTTTAGCATAATGTGAGGAGGAGGTCAAGTTCCCATCAACACTAACAGTCAGGAGAAAACTGTTTTGTAACCAGGTCCCCAGACTGGGATGTCCTGGTGGTACAGATGGGGCCCTTAGGCTTTGATCTTGTCAGCTCTCACTAGTTAGTCATTTGGACAGGAAGAAACAAAAGGTCAGCACTTCACAGAACATTATTGGATTGTATGGCTGTGCTGAGCCTCTGGAGGTTTTTCGCCTTCCTCCGCAGCATGGGGCAGGGATCTCTAGCAGGAGGGTTTCTGCCAATTGAAGTCACCTAAAACAGGATTGGGGACTTCAACAGCAGAGTCCAGGGAAGGGGTAGGGACGGTTTTATGGCCTGCAGCATGCAGGGGGTCAGACCAGATGATCATAATGGTCCCTTCTGACCTTAAAGTCTATGAGTCTATGAGTCTATGAGCAGCAAGGAAGAGGTGTTACTAGTTTGGAGAACAAAATCCAAACAAATTAAATCAATGAAGGACTTTTCAAGCAATAGCAGCAGTTTGGAGAAAAAGAGGATGCATTTCCATACATTTCCTGCAGTGAAATTCTCATGTAAATGGGTTAAACCACAGCAAAAATCCTCAGAGGAGCCACTGCTGCTGTCAGTCTCTGCACATCCATACAATCCAGCACTGTCAGTCATAAGGCCACCTTCCTTTCATAAGTCTCTCCCAGCTCCCTTTTTCACCTTGAAGGCTCTTCTGCATTCACATGCCATCTAGTGTGTACATACAGCTAAAACAGGAAGATTTTCAGACACTGGGCCAGTTTCTACCTCTGGTAGAAATGCAGGCTCCTGGCAAAAGAATGCTGACTGAGACACTTAGGTATTTGCCAGGTCTACACCTGAATATACAGCTCCACTGACTTTGACCCATGGGAAGGCACCACTATTGCCCCAACATTCTGCTGCTTAACACCCCCATCCCCAAATGCTCCAACACCATGCTGTTATTTAAGTCTAATGTGCACAACACTGGGCTCCAGCTGGTGTAGTGTTAGGATGCAGTGACCTTCCAAGATCTACTTACGCAGTGCTATGTGGGTTGCATCCTCCAAAGGGTAGCCTCTTTTCACAGAGTTTATGACACAGAATCCCACTGAGGACATTGCCTGCTCCCTGAAGTCAAGAAGTGAAAAGAAACCCAGGCATGAAAACAAGAACCTTATACAGGAGTGAGCTATTAGCAGGAGGTATGGGGGAGACAAGAAGCAGCTCAGTGGGCAGGATAAGGCACTAACACATCCCTCCTCTCTACTTGAGGAACCTCTTCTGGTTTGCAGTAGAGGGATCCCACCTTATGAGCCACAGGAGGTTCACTAGGTGGAGAAGGCAGAGAAACACTACTTGCCCCCAACTTTCTCCCCTGATTTGCTCCTGAATGTCCTTTCCCACTTGGACCACTTCCTCGTATCTCAAACCAAGCTCCCCATAAGCCACTCCCCCCCCGCAGTCCACTGGAAAACTGCTGTCTGCAGGTGGGCTCTGCCAGGAAAAGAAGGGGAGATACAGGGAATGGGTTCTTAGGAGTGGTGGCAGGAGAACAACACTAGCTTTTCCCTGTCTTATCCACTTGACTAGTCTCCTGTTTGCCAAAAAGGATTTCCACTGCTGCAAATCAGAGGACCAACAGAGGGTTGGTGAAAACAGAGGGAAGGAAACCACGAGAGTATTCCCTCTTTCCTGTGGGGTCTGTTAGGTCTGCTGGAGACTAGAATCCATGGTAAATCTTAGGAAGCTTCTTGGGTCCTCCACACTGCCCTCTGGGTGGAATAATAATAATAATTTTTGCACTGACAAGTGCTTGTAGTGATCAGTTACATTGTTAGCCCTTTCCCTGCAGCAAGAACAAGCTCAGAGACCTTTTTTAAGAAGTGAAAAGTGCATGTCTCCAGCAATTATTTAATATGCTATACCAAGATCAAAGCTGGTGACTGCCAACTTTACAAAGTCCAAACTTAGTTACTTTTGAAAGGTGACTGCCACCTAACGCCATCTAGTAAACTAAGTTTTATTTTTTCCTGCTTTGCTACTTTGTACCAAAATCCATCACTCCCCCAATAATAGAAAAATTAAGTCTTTCTTGAACTCTATTTTCAGGATGTCATAATTCAGAAACTTCTTGACCAAATCACTTCAAAGTTTGCAGGAAAATTCTCCTCAGGCCCAGACCTAGCTACCAGTTTTAAGGCACATAAAACTATAGATTTGAGAACATTGGGGGATTCTGGAAAAAAGTGGCCTTATTATGGAAACTCAGGTGTAAACTTGACTACAAAGCAACTATCATTGCACCGTAACAAACAGATCTTCAAATATCTAGAAAAGTTGTTTCCCCCTCTCCCTAAGAAACCACAAAGCTTCATTCCCAAATGTTGCTCCTTGTTCACTATTTATCACAAGGTGTTGCTAAAATGACAGTAGCAGTCAGAAGAAAATAACTTTGAAGAATTCAAAAGCCCAAAGGTATAAAACATACTTAAATATATTAAGATCAGAAAAACAATCAACGATAAAAAAGGTAAAAACCATAAACTAATCATTTATGGATTTAGAAACACCCTGATTCACAATGTGAAGATTTTATAGGATTTTCTGCAAGGTATAAGTAACACCATAAAAAGGAAGTGCTTCTTCACATTGTAGTCACTCATCACTACAGGAGGCTTAGAGGCACATATTGGACTGAATTATATAATCAGTAATGCCATCATATGTGGCATACTTGCTAAGACAGGCATACTTGCATCTCAGACTTCAGGGGATCAGCTGTTTACCACAGGAGTCAGAATGGATCCTTCCCTCTTCAAATATACAGTACATTCCTGGCCTTCTGCACTGTTTGGAAGGTGGAGTGGGAAGAGAAGTATGCCTTTCCCCCTAGGCAATCAGTATTATCTTTTGGCCAGGCTAGGATATAAATCTTGATGATCTGATACAACAAAGTCAATTCTGCGTGCGTATTCTCCCTTCAAAATGGCAACTCATGCCTCCGGAGCACATAAGTGAGGGAGCAGAGTGGTCCCAGACTCTGCCCAGGTCTGAGAGGGTGTTGATGGGCATTCGTACCCACTTGGACTCTGCCCACACCAGGCAGCCCAGAAGCAGCATGTATTATGGATAACAGACCCTGGCCCAAATTGCCATGTGCTTACTTTGCAAGCTGCAGGACATTGCGGTAGCAGCTATACAGGGAGCTCTCGGCTGCTGTGCGATATCTGCTCTTGTATTTGGGTCCCACAGTGTGAATAATGAATCGTGCAGCCAGGTTAAATCCTTTTGTCAGTTTTGCCTCCCCCGTCCGGCATCCTAAAGAAACATACAAAGGATAACACACTGAAGTCTTGGTAGGGCAAGAAGTAAAGCAACTCACCTCTCTTCATCCCCACATCAAACCCCACCTTGCAGCAAATCACTTCCATTTCATTAGTTTCCCATAGTTCCTGCACCACAAGATGGCAAGCTGCTACAGCAGCACTCAGCCAGCCTGAGGACATGCGGTGAGGTGTACTGGCTCCAGTCTGCTTCTCAGAAGCTAAGCACTCAACGAGTAGAACAGAAGCACCAAGTCACTGGAGAGGCTGTGTAACTCGACTGCAGTGCTCGCATGTAGGCCTTAAACCCATTCCCCCTCACAAAAAAAAGCAGTATATTAACTTGGCGAGACAGTTGCAGTAGAAATGTGCTTCGCAGACAAACACAAACTCAACTCTTCTGAAAGTCTTTGTTTTTAGGAGACTGCTGTTTGATTAAATTTCTTGGTATAGGAAACTGACGTGGTCCTTTTAATCAGCCAACTTGTGGTTGTCAGAGCTATTAGAGATGGACAAAATGGCATGTTTCCTTCACATCACGTTGGAGCATAGTGCATAGTTGTGCCTTGTGGTTTGTTCTACAAGGTTTTCATCAGCCCAGTTTTGAATGTCTCAAGGGATGCCTAACAGATCTCACTGTCCAGAGAGGTTTCTGGGTGGGTATTCTGTCTACATTTTCTATTGTTTTATTTCATTCCTTTCCTCTTGGACAACTTGTCTCCCACAGACAGCGAAGTGTTTCCTCACCTACACGTAGCTTTCTGGGAACCATTTTTCCCCTCACATACTGGTAGCGTTCTGGGGACCATTTATAAGCATCTATTTCACAACCAGTAGTACACTATGTACTTTGCAGAGAGTGATCTGGGCTCAAATCTATTCCAGTGGACCAAACTTCTTGCATCTTTAAAGCAAGATAGAAGAGCCAATGTACTAGCCAGGAGCTACAAGAAGTTTTTTTCCCTCAAGTCTCCCCTTAAGAGTGAAAAATACTCTCAGAATCCACCAGTACAAGACTGGCGTAAACTATTCCAGCCCCATTTAAGGAGAGGAATTTACTCACATTGGTGAGTGAGTTATATTAGATATGTATCTTATGACTTTTTAAAACAAACTTAGTGCTTAGATTATCCACAATACAATACCCAGATATACTTTTCTTAACCTGTGTACTATATAATTTTTTTACATTAGGTTTAATAACATTTTTAAGTCTGTTCCTTGCAACTCTAAGAAGAGTATTTTCAGTGTTCTGCACCACAGAACTGAGAAGGAGCATTCACCCCCTCTCATCAATAGTTCTAGCCCACTCCCAGCTGCTCTTTCCCCCACCCTTTATTGAGTGCTGAAGACACTGAGTAGGGCGATTGCTCCTCCTCCCAATCCAACACACCTCCTTCTGCAGGTTTCTAAATGGAAACCAGTGACAGAATAAGGAGGTAACAGGTTAGAGAATGGAACTTCAAGGGGAGAGATTAAGGGAGATCCACATCAGAATATCCATAACCCAGAGTTTAGAGCACTCTGCTGAGAGGCAGCAGATCCTGACTGAAATTCCCTTCTCATCAGGTAAAGGGGAGAATTGAACCAGGGTCTCTCACTCCCTGGGTGAGTACCCTAGCCTCTGGGCTGAAGGTTATAAGGGAGTTCCTTATCCTGCCCGTTTTGTGTGGAGCTATGAGGCCTCTGACCATGCCAACTTGATCGGGCCCCACACTTGTGTTAGGTGGAGGAGCACCTATCTTCGTGATTTGTGTATTGCACAGGGTCTTAGGTAGCAGAGAGGAACCCAAATGCCTAGTGAGGCAGCAGTGTGCATGCCCAGAGAAAGAAACAGGTGCCTAGAGAATTTTTAGCGCAATAATTTAAGCACTGAGGAAGTTTAGGCACCTACAGGGTTAGGTGGCAGCCAAGTGGGAGTTTCGGGGATCTCAATGTTGCCTAAAAACAAGACTTTGGCACTTAAGTACCTTTGTGAATCCCACCTAGAAGTCTCTATTTTCCCCTCATTGTTCTAGACCAGGGGTTCTCAAACATTTTAATGGGATCACTACAGCTGGTGCTAGACTTGCTGAAGCCTGAATCCCATCAGCCAGGGCTGGCTTCAGCTTTTCCCCTTCCCACTGGGGCTGGGGTGGGCCTGGGCTTTGGTTCCCCCTCCTGTGGTTGTGTAGTAAGTTTTGTTGTCAGAAGGTGGGTTATGGTGCAATGAAGTTTGCGAACCACTGTTCTAGACCCATCCAGGATGTGAGCAGTTTGATGGGGTGAGCAGAAGCATCCCAGGGAAGAGCTATTCTTCCCCAAACATTTTTTCCTGTGCAAAACTAGAGAAAATCTGACAGGAGCACAGGCTTGGAAATTAAAGCGGGAGAGAAGTAAAAAAAATAACCTGATGTAATAATATTCATCTGTAGCAGCAATCTCATCTTAGTGTACACTTCAGCAGTACATTCCACCCACAGATCTCAATGTGGTGTCGAAGAATGTGACAATTAAGCACATTGAGCAACGTTATAGTTTTGGGATAATTGCACCTTTGACCCCCACCCCAGTGGTCTGTGCAAGGACTGCCCTCTCAGGTCTCAAGGTGACCCCCCCAGGTCTCTGGCCAGGGACCCACATCTCTCTTCCTCCTGACTAGGGGTTTAGGGTTTCAGTACCCTTGCACTTCCCTGTGTTTATCCTAGCAGGTCTGACTAAATTCCAGAACCTGCACTTTGCTCTTTCCAAAGGCTATGACCAGTGTATACCAATGGTTGTAAGTAACCAAACAATTCTTTTGAAGCAAACATCTTTATTTAAGGACAAAAACGTACAAAAATCATAGAACAATAAAAAGATCTAAACTTAAGCTTATCAGAGGGACCCCATCAGACCTCATGGGAGTCCCTGATGGGTTCCAAAGCCTTTCAAATTCTTCTCCAAGGCTTTGCTTCTTTTGGTTATCAGACCACAAGAAGTTCCCTTTCAGTCAATTCAAACTCAGGCTTTCTACCAAAAAACCCTCTTTTTGTTCCCAGGCCTCCTGAAATAGTCCCCTTTCCAACTTGGGTAAGGCTTCAAAGGCTGGGCATCTGCATAGCCAGTCTTGGGATTTTGTATATTAATCACCTCCTTGTGATTCTAGATTCTACAGGGAATCCACTTAGCAAGCCAGGAACACAAATACATATAATGCTTATTGATACAAAGGTCTGAACATTTTGTGGCCCATCACAAAATAATAGTCTGAAGCTTTTCATTATTTCAAGGGCTGGCTCAAATCAAAATTTAAGAATACTAACATTAAATATGGTAATCTCAAGACATGCCCGTGTTTGTCAGATCTGTCACAAGTATTACCCCACTTTACAAATCAGGAGCAAAGCACAGTGGCGAAGTGAGTTGCCCAAGGTAACGGTAACGAGGTGGCAAAATCAGTAACAGAGCCAAGATCTCATTTTACCCAGTCATTGGTCTAGACATTAGAACATCCTCTCCCAAACTTTAGATGGAAAACTCAGATTTTTTCCATCTAAAGAATGTTTTGGAGAGAAACAGAGCCATCTAATAGAGCCTTACAACATTTGGAAGACTGTTACTATACTGCTGTCTAATGCAGTAGACTCAGATGATAAACTGACAGCAATTCATCTAGAAATCTGATCTCCTCTCTGACGTATTTCTGGGTTAGAGGAAGCTGAACAGACTGTTCCCAGGGTCACAGGAGTCAGCTGAGCCATAAAGAAAGCACTTGGTGCCTCTAGGCTTGAGTGGGAGCAGCGTATCACATGCTTTAAGCATGATTCTTTCTCGGAGCTTAGAGAAAGTGGATACAAATGGGTGGAAAGAGCATGTGACAGATAGTGAAACTTCCTGCAATATCTTTGGGAGATGATACTGTATTTAAGTGAATGAATGGTTTATATATCATTGTGGGCCAGGGACTGCATGCACTCTATGGGGGAAAGTGTTACCACAGCTCCTCCAGGAAGTGAAACCAGTAGGGGATGATGAAGGCAAATCACTCAGGTTATAACACCTCCAGAAAGGTATCACCTTCTGAGGCTCATATATCCTGGTTCAAACCGGATTCTCCAGAGACCACCAGAAAAAGAAAGGACTTTTGGATAAATAGCCCTGAGCTTAAACTGACTCAGAGCCTTTGATCTGGCTCCTGATCTAAAGGCTGACATGAACTTGTAAGAACAGGGAAAACCTTGTTCTCGGGGTTGAAGGACTTACATCTACCAGCCCTATGTTGGAGTTGGGGTGACCTCTAGTAAGCTTTGTGGCATGTGTGTAGGTTTTTATTGGCTCTCTCTATAATGCTTTTACCTTAAGAATAAAAGTGCTTGCTTAGAAGGAGCTGTGTAGTAACTTATAACTGTTGGCCATATATTGGTCATAGCCTTCACAGAGAAAGCAAAGCACTAACTAAGCAGTCTGGCTTGCTGGGAATATCAGTGTAGATCAGGGAGCTGCGCAGCCTTAAAAAACTCCAGTCAGAAGGGAGTGAGACATATGTCTCTGCCCATGAGAGGTGACAGCTGCAAGGCAGAAACCTATAAGTGGGTGCCCTCGAGGGACAATGGAGGGGGAAATACAGGTGCAGTTACCTTGAAAGGTATAAGGAAAGAACTGAAAGTCATCATTGCTACACTCTCATTCTAGGACATGGGACCACAGCACCACTATCACCTTCTCTCCAAGACCTTTTGCTACATAAAACAGCGTGAGACTGAAAAAGGAAGCAAGTCCGAAGTGAGTACATGTTAAACTTATTAAGTGAACTCAGTCGGTATCTCCTACTTCTCTTGTGTTCGAGTCACTAAAGTGGAAATGCCACTATTTGTGGCACAGCCTTCCTCTCCTCTCAATACTCCCGCAGGGTTTTCTTTAAAGTCTAACAGCTGTGTCAGTTTCTTTTCATCGACCCTGCAGTTCTCTCCTGGAAACCAGCAGCAATCTAGCACCACTGGTCTGAAGGATGTGTTACAGATATATTGGGAGACTATGGATTCCAATTAAATATTGATCCTTCAGGGGTTGAGGATGGCAGACAGCACACCAACCAGTATGGGAAGAGGAAATTGCGGAGAGGCCAGAGGCTAACCCCAATTCTTACAAAGAATGTCCAGCAGAGCAGAGAGACCTCTCTCCATCCTACTCCAGAGGAAGAAGCAAGTATCTCACATTTACCTTCAAAGGACGAAGAGGTACAACCTGCTGGGATTCAAACTTGCGGTTCCAGGGATCTAGGTCACCCTCCAATATCACCAGACTTCAACTATGCCTGACTACAAAGGACATTCCTTATTGTGCACACTATCCTACCTCTGTCATTTACAGATTTACTTTCCCTTCGCTTTGATTCTGAGTTACTCAGATGAAAAGTTAAATCAGGAAAATGAGGTGACTATATAAACAGAAGAAACTAATCCCACCTTAATTTAAATGGATGGCATAGTCTGGATTAGGAATATCATGCCTCTTCTTGTGTGTCTTGGAAAACTGACATAACCACCACTTTTCTACTACAGGGCAAAGACCTGGACTCACTGCCTACAGAAGGATCAAGACGATCTTGTGGTTAAGGCACTGTACTGGGTTCAGGAGATCTGTATTCAATTCTCAGCTCTGCCATAACTTCCTGCAGGACTATAGAGAAGTTGCTTAAACTCTGTCTCAGTTACTCAACTGAGAAACAGGAGGGCTGTATGAGGATAACTTGGTTAGCGTGTGCAAGGTGCTCAAATACTAGATAGGTGATACAGAAGTATCCAGATAAAGACAAGTCCATAATTCAAAGAGTATTTCTCTCTAGAAAAACAAAATTGCCAGCCTTCCAATAGGGTTCTTCTTTCAGTATTATTAAACTGGCTTTCACAGATTCTAGGACTGGAAGGGACCTCGAGAGGTCACCGAGTCTAGTCCCCTGCCCTCATGGCAGGGCCAAATACTGTCTAGACCATTCCTGATAGACATTTATCTTACCTACTCTTAAATATCTCCAGAGATGGAGATTCCACAACCTCCCTAGGCTCGTGGAACTATTTTTGATTTAGTACAGGGAAAAATGAAAGAATTGATTAAGAGGTCACTCTGAGGCTCTATTTTGTCATGCAGGGCAGCAACAATTTATCCGTTACTAGACATTGGTTCCTAAAAGATTAGGTTGCATGGCTGCAGGCTAGCAGCACGTACAGAACCTACTCAACATGAATTCTTGTTGAGTTTGGATTTTTGTTGGGGTGAACTACAAGACTCCCCAAGCATCTCCTTAAAAAGGGCAGTACAGCAAAATTAGTATTCATACAAGTTCAGTCTCTGCAGCAAGAACTTTTATAACTGCTCTTTTAGATAACTTCAAACGTCAAGCAGCTTCAGATAACAAAGGGGACAACTGTGTCATAGTCTGAAAGTAAGAGCTCAGCAACTTGAACGGTTGCCAGAAGCTTCTAGGGCCAGTATTCTGAATTACAAATGGGGGAAATGGTCTACTATAGGGGGAAGTTTTGGCCAGACTACATTTCACATTAAAACCAGGTAAAGGAAATAAAGGTACGTGTCTTTTCTGCACCTTCCTTGCACTTCAAACCCAGATACTTGTGCTACATGGTGGCAGCTGCATCGCTATAGAGCAGGATTCTACTTACCTTTGAGTTTCTGGAGTTCATCCCTCAGGTCTGGACCAGCATGCATGAAGATGCTCTCAGATACCGGATTCTTATCTGTGAGAGATTCATTGCTGGTGTTTACTATGGCTGTGCAGTTCAGTAATGCTACATTTCCTTTCCTGAGGAAACAAAGCCATTGAGTGCAGGTTAGATACATGAGTTTGGCACCACAGAAGTTCTTCTTGACTGCTAAGGGGTTATTATTGCCTTGCTTCATGATACACTATACTCCTCTCTCTCACCCTCCTTGTGAGATATGTTCCATAAACAGAAGCATAGAAGGCTGGTAAAACAAAGCATCCTCACAATGAAACCTTAAAAAACAATGAAAAGTCAAGTTTCCAGGTAATTTCTTAACCATACTCTAATGCCCACGCACCACATATCCACAGACTCAGAATCTTCACAATGAACTTCACTCTACCTCCAACTATTATGGAAACAGACTACATGCAACCCATAACTCTCCCTCACAGTACAACCTTAATTGCAAATTCATGCTTCCCCAATAAACAACACTGTTCATTTAAGCAGCGAGCTGTAAAGAAGTTCCATGTTAAACTGAGAGAGAGATTAATGTGTTGTGTGTAGCATGTTTGATCATCATGTGGAAGTAGAAGTAAGTTCCTTGCAATGATGTGGAGTCTGTCACTGGACATGTGCAGTGTAGGCATTGGGGTAAAGTTTAGAGTGTCCCGTAACTTGGGATTTTCTTGCTTTTAAGGATACATAGAGGAGATATTACACGCACCTAATTTTACTTAATATTTTGCTTATAGAATTTCCTGGATTTTTAATATAGCAATGAGAATCTTATGGGTGGTATGATAAGGGAGCAAGGAATCATTCCTGACTTTCCCGATGGCAAATTGGAATATGGAGGGAACAATTATGTTTGAGGTGGGTAAGGGGGAATATTTGTGAGATTTGGGAGGCCCAGTGGGTCTGTCTCTAGTCTCCCTAATGCCAGTATATTGCCACCCCTGTTTCTGGAGCCTGTCAAATGCTGCATCTGATCCAGTGGGCCAGCCTTGGCTCCTCAGAGCAGAGGAGCCTCTTTTGAAACTGTAGAGCTCTGATTTTAAAGAAAGCCTTCTAATCATGAACAGGCTATTACTAAGGGTACATGTACACTACCCACCGGATCGGCGGGTAGCGATTGATCTATCAAATTAAATTAATGGAGATATCCCATCTCTTAGAACTGGAAGGGACCTTGAAAGGTCATCGAGTCCAGCCCCCTGCCTTCACTAGCAGGACCAAGTACTGATTTTGCCCCAGATCCCTAAGTGGCCCCCTCAAGGATTGAACTCACAACGCTGGGTTTAGCAGGCCAATGCTCAAACCACTGACCTATCCCTCCCCCCCATAAATCAATCGGGGATTGATTTATCGCGTGCAGTGTAGACGTGATAAATTGATCCCCGATCACTCTCCCGTCAACTGCTGAACTCCAGCAGTGCGAGAGGAGGAAGCAAAGTCGATGGGGGAGCCGTGGCCGTCGATCCAGCGCTGCGAGGACGTAAAGTAAGTAATTTTAATTCAATCTAAGATACGTCGACTTCAGCTACGCTATGCTCGTAGCTGAAGTTGTGTATCTTAGATAGACCCCCCCCCAAGAATAGACCAGGCCTAATACAGTGCTGTCTCTTAGATACGCTTAAGTTGACTGCGTGAAGATTATCTGCTGCTGCTGCTCAGAACACTGAAAAGTTACAGCAGAGTGAAAGATGAGCAGAGTCTGATGAGTTTTCATTGCTACTGTTAAAAAAACCTCTGGGTAACTGTGAAACTGACAAGAATCTGGTCACTTGCACTCTGATGCTTCAAGGGAAAGCTGTAAGTAGAATCAGAGACAGGAACTGAAGGAAGAAACTGAGGCTTAGAAGGAGAAGGATAGAGCAGCAGTGCTCCTACCCACCCCTGCTTGCAACAGCTAGGAGGATCTGGGGAGAACAGGAAGGGATAAAGCCAGAGAGAACAATCCTTCTTCTGTGCAGCAACCAGAAGGGGTTGGAGAAAGGGCTGATCTTCAAATTTACCAGACACCTACAATCTAGAGGTTCACATGAACGAGAGACCCGAGCAAAGCCAAGAAATCCCAACCCCACTTCTTAGCAGCTGGGGAAAGGGGTTGGATCTTCACTTTACTCCTGAGGGTTCCCCCACTTTTCATACTCGTCTTCTGCTGATAGGTGTAGTCCTCTGGAAATTATGTGTTGATAAGTGTGAGTGGGCTGGCGAGGGAGAGGAGACGACATAGATGAGGTAAGTTAGCACAGAGACACTGTTGAGATAGACAAATTTTGGAAGAAGAATACGGAGACAGAATACAACATAAAGAAAGCATGTGGAGGCAGAGAGATAGAGAAGAAAAAACAACAACAGACACTAAGGACAGTACAGGAAAAGATACCCCATTATTCTATGATAGGAATGCAGAGAAGAAAGTGAGGCAAAAAGGAGAAAAAAAATCCACACCATGTGAAGAGCTTTATTTTGTGGTGATGACCATTTTGTTAGGCACTCTGTCATCATTGCATTCAGTACTGTGGCATCTAAGGAGTCAGAGCGATTTTGAACTTACCACAATATTATTTTTGCATTGATGTCTTTCCTGTATGGAAAAGGTGATCTAGCTTCAAGTTGGGGTTTTTCAACTTGAGTTTTGTGGGAGTCCAGTTGGTCTGCCTCACAGTAGTCATTCCAGGCTGGCAGAGAATCAATATCCACAAATTGGGAAGGAGCACCCAAGGGATCCATGGAATGGAAACAGCAAGTCTTCTTTCCACTATCTCTTCAGCACTCCAAATCTCACTGGAGTCTTTCTGGTGCTTCAGAGGAGAAAAAAATAGGGTCACAGACCTGGATTTTCACTGAGAATAATTCTGGAAGAGTTACACTTTTCATAATGGAAAGCTGAAGAACAATTAAAGCATTTGCAGGTAGCAATGTAGTTAAGATTCACAGGCTATTTCATTCCCAACCTATCCTCTGTATGGTTTCATTTTTTGATCTCAAAATGTTTGTGCTTGGTCTCAGTACAAAGGTGAATTGTTTTGGAAAGTCTGAATTACGATAATTAATCTGTTTTTGAATTATCCAATAGTGAAAAAAAACCTTCATTTTCCTCACTATAAAATGTTCCAATTGGTTTGTGAACTTCACTCTTATAAAATGCTGAATCTATAAACTCCACATTTTGCAGATTCAGCCTAAGAAAGAAAATTCAAATTTGAAGAAAAATGACTCAATGTTTTAAGTAAAAAAGGTACAAAATTACACACTTATGTATACATAACAGGATAGACTTTCCTTTTCTGACTACCTTAATACTTAAAACATCCAATCCTGCATCCTCCACTGCAAATAAAGCTCCTCTTAGGATCAGGCCCTTAGTGCTTTAGTAACATTTAAACACTTTAAAAACGAAACAGTCAAATTTGCTTGCTCTCTATTTTGCAAAAATCAATAGTGCCTAGTGGACTGTCAGTCACTAATACAAATTGAGGTCTATTTCTCCCATGCCCCCTCCAAAGGCTTGGGAAGTTTAGAACTTAAGCTACTCTTCAGTTAATTTTTAACTTTGGGTTAATTTAACTGGCAACAACTTTGAAAATCTCCGATTTCCCATGTAGTCAAAAAGATGATGCATTTTCCCAGTCCTGCTCTGAATCAGCCTGGACATTCTGTAAAGCCACAAAAATTGATAGCGTGACTTGCAGTTTATCAATGCTCCTGGATTCATCACTGACACTAATTTCAAATGATGCTTTTCATCATCTCTGACTGAGTAAGCGAATCTGCCTCATCCTGGCAAATTATGATCTTGCCTCCATTATGCACATCTTTTTCAACTCCTGTCTGGACTACAGTAATGCAATATACCTGGACACAAACCCCTCAGTTAACTCCAAATAGTACAGAAAACTACAGCACATCTCCTCAAGAACCTGCACTATTGCAAACACAAGCAGAATACGAAGATCAAGGTCTTGTTCCTTACCTTCAAGTAAATTAGTCGGGGAGGAATTCTCCACGACTGTGCATGCGCAAAATTTATGTTCCTCACAGATTTCTTTGCTTCCCTGCAGAAAAATGACTTTCTGATGGGGAAGCAAAGGGAAGCCACAAGAGTGGTCATGTGACCCACCCCAAGCAGTATGTTTCAGGTGCCCAGGGCAGCCATCAGACAGATAAATCACTGTGGGGTGGGGAAGACCCGGCTGATGGCTCCTACCCTGTACTGGACTCAGATGCTAGTCCCGGGTGGGCTGAGGAGAATGGGACTTCCTCTTCTCCTGCATGGCAGCCAGGGCCATGTCAGACCCACTCCAACATTTCTCCCTCAGCTGCAGGAAGCTCTACAAACTCCTCCTCACCCTGCTTCCTGCGCTCATCACTTCTCAGCTGCAGAGGGAGGGATCACTGTACAGGGAGTTGCTCTCCCATCCGCCCAACCCCTGTGCATCCAGACCCGCTCATACCAAACCCTCCCGCTGAGCCTCACCCCCCCGATGAGCCCCACTCCCACTACATCTGGAACACTCTGACAAGCCACCTGCACTTGGAGCTCCCCCCACTGAGCCCCAACCAGCTGCACCTGGACCCCCACCCCACTGACCCCCACTCCTCCAGCATTTGGTCCCACTCACTGAGCTTCCCACACCCAGAAACCCCTGCCAAGCTCTATTGCTCACACACCCCAGAACCCCCCCGCCGCTCCCCCCTGCTGAGTCCCAATCATCTTCACCAGGACCACCCTGCAAAGTGCCACTACTGTTACACCCAGAACCCCTCAACAAGCCCCTGTGCATCAAGATCCCCCCTGCACCCAGAGCCCCCACAGAGCTGCCCACACCCCCAATGCCCCAAACAGAACCCTCTCAACCCACACCTGGATCCCCCCATACCAAGCCCCTCCACACTTGGATTCTGTCTTGCTGAGCCTGCCTGCCCACACCTGGTGCACCTGGCATGGACAGGCAGGGTCCTGGGGTATTTCTGGGGCAGACCTGGTCCTTGCACTGTGTCAGGGTTGGGTGCAGCTTCACCACTGAATCCGCGTCCCGTGGGGAGGGGAGCTACACAGTGATCTCCCATCTCTGTGCAGCCAGTGGCCTGTGCTCCCCAATGCCATGCTGGAGCCTCCACATTTATTTGACAAATAAAATTTGCAGGATTTTAAAACATAGTAAGCAGAATTTTTAATTTTTGGTGCAGGATGCCCTCAGGAGTAAGTATTTAAAGACCTGAGCCCAGCATACTTAAAGCTATGGGATGAAGGCCACGTTTCATAACTCTGCTCCTCAGACACAATGGAACTCTACACAATAAGGGTAAAGCTGACTGTGTAGAAGACAGTTTCTAGTTCCAGACTGTGGAATGAACTAACACAGGAACTAAGGCTCACCCCAAAACATCACCTTCTTCGGCTCCAAGTACACGGTGCACTTCTTTGACCTTGTCTTCTCTAACAGCATGTGCACTAAAATAAAAATCTTAAAGCAAAGCCAAACCAAAACACCAGAGCAACTAGCACCACAGCAGCTACTTGCATATTGAAACTGAGAGACTGAAACAGGAACCAGTGAGAAAAAAATGTTCAAAACCCCATGAGAAAATAAATAGTACTATACTACGTAGCAGTCTGCCATTGAATTAAGACACACCTGGGATGAAACCTCAAATGCACTGAAGCCCTCAGATACTTGTATCGGTTTCTGACTGAGATCCAAAGTTTGTTCTTTTTGCACAAGTATACATACTTGTTGTGTTACTGAAGCATGTGGTACATTCCACACGAGCAGAAAGATTAGTAAAAACGAGAAGGGTTGCAGAAAAAAGGCAACAGAAACACTTACTGGGAAGAGGGGCATATCTGAAAGGAAAGATTGAGAGTTGAAAATATATAGTTGGCAAAACAATAAACATTGGGGTGGCGGGTGTGATAACAGTGTGACCGATACAAAGCAAGGTGACACGTGAGGTATAAATAGGAATACTATGGTCATTTCTCTCTTAGGAGAGGCTTGCAAGTGAAGTCAGTGATGTAAAAGGTCTCCCGGCCTGAGAGCCCATAGCTGTGTTTCTGCCGGTGCAGCATCACACCTGTGCCTCTGGGGGCATAGAACACAACAACACGCGATGCTTTACACAACGGAACAGCGACCCAGGACCGGAGAACACGGGCTGTGCCCCAGACAAGGGCCCCAGGCCCAGTCCCCCGGCCGGGATCCTGCCCCCCAGGGCCTCGCCAGGCGCAGAGCGCGGGAGCTGTGGCAGTTCCTAGACAAACGCCCGAAGTTTTTCTTAGCGGCCAAAAGCGACAGAGACAGAGACACCCCCCTCCCCCCCCGCGCGCCGGCCGGGACACGCGCCCCGCAACCCAACCGACTCGGAGAGACAGTTACAGGCCGCGCGGCTGCAGCGGGAGCAGGGGGCGACCGGCCCCGCCCGGGCCCCTCAACACAGAACATACACAGCGACCCCACCCTGCCTAGCAACGCCCGCCCGGGGAGCTCCTCCTTAGCAACAGCCCCCAGCGCCACCCCGTGCCCAACCGCTCGCTCGCGCCCGCCCTCCCCGCGGTCCACCCCTCACTCACGGGCCGGCCCCGCTCCCCCCATCTGGCGAGAGGGTCCCAGTGGTAGGAGTCGACTCAGCAACATCACCCCGGAAGTGGGCACTGAACCTGACCCACCCCCTTCCGCTTCCGGATCAAAGCCGACCAATCCCGCACTGAACAGCCAGGATGAGATAAGATCCTACGTCACTTCCGCCTGACTCTGTACAGCTTCCCCAGCCCGGCCACTTCTTCTTGTGCGGAACGAGAAGCGCTGTGCGCGCGCGAGTGACCCGCGGAGCCACGTGGGGGCGGTGAGCGCGGGGCCGGTGCGTGGCGGGGATTGGGTGTTACAGCGAGCGCGGCACGGCAGCGCCTCGCCCGCCCCGTCCCCAGCGGGGTCGGTGGCCCCTGCCCGGCGCGCGCTGTCGGGTCTCGGTACCAGCGGAGCTGGAACTAGGGCGCTGCGCACGCCGGGCTGGAAGTGGTTCCCGGCATGTGCCGGGTTTACAGTTTGGCTCAGTAGCGCTCAGCTCCCCCCCACTGTGCAAATTGTTCCGGCGCCCCTGCTCCTTGCTGCCCCGGCGCCGGGCCCTGCCGCGACCCGCCATAGCAGCGGCTTAGGAGCGACCCCTCAGCCTAGGGGCGCGGCTTTGGCACCGTGGCGGGTCCGAGTGGCTGCTGTTGATTCCTCTGGGAGGAAAAAGTAATCCGAAGCCACCACTACTTACTGGGAAGGAGAAATCAGGACAGTAGCGATGGTGGAGGGGGAAAGGGAACACAAAGTACATGTGACTGTGCAATGCGATAAGGCGGAGGGGAAAAACGAAGGTAGTGTGGGGCTGTGTGTATAGAGGCATCAGGGAGGAGAGAGCTCAAGTGAGGCCTCATCTAGAATATTGCGTTCGATTCTAGGTTAGGTGAATATGGAAAGATTAAAAACAAAATATCTATAGCAATGACAAAGAAGGAGCATGGTAATTCCCTGTAAATACTTGTAGGGTGGAAGGTATAATTTAGGGTGGTCCAAAGTGGCAATAATTAAGAGTAATGGGAGTAATTGTGCAAAGAAAAATGTAGACTGAATAATGGAAAAACTTAGTGCAGTCTGGCACACTGGGGGGTAGTCTCCCAAGGGAAGTGTTGAGAACTCCCTCGCTTTTAATGTTTGTCCGCTCCAGTTTAAATAATACTAGAAAAAATTCTGTAGAGGAAAAGTGGACTTGATATCATCCAGCCCTAATTTCACTTTATACATGAAATTCTTCTCAGTAATTGCTGTCTTCTCTTTATGTCCAGGTCAGCTCCCACCTGGGTCTGGAAATTGCACCATGGGTCTCACCAAGCAATATCTGCGCTACACAGCTAGTGCATTGTTTGGAGTGATTGCTAGCCAGAAAGGCAACATCGTCTATGTGACCCTGCGGGGCGAAAAGGGCCGCTATGTGGCAGTGCCAGCTTGTGAGCATGTCTTCATCTGGGACACCCGGAAAGGCGAGAAGGTGATGAGGTGTTTTCCCCCACTGTGAACCAGAATGGGATGACACTGCTGTGTTGTACAGCAGTGAGACTAGAAAAGTGTAGCCGCATGAGTTATCTTTGCTGGGAGCTCCCCAGGCAAAGAGATCAAATAAACTTAGAAATGGTGGCTTCTAATATGCCAGAAGTGCTCAAAGTGCAGCCAGTGGCCATCAGCTCCTTTAGAGTTCTGTAGTCTTGGCTGGGGGGCACACTCACTGGCATTGAGATGCTATGATGGTGGGGTCATAAGAAGTGCCAGACATAGACTACAGTGGAGAGGAAATTCCAGGTTTCCAGTGTGCAGTGTAGCCAGGCAACTCAGATCAAGTCTGGAAGTTATAGTGACCATGGGCTGCATTTCAAATAAGATGAGTGCATCTGCAGTCTCCTTGCTTTTATGCAAGCTACCTGCTGACATAACCTTTAGATTATTGCTATGTCTACACTATGCGGTCGATTTAGTGGGTCTAGTGAAGACCTACCAAATCAACAGCAGATCACTCTCCAGTCGACCCCTGTACTCTACCCCCAACAAGAAGAGTAAGGTAAGTCGACAGGAGACTTTCTCCCGTCAACCGCCCCGGGGTGTAGACCCAGCAGTAACTCAACCTAAGGTACGCAGTGTAGCATGGGCCGACTTACCGCGGTAGTGTAGACATAGCCTAAGTTTGTTTGCTTCTGACACAAGTACATGATACACGTACCCTATGTGGGGACCTTTCATACGCAAAACTTAACTGATCCTGATTCTTTCCTTTGATCTTAAATGATTTATTCCGGTGGAAAGGAATATATGTGTCAGTCTCACTGAGCCATTCTTCCTTGTTAATCCTAGAGTTGAGTATGAGATTTGAAGTTCCACTGTTGACAATGCAGAGCAGTACAAAAGGACATGAAGAGTACTGCTTCAAATGATATATTAGACCCAGAGCTACACTAACACAGTGCTTTAGGGGTCTTTTGGAATTCTGAACTCATGTACACCCTGTGGAAAAAAATACTTCTGTTGTATGCCTCAGAGGAGCTAGAATGGAAAGGAATTGTCCTGTGAAGAAATTTGGGGTGCCTCTTTTACTAGCGAGCAAGAGGAATCACTTTCTAGCTCTTAGACTTCTGGGTTCTAGTTCTCGTTGCACCCTGATTTGCTGTTTGGCCTGGTGACATCATGTCCCCCCTCCATGCCTCAGTTTCCCCCTTTTTAAAACTGGGATAATGGTACTCCTTCATTTCAGTAGCAGATTGTGAGGAATGAGTTTCTAAAGTACTAGGGGTCCTCAGATGGAAGGCCTGATAGACAAACAAAGGATTCTCTTCCTTCTGTTCCCTGTGGGTGCATCTAGCTCTAACACGTCACAAACACCTTGTCTTCTGAAAATTACAGGTTCTCATCCTTCAGGGTCTCAAGCAGGAGGTCACTTCTCTCTGCCCATCCCCAGATGGGTTGCACTTGGCTGTTGGATATGAGGATGGATCAATCCGTGTCTTCAGCCTCCTAAGTGGTGAAGGGAATGTCACTTTCAATGGACATAAGGCTGCAGTTATGACTCTACAGTATGATCAGCTGGGAGGCAGACTGGTGTCTGGTTCAAAGGTGAGAGCTGGTAGGAGAAGCCAAGTCTGGAGTTCAGTTCTTTCATAATCAGGGAGGACTAGCTTCTCTGTGGAGATAACTGTGGCTATGTCTACAAGTCAAGTGGCCTGGCTGGGAAGGGGTGGATGGTGCACTGGAATAGCTGGAGGAGTGTTAGTGAGAGGATCTGGGTCAGATTCACAGCTGAGTTGCATCACAGATCTTTATGGAAGGGCTGAAGACTGCTATAGGAAGGGGTGCTGTAGATCAGGACTAAAGTGCATTAGCGGACCTATGCATGGGGGAGTATAGGGCTGGAATGGTGGGGGTACTACAGGCCGGGCATGAAGTACATCAGCAGAACTGTTCATAGAGAGCCAAGGACTGGAATAGCAGGGGGGCTGCAGGGCAGGCCTGAGGGGCACTGGCAGAGCTGTGTGTGGAGCCCAAGACTAGAATAGCAGGGGGGCTGCAGACAGGGACTGAAGTACCCGGGCAGAACTATTGAAGACGGGGTTTGCTAGGTCTGAAACAGCAGGGGGTGCTTCAGGCCAATACTAAGGTGCACTTGTAGAGCTGCATATGTGTGTGCGGGGAGAACAACTCCTGGCTTTATGAGCCCTTCAGTGCATACTAAAACTCAAATTTAGGGGAAAGCAGACTCTGCCTGTCTAATGTAGTGTATTGGTTCTCATGGCAGAAGATTCTGCTGATGTCCATCCTTTGTGATATCTCTTTCCTTTCAGGACACAGACGTCATTGTGTGGGATGTCATCAACGAGAGTGGGTTGTACCGGCTGAGGGGGCACAAGGATGCTGTCACGCAGGCGCTCTTCTTGAGAGAGAAGAACCTCCTGGTTACCAGGTACACTGTCTGCTGAGCTTGCTGAATTGAGGGTTCAAGGCTTTACTCGTCTATCGCGTCATGTCAAAACCTATGGACTTAATACAAAGAAATGAACTTAGATTTCATAAATGGTGCTCTTTTCGCAGAATGAACGTATTCTTAATAAGCTTTTTTAAAAAAGCCTTATCATAACACACTAACCTTAACTGTGAGCCAGAGACTTTTTAAAATACATTTGTTATCTTGATATCTAAATGTTTTTAAAGAATTCCGTTAAGTGGGGAATATCAGCTAATGTGACATTGTCAACTTAAAAATAATTATTCTCTGAATAGTTTTTAAATCTACTGTTAAATATGGTACCTGAGATTACTATAACAGAGGATACATCTATACTGCGTCCCATCGTGGCTGGACAGATGTGCTAGCTCTGCTTGAGCTAGCATGCTAAAAAGAGCAATGTAGTGAGTTGGCGGCTTGGGCTAGTCACCTGAGTACATACCCAGGGGGTCTGGGTGGCTTTGTGCTCCCAGCTGCAGTGTATGTGTACCATGAGATTAGCAGTATGTTTACAGAATGCATTTGACAGTACTTTGTGTAAAGTCACTTTTGCTTTTTCCCCTGTATAGTCAATTGGATTCCCTTTTGCTTGTGAATCTTTCACACAGTAATAGGACAGAAAAATAATTTTTAAAAACAGGGAAGTGATTATAGAACCATGGAAATTGATAGGGAGACATGGGCACATGTAGTACCTGAACTGACTTTTAACCCCTCTTAACATTCACTAGCTTTAAAGATGACTGTGTTGCTTGGCAGGAGAATTTTTTGATTCTTTTAAGAATGTTTTATTTACTAGATTTATGTATCAGTTCAATAGAAAAAGTGTATCACATCAGTGTAGGGTAAAATTATGCTGGTATCTTTTATTTTTCAGATTATTGATGAAAGAATAGTGTTTATTTGGGGAGTCCGGTGGCAGCTTAAAGACTAACAGATTTACTTGGGCATAAGCTTTCATGGGTAAAAAACCCACTTCTTCAGATGTACAGCTACCCCTTTGATACTTGTTTATTTGGTGTTAGAGTTAAAACTGTGTTGTGAGGAAATATGCACTTGTTTGGTAGTTTATAAAATGGCTTTATTTTCACAATTTTCTTAATATTACTTTCTTTAGTATTGGTAAATGAAGATAGTTCTTAATTTTAAAATAAATAGATGGAGGGGTTGCTATATATTTCTATGGAGATGCTTGGGCCAGATATGCCCTATTCCTCATAACAAAGAGGAATATCAGCCTTGAACATAGTTATGACTCCTTATTTAAGGCTGATTTTTGTTTTTCCACCAGAGATTTGACCTCTTTGTTATGAAAACTACAGCATATTCTTACCCGGTCATTCAGCGTTTACTGAGTACAGCATTTTCTTAACCATTTACATGTACACTTAACTCATTTAATAGCTTGTGTTGAAACTAATTTCAAAACAAGTCCTTTAAGAAATTTAGTGCTTGGAGTCCGACATTTTTCCTCCTGTCGTTGCTCTGAAAGATTCTGTGATTGCATTTGGGCGTCAGGGCTTGAACGGCTCCCTATAACGCTGCATCCGTGGCCCTACTGCATACTGAGGCAGGAACATACGGGTGTCGTTAAAGTGCAGACACATTGGGACACAAGGGAGTGGGCTCCCTGCATCCTCTCTCTGCACAATGCTGGTCTCTAACAGCACTCTTCTTCTCCATCCAGCTTGTGCACATCCCCTCACGTATGGCCATTTCCCCAGTCTTCTTGGCTCCCTATATTGGTGTTTTCTGGTATTGGAGGAGCTCTGTGGGGGGAGAGGGAGAAGAAAGTGGAGATGTGGGGGCAGGGAGAAGCAAGGTCCCAATGTCTTTGCTTATGTATCAGCTCCCCTGCTAGTGCTGACTCAGTGTGCAGTGGAGCTTAAGGTATGTCTACATTGATGACTGTGTACCCAGGCTTCTTGTCAGGCTTGTACGTGTGTTGCTGCCTCTTCCTGGCCTCCAAGTTACCAAGTCATCATTACAGCTGTTACTTACAGGTATACTTACCCATGCTACAATCACACTGCTTGCAGTGTAGAGGTGCCCTGAGGCTGCCGTGCCAAGGGAGAGCCTTTAATGTGCTGGTGTTTTGACAAAAAAACCCTGTTGATATTAGTGGAAACAAAATTGGGCATGGAATTAGACAAAGTAATTGCTAATAGCTTTTTACTTTATTACAACTAGGGCTTTTGAGTAATTGCAGTTAACTCAGGCGATTAACTCAAAAAAATTAATCGCGATTAATCGCACTGTTAAGCAATAGAATACCAACTGAAATTACAACGCAGAATACAAAGAATACAGTGCTTACTTCATTTTTGAAACACTTTTGTGTTTCTTACTCTCTTCAAAGCGCACAGTTTTGGCTGAACTCTGGGGACCTTGCCTCATATCTGGGTGATGTCATTTGTTTTTTTCAGTGGTAAAGACACCTTTGTGAAGTGGTGGGACTTGGATACGCAGCACTGCTTCAAAACGCTGGTTGGACACCGTACTGAGGTAAATAAAATTAAAGCTGGAGAGAGGGAGATAGTTCAGTACAAGTATCACAGCACACGGGCTGCAAGGTAGCTTCCATTGTTACATCCACACTGCTCAGGATTGGATTTTTTTTAGGTTGTAAACACAGCCCCTATGAAATATTTGTGGTTGGCTGTTGTGAAGAGGGGACAGGTGAGAAGCCTTGTCTGTTGAAGAGGCTTGTACCACTCTAGCTGGAAGTGATATTTCCAAACTAGATGTCCTTGTGCAGTATCCTACATAGCAGGGACTTGGGCTCTCTGTTCTCATTTTCCCTTTTAAATTAAAAAAAAAAAAAAAAAAAGAAATTCAGTGCAAGAATCCTGTTACATACAACATTAATGAGGAGATTGAAATCCACCGACATGATGAATTCCTTGGCCAAAGCCCTAGTAGCAGTGTTAACTTTGTCCTTTGTATATCGGCATCTTAGGGCAGGAACATTGCAGGCAATTGTTTGTTGTACTGTCTTCAGGAGCTACTGTCTTTCAGCTAAAAGATTAACTGCAAAAAGGAAAAATCTGTTTTTTTTTTTTTTTTTTTTTAAATAGGTATATAAAGAGACCGTATTTTCCCCCATCAGTCTCCCCCCCCCAACACCCTCTCCAAGCAAACAAAACCCCAAGCAAACCAAAACACAAAACAAACAAAATCCCCCAGACCCCTTCAAGGGGATAACACTAAATCTCTATCCTGGAGGGATGTTGTATGGCTAAATTCATTAATGTTGTTGGGGCGTGCTGATACTGTGGAGGTGGGAGACCATATACCTAGACATAAAAGATGCTTCTTGGTGTTTTCTCCTTGGCAGGTGTGGGGACTAGCCTTTGTGTCACAAGAGAAGCGTCTCATCACTGGCGCTGCAGACAGTGAGCTCAGGGTGTGGAACATCACCTACATCCAGGAGGTAAGAACTGAATGCATCATCTCGGTTGCTTTGCTCTGGAGTGGATTGAACTGGAACACAGCAGGACTGAGTGGCTTTCTGAGATGTGGTCAGTATCCATCCAGGACACTCTCAATGTGAAGCAAATGTTGTTTGATGGCTTTAACTGTATGTTTCTACTGGCTCCCAGCTCTGTTGTAGTTCTGTGCAAACTGCCTTTGTACGTGTGTGGGAGCTGTCCTAAGAATGGGGCACTTCTTACTACAGGATCAGGCAGAGTGAGAAGCTGGAGGAAATTCTTATCTGGGGACATGCATGGTGGCTGCAGACCACTCCTTCTCTTTGTTTAAATTGGAGTTAGCCAAAAGAGCATGAAATGACTGGTGGCCACCCTCCTCTTCACTGTATGGGTGTGGCTTGTGGAGAGGACAGGTTTTGACATCCAGTGCTTCACTATGGTCTCAGGAGAAGACCACTTGGATTGGGGTGGTGCAACGTGTGCTGGAACTGATGGTCTGCAGCTAGGGTGACCAGAGACCAAGCGTAAAAATCGGGACAGAGGGTGGGGGGTAATAGGAGCCTGTATAAGAAAAAGCCCCAAATATCGGGACTGTCCCTGTAAAATCGGGACATCGGTCACCCTATCTGCAGCTGGCTTCATTTCCTGCCAAGTACATGCAGCCCTCGGTGTCCCAGTCAGCTGCTGATGGGGACCTCGGCTGGGCAATATTTGGGAACCCTGTTTTAGGCTGCATTGTGAAAGCTCTTCTGTAATGGGCTGGTTCCATTTGATTACCATCTTAGGGCTTCATTTCATAGAGCATCTTTCATCCTGATTGTTCTCCTGAGTAGTTCAGAATGAAAGCTGTGACAGTGTTAAATGGCTGGAGGGGATCGAGGTATAGGTGGGAGGGAAGCCAGGGTGTGCTAAGTGTATTTTTTTTCTTTGTCTGCCACAAGCAGGCAACAGACCCTAATGAGCCAGAATCCAAGAAAAGCAAAGAGTCTCTAGCTAAAGCAGAAAAGACTTCTGAAGTGGATGAGATCTCAGACCTGGATGAGACGCCGGAGGAGGTAACCTTTTTCCCCACTCTGGCTAAGTGGTGCAGGTTCACAGGGTGTTTGTTGTGCTGTCAGTGAGGGTAGATACACAGCTCAAATAACTAAATGGGGGTTTGGGGACAGACCTGGTTATCTTGCTGACACTTGCCTCGCTCTGTTGGCTTTGTGCCCTGGGGATGATCTTTAGCGCTTCTAGAGAAGACACCCCGACCCATAAGCAAGGAATCACACCAGTGTGTTCTACCTTCCTCAGGAACAATCTCTCACACTTCCCCAAACACCCACAAAATAGCAGCAGCAGCCTGTGCCTGTATTTGCTGGTAACTTGTGCCAAAGAAATCCCAATGTAAGCATATTGGCAGGTCTCTAGAAAGACTTGGCGGTGCTAGCAGAGCTCTTTCCTTGTAGGAAAGAGACTACAATAAAATGGTCACTTTCCACCTGCCTCTGTTCAGTGCTGAAACTGATTCACCTAGGACTTATTAACAGTACCCTATGTCATAACCAGGGATCCTAGTTTTCTCTGATTTTAAAAAACCCACAAAAATCCCCATTTCCCCACAATTAAAATGGAATGCTGAACTTTAGTTTCCCTAGCCACGATATATATAGGTATCAGTTTAACACAGTGTTTTATTGATATACAATAGAACCCTGTTTATCCAAGCCTCCGGTATCTGGCTCTCTGTATTAACTGAACTATCAGCCGTCTGGGGCTGACTGCGGTGGGGCTCCCGTGGTCAGTGCTGTGTGGCTGAGTGCCCAAGCCCCACCTTAAAATAAGGGATAGAAAGCCAATCTTTGCCGATCCTCCTGATTATCCCAATTTTTGATTATCTGGTTCCAGTCCCAATTAGATCAGATACATCGGGTTCCACTTTAAATTTAAAGCACATTCAAAAATCAACTACAAGAGGGGGAGGTTGCAGGCATTGAATAAGTGGCACTAGTACTTTCAGTAACATTTAGTTAATAGTTAATACATGTTTTTATTTTTTCACAAAATATAAAAACTAAAGGTTCTCTGTAAAAACACAAATTTCACATTTTTCTGAGATAAATGGATTTTGAAGAACCCTGGTCATGAGAGTCTCAGAGAGTGGTGCTGCCATGTTTAGAATCAGCTCCTATTGTGGGAAGCCTCTTCCACTTAGGTCAATCAGCACCTGACAACCTTTCACTAAATTCCTCCTCTCTGGATCACTCACTCACCTGTTGGCACTTCCAGAATCCTTTGAAGATTTCAGCTTCACTCATTCAGTTATAGCTAGACACGCAGCCTTAACAACTGTTCCTTCCTTCCTTCCTCCAGGAAGTTTCTCTGTCTCTATTTTTAAGCAGGTAATTAAATGCTCTCTCTCCCCCACCTTTCTCATCTCTCTCCTGCAACAGGAACTAAAAGCTGGTGCCTTACTTTTATAGAAGTTCAGATAAATTCCCTTCCAGTTAGTGACATGCATGTTTCAGTCCATGAAAGAATGTTGGTTCTCAGATACAATGCAAGAAACATAAGTTAAATTTGTGCCTGACACAAATGTTTGTTTGCTGTTAGTTCCCACCTCTTCCTTGTCTCTTTTGAATGCTAGTCAGATGTTGTAGACTCTGCCCTTTCATTGTTGTATCTAAAGACTTGCTTGACCTTTCAGACTACAATTGTTTTGCCTTTCTGTATCCTTGTAGCGCCTCCTGAGGTGCAACAAAGCTGGCTCCATCATGCGGGAAGGAAGAGACCGAGTAGTTACTCTCGCCACTGACCGGACAGGCAGGATCCTAGCCTGCCATGTAAGTAATATGCTTTGGGGCCTTTTGCTAATGGACTACAGAGGAGGTTCTGTTGTGTGTCTCAGGGACTCTCCACTGCAGCAGCAGCTTCTTAGGCAACTTGCTGCTAGTATTAACTCTGTGAATTTGTCTCCAGGGAACAGACTCTGTTCTGGAAGTATTTTGTGTCCTTACTGAGGATGAAATTTGCAAGAAAAAGGAAAAGAAAATGAGAAAAGCAAAGAAAAAAGCCAAGTAAGCTCTGTTTTTGTAAGTTGATGATGTCCACGTGCTGAGAATTGACAAAAGGCCCATCCAGGGAGAGGGTGCAATGAATGAATCATGAACCATTTGCAGTTAGTCTGCTGTTAACATGTTTGTCTGTTCCTGGCTTGTTGGTGCTGGTGTGAGCCACGTTGTTCTCTGCTCCCAGTAATTGTGAGAAAATCACCTTCCATCTGATTCTCTTGCAAGAAGTGAATGGGATGAGGGGATGGACAGAACGCTTCTGGTAAAGCCCCACTTGTACATCACCATCTATGACTCAGGAGAGTTGCACAAAGTAAATACACTTCCCAGTGCGAAAGCTGGTGGTGCTAGGCTGAATAACCAGTGTCGCTTTGACATCTACAGATTGTGAGCCTTGAGGTGGTATGTGCCAGGTTCAGATTGGGGCAAATTGTCTTTTAGTGGACAGCCTTTTATTATAAGTCTATTTTCTGCTTCGTTCATACATCCCCTAGTGTCTAACAGGTGCCTCACAATAGCCCTGGGAGATAGGTGAATGTTAGCTCGCTTCATGGGAAATCTGAGGCACATGGAGGATACATCTGTTTATATTTTGGTAGTGCCTAAGGGCCAGAATTAGGAATCAGGACCCTGGAACAAAGCAATGATCCCTGCCCCTGAGAGCTGTCAGCCTGTTGGCTTGTCTACGCTTGAATGTTAATTTGGATTAAGGTAGGGTATGAATTTAAAGCACAGAAGCCATTCTTGAATAACTCCATGCGTGGACAAGCCCTAAGTACATGGGTGGGGAGGGATGCAATTAAGTTGGTGTCTTGAACAAATTTCAACAGTGATATCTACTTCCTGCCTCCTTAAATTGCTCTGGTGGTTTCAGTATGATAGAGTATTCTCTTGCACTTCCTGTCCTAAACCTGTGGCTTGTTGCTGTGCTCCGATAAACAATTTCACCTTACTGGAGTAGGTGGATTCTCCTCACTGAATAGTTCTCATAGCAGGGTGTGGTTTGATAGCCATCTTAATAAGATGGTCTAGGATCATTATTCTCTAACTTTGCAACAAGAGTCCTGGGATCTCTTAAGTTCTTCAGGACTGCCAGCAGCGTTGTTGGCCATCAAGGTCTGCACTGAAGAGCATTGCACCTCCACTAGAACGGCACCTGTGTCAGTGCTGGATAAGGGTCCAGCTAGTTTAATTCGTAGAGGAGTTGCAGTTAGTTTGTTAATTTTTTGGGGCTGGGGGGTGAATGTGTCTGTACATTTCTGTCCCATGTTAGCCTATGACTGGACTGGCAGTGCCTGGTAACCTGATTCCCAATGGTTGTCTGACTTTTCTAGACCGAAGTCTGAGGAGGAGGAAGAGGAGCCTGAAGGAAGCGTTGAGATGAGTCTGCAAGAAGAGATTCAGCGAGTCACTAGCATCAAAGCTTCTGCTAAAATCAAGTGAGTGCAAAACCCTGTTCTGGGGTCATTGCTGCAGCTCAAGCACCCATTGAGGGGGCCATGACTTGGGGAGAGTTTGTATTTTACAAAGGTGGCTCATCTGAAAAGATGAGAAGCTGAGACTCCATAGAACTTAGAGCTGTGGAAAGGCCTGCAGGATCCCAGTTAGTCCACCTCCACCCCCAGATCCCTACAGTGTCTTCACAGCCCTTCCATCAAGATTGTTCCCTGCAAGGGATTCTCTAGGGCAGTGGTTCTTAAACTTTTGTACTGGTGACCCCTTTAACATAGCAAGCTTCTGAGTGCGATTTCTTCCCCCTCTCCCACCCCCACCCCCCAAATTAAAAACACTTTTAAATATATTTAACACCATTATAAATGCTGGAGGCAAAGCGGTGTTTGGGGTGGAGGCTGACAGCTCGCGACCCCCCATGTAATAACTTCTTGACCTCCTGAGGGGTCCCAACCCCCAGTTTGAGAACCCCTGCTCGAGGGGCTTGCCTCATCTAGTTTTAAATGACTGGTCTGATGGGGCTTCTACTGCTGTCTTTGTTAGACTATTCCACTGCTGACTGCCTCCCCTATCAAGAAGTTGTTCTTGGTGTTTTCCTTTAGTTTATATCATCTTGTTTCTTCTAGTTATGACCCTGACTTCTCTTTGTCCATTTAAACAGGTCGTTTGACTTGATTCTGTCTCCGAAAGGAGAGCTGAAGGCCACCTTACTGCTCCAGAACAACACCATCGAGTCATACATCCTGATCCCATCAGCACAGGTCCCCCAAGTTGTCCGTGCATCCAAGATAACCATTGGAGGTCACCGCAGTGATGTCAGGACACTGGCTTTTAGCTCTGACAACATTGCTGTCCTCTCAGCTGCTGCTGAATCTGTTAAGATCTGGAACAGGTGTGTGTTCTGATTCTGTAAATTCTTCTTCGTCTGCCAAGAGTCCTTCTCCCAAAGATTGGGGCTGTTCAGGTTAGAGGGGAGAATGGGAAATGGAGAGGGAAATGATCCCAAGGAATACAAAGTGATGAATGGAATAGAGAAGGTGGATGAGGCACTCTATTTACTCTTTCTCATTATACAAGGACAAGGGGATGCTTCTTTCGTGAAACTGAAAGGCAAAAAATTAAAAATGCACTACTCGCCATGGGAACTCATTACCACTAGATATCATTGAGGCTAAGAGTTTAATGGGGTATATAAAAGGACAGCTCTCTGGATATTGAGGATATCCACAGTCTTGGAATCAAAGAATTGTAGGGCTAGAAGTCACCTCAAGAGGTCATCAAATCCAGCTCCTTGCATTGAGTCAGGACCAAGTAAACCTAGACCATCCCTGACAAGTGTTTGTCCAGCCTGTTCCTGAAAACCTCCAGTGATGAGGATTCCACAATCTCCCTTGCAAGCTTATTCCAGAACCTGCTGACCTTTATCATTAGAAAGTTGTTGTTGTTTTTTAATATTTAACCTAAATCTCCCTTTCCTCATAGGTCAGGTCTAAACCTTTTATCGTTTTCATTGCTATCCTCTGGACTCTTTCCAATTTATCCATATCTTTCCTGAAGTGTGATGCCCAGAACTAGACAGAGCACTCCAGCTGAGGCCTCACCAGTGTCGATTAGAGGGGACAGTTAGCTCCCATGTCTTATGTAAGACACTCCTGTTAATACAGCCCAGAATGGTATTAGTCTTTTTCGCATCTGCATCACATTGTTGGCTCATATTTAATTTGTGAACCACTATAACCCTCAGATCCTTTTCAACTGTACTACCACCTAGCCAGTTATTCCCCATTTTGATTTTTCCTTACTACGTGTAGTATTTTGTACTTTATTGAATTTCATCTTGATTTCAGACCAATTCTTTAATTTGTTAATGTTTTGAATTCTAATCCTGTCCTCCAAAGTGCTTGCAAACCCTCCCAGTTTAGTGTCATCTGCAAATTTTATAGGTGTTCACTCCACTCCATTATCCAAGTCATTAATGAAAATATTGAATAGGAGTGACCCTTGTGGGACTCCACTATATACTCTCTCAGTCTGAAAGCCAACTATTGGTAACTACTTTGAGTACGGTTTTTCTGTTTTTTTCTTAGTGTATGCACAACAAGCCTCATGTGGCACATGACCAGGATCCATCACCGAATTTGGTCTGTTGGTTGGATCATTAGCTTCCCTGGCCCAATCAGTTTTGCACCCACCTTATACTAATTTCATCTAGACCACATGTCACTAGTCTGCTTGTGAGAATGTCATGTGGGACTGTATCAAAGACATTACTAAAATCCAGTTTTGTCATGTGTACAGCTTTCCCCTATCCACTAGGCCAGTAACCCTGTCAGGGAAGGAAATTAGGGTGGTTTGGAATGATTTATTCTTGATAAATCCATGCTGGCTATTCTCTATAACCCTATTATTCTGTAAGTGCTTACAAATTCTCATCTCTGTCCTTCAACAGGAACTAAAAGCTGGTGCCTTACTTTTATAAAAGTTCAGATAAATTCCCTTCCAGTTAGTGACATGCATGTTTCAGTCCATGAAAGAATGTTGGTTCTCAGATACAATTGTTTAATAATTCGTTCTAATATCTTTCCAGGTATCAAACTTAGGCTGATTGGTCTATAATTCTCTGGATCCCCTTTTAAATATAAGTACTATATTGGCCCTTCTCCAGTACTCTGGGACCTCATCCTTCCATCCTCCATGAGTTCTCAGAGATAACTGCTAACAGTTCTGAGATTGCTTCAGCTAGTTCCATAAGTATCCTACGTTAAATTTTATCAGGCACTGTTGACTTGAATACATCTTACTTCTCTAAAACAGCATACTGGGTTAGATGGACCATTGGTCTAACCCATAAGGCCATTCTTATGTTCTAAATATTTTTAACGTATTCTTTTCCTATTTTGGTTTGCGTTCCTTTCCTCTTGTTAATATTTATTGTGTTGAGAATCTGGTCCCCATTAATCTTTATAGTGAAGTGTGAAGCAAAACAGGCATTAAACACCTCAGTCTTTTTAATGCCATCAGTTATTAGTTCTCCTGCCCTGCTAAGTAGGGGACCTAAACTTTCTTTCCTCTTTCTCTTGTTCCTAACATATTTAAGGAACCTCCTCTTATTGTCTTTTATGTCCCTTGCTAGGTGTAACTCATTTTGTTCCTTAGACTTTCTGATTTTGTCCCTATGTGCTTGTGCTTGTACTACTCCTTGTCAATTCATCCATATTTCCACATTTTGTAGGATTCCTTTTTGATATTTAGGTCATTGATGGAGCCATATTGGCCTCTTACTATTCTTCCTGTCTATCCTTTGCATTGGGAGAGTTTGCAGTTGTGCCTTTAATATTGTTTCCTTGAGAAACTGCTAGCTCTCCCGAACTCTGTTATCATTTAGATTTTCTTCCCATTGCATCTTACCTACCTGTTCTCTGAGGCTGTTCCAGTCCACTTTGTCCTTATTCTGCTTCCCTCACTTATTCCTTGCCTTGGAATGATATAATCTATTATTTCATGATCACTTTCACTGAAACTGGCTTCCATCTTCAGATTCGCAACCAATTCCTCCCTGTTGGTCAGAATCAAGTCTAAAATGGCTGTCCTTCTGGTTACTACTTCCATTTTCTGAAACAAAAAGTTGTCCCCTATACGTTCCATGTAGTGTTTGGAAATTTTGTGTTTTGTCCTATTACTTCTCCAACAGATGTCTGGGTAGTTAAAGTCCCCCATTACTACCAGATCTTGTGTTTTGGATATTTCTGTTTGTTCTAGAAATACCCCATCCACTTCTTCCAGATTTGATGGTCTAAAGTAGAGCCCTTTATGTCACCCTTATTTTTTCCCCCCCTTTATCTCTACCCAGAGACTTTGCCTCTCACCTCCTTCTGGACCTTAGAACATGTATGTATGTATATATATTCTTGATGTATAATTAACATCCTCTTCCCTTTTTTCCCCCCATCTGTCCTTCCTGAACAAGCTGTACTCTTCTATGCCAATATTACAGTGATAAGATTTATCCCAGAATTAAGTCATAATTTAGCTAATGTATTAATACTTCCAGTTCTTCCTGTTTATTCCCCATAGTCCTTGCATTTGTGTAAGGACATCTAAGATGTTGAGCAGATTCCCCCACTGATTTCCCTCTTGTTGCTCCTATGACTCTTGTAATTTTTCATGTCTCCCCGCACAACATCTAACCCTCTTAAGGTTGCCCTTCTTTATGCTCACCTGTGGGCTGTTATCATCTGCCCCCTTTGAACCTAGTTTAAAGGCTTCCTTACTAGGTTGGTGAATCAGCATGCGGAGATACTCCCCCCTTCTTGGGTCAGGTGGACCCCATCTCTTCCCAGCAGTCCTTCTCCCCGGAACAGCATCCAATGGCAAAGGAAGCCGAAGCCCTCCCCTCAACACAATCTGCATAGCCATGCATTCATCTCCAGACTGTGCATGTCCAGGCCTGGGTCTTTACCCTCTACTGGAAGGAAGGACAAGAACAACACCTGGCACCCCATCTCCTTCACCCTTGCTCCCAAAGCCCTGTAATCACAGTTGATCTGCTCAGTATCATTAGGGCCCAGATGGATGAGCAGCATGGGGTAGTGGTCAGAGGGACGGATGAACCTCAGCAGTCCTTCTGTTGCATTTCGGATGTGGACTCAGTCTCCTTCCTGCAGAGTAGTCAGTTCTCTTTCCTCCTCTGGTGTACTGTAGTTATCTGAGGTTGACTAGCATCCTCCATCCTGGATGTTTCCGTGTGCATCCTGTCGATTGAAGTCCTTGCCACTCCTGCAGCTCTTTTACCAGCTTCCTGAGGGATTCCACCAACAGACACTTCTCATACCAGGTGGTTCTCCCTGCCTGGATTTCTTTGGTGGGGATATTCAGGCTGCATTCCCAGCAAGTCAAGACCAGAACCTATGTGGAAGTCTCCAGGGTCAGGATGCCTGTCTCGTGGAGTGTTCCAAGAGGTGCAGGCACAGGAAGAGCTAGCAGTGGTGTTGCTGACGTGCCGTTTTCCTCCCATTGTGGGCTCTTTCTTGTAGAGTACCTGCCAGTTGTGGGGTGAAAAAAATCACACATGCTGATTATTTTTCCATGTGGGATTCTAATCCTGTGTTTTCTGACATAAACCAACCACTAACAGCGTGGGCCTAGGGAGAAACTTCATCCATGGACATAGCTTTGGGTTTTCCTGTACCTTCTCTGAAGCATCTGATGCCAGCCACTGTTGGAGATAGGATGTTGGACTGGTTGGGTCACTGTTCTAACCCACGATGCTATCGCAGAGCTCCGTCACCGTCACTGACTCCTCAAGCGCTACTCCCCCGGGACATTGCTATCCTCTGAGAACTCCTCCTGCCCTGCTCCCTCCTCCTCTCTGAGCCAGCTGTTTTCAGTTATTTTGTGAGGGAGAGGTAGCAGCCTCCCTGTTCTCTCCCTCTCTGATGTAGGGAGCAGGTTTGGGGATCCCGTAGATTTTCTGTTAGGATCTAGCATCTTAGAGGTTCTTGGGTGGGCAATTAACCTTCCTGTGGGCTAAAGCACTGAGGCTTTGATTCTAGGTGGCGCTTGTCCTACCCCAGCCAATGCAATTTCTCACAAGCCTGCTGGGCTTAGCATTTGCCCTGCCAAGCTCATAATACCCCACAGTGTGATAGTCCTAGCTGGCTGAAGTACCCCGTTGCTGCCATGGGCTGTTCTCCGTCCCTCTTGACAAGAATGAGCCGGGGGCTGACTGTGTGCTCAGTTGGCTTTCAGGGAAACCTTTTCAGTGCAGTTCTGGGGTAGCAGCATTTGAGCTGGAGGGCCAGGCTCTGAGATGGATTTGTCCCCCTGGATGGTGCTGTAATCTCTGGCCTCCTGTACAGTGCATGAGAGAGAGGCCAGTTGCTGTGAAAGGCCTTTTAGCAACACAGCTCATTTAAAGGGGCAAGGTCTATACTCAATGATGGAATCGCGCATGCTGCTTGTGCCCACAGGTCGACCCTGCAGTGTATCCGGACTATGGCGTGCGAGTATGCGCTCTGCTCACTCTTTGTCCCGGGAGATCGGCAGGTCATCATAGGAACTAAGGTAACTAGTGGTTTTCAAACTGTGGGTCACGACCCAGTACTGGGTCACGGGATGTAAGGCACTGGGTTGTGGTGGCTCTGATTTGCACCACTGACCAGGCCATTAAAAGACCTGGTCAGTGATTCTGCCCAGCTAAGGCAGGCTAGTCCCTACCTGTTCTGACACCGCACTGCGCCCTGGAAGCAGGCAGCAGTAGGTCCAGCTCCTATGTGGGGGGGCCACGGGGCTTTGTGCGCTGCCCCCGCCCCGAGCACCAGCTCTGCACTCCTATTGGCTGGTTCCCGGAAGGAAGCTTGCCCTATCACCCCCGTGGCACCGTTGACCGGGAGCTGCCTGAGGTAAGACCACACCCCAACCCTGCGTCCCAGTCCCCTGCCCCAGCCCTGAGCCCCTCCCAAACCCGGAGCCCCTTCCTGCACCCCAAACCCCTCCCTGACCCCTCCCTCACTCCAACCCCCCTCCCCACACCTGAGCCCCCTCCCGCACCCCAAACCCCTCATCCCCGCAGCCCACACCCCCACAACTCAACCCTCTGCCCCAGTCCTGAGCCCCTCCCACACCCCTCATCCCCAGCTTTGTTGGGCGCTGGGCATCAACAATTTTCTTCAACTTGGTCACCAGAAAAAAAGTTTGAAAACTGCTGGGCTAGGGAACCTTCCTAAAAACTTCCACCATTGCTAGTACTGGTTCAGCTCCACTTGTGTTAGCAACACTGGCAGCCTTAATGAAAATGGGCAGTCCCTGGTGATCACCACTGCTCTGGGGCCCTCTTCAGAGCATGTCTGATTGGCTTAGTGCTGAAAGTGCCTGTGGCAGCTGGTGCCCTTTCTACCCTAGGTGTAGCTCGTGTGGGTTGAGCTGGCTGGTGTTAGCAATGGTGGGATGTTTTTGAAAATGTGATTGGCTGTGTCTAGTGGCCATCGAATGCTTTGAGGGCCAGAGACGGGTGCAGCAGGTCAGGAGTGAGGTTATCAGTGGAGCTGCATGTAGAGATTCCAGGCCAGGGGCAGCTGGGGATGCTGCAGGCCAGCAATGTGTCCTCTGTGCTGAGTCCATGGACAGAGCTGGTGCCTTCCTCCTGGCTGCCAGTAGGATTCTGCCTTGGCACCAAGATGCTCCTCTCACACTTCATTTTGTTCTGAGAACTGCCATGTTCCCCCTCCCAGTTATGTCTCTTTAACTTAGCTGGGCTCCGCTGCTGCTGGCTGTCTTGTTCCCTACTGGGATCCCTGCTCCTTTATCACAAATCCTTCTGTCTCTGGGACTCTGTGCTTCAAGTTATCACACCCTGTTTGCGGCTCAGGCCTGCAGCCTGGGCTTTGGAGCTGTTCACTGCATCTCAAGCTGTCTTGGCATGTACTGGAGACAGAATAAAGTTGCTAACTTTCTCTCTGTCAATTTGTCTTCCCAGACAGGGAAGCTGCAGCTGTATGATTTGGCCTCTGGGAGTCTGCTAGAGACACTTGCAGCGCACGATGGGGCCCTGTGGTCCATCTCCCTTTCACCAGACCAGGTAACTTTCTTTTAGTGGTAGGTCTGCACTGCTCTCAGGAAGCCTGTGTCTAAGGGGTGGCTTTGGGGATGCAGAAGTTGGCATTGTAGAGTTTTGATGTGGGAGGTGTTCATCACCTTTGCACTTTTGTTTGGCATTATAAAACCTGCTGCTGTTCAGTTCTGCACACCTGAACCTGTCTTGGTAGTACACCAATAGCCCTCTGCTGTTATAGTCTGGGATGTCATTTTCTGTGTTATCAAAACAGTGACAGCTCATTGCCTTTCTGGAACACTTCTCATCTGTAGATCCTAGAGCACTAGGAAGACTTTATACCTGATCCCAGTAGTGTAACTATGCCCCCTGGAAATGCGATTCTACAAGCAGACCATTTCTGTGTGGTTGATGCAGTGTTCTAGGTGCAATGATACGGTCACATGGGTTTTATCTACACAGCGAGCGTACACACACCCACTATCTACAGCAGATCAGTCAAGTTGACCCTTGTTGCTCCAGAAGGTTGTCAATATATCAGACAACCTGCTGGTACAGGCTACATCTTGATTTATCCTGCCCACTCCACCATCTTAAGTTCATTCCTCCTGAAAAAATCCTGTCTGCCAAAGCCTTTGAAATCCAAATGTGTTTGTGTCTTCTGCACAGTAAATAAAAGTTCTGTGTTCCTACTGAACCAATGGTCAGTGTGACCTGCTCTTAGCCTTCATGCTGTAGGAACTTAAGATCTAGGCTGGGTCTTAAGGTCTTATGAACTTAAGTTCTTGTCTGGAACTTAAGAGCTAAAGGCTTCTCAAGTATGGACCTTGCTTTGGGTGTATTATTCTTCCTGAGTGCAGTGAAAGTGCTCTTGCTTGCTTTAATTTTAAACTTTTCTCCTTCAGCGTGGCTTTGTAACAGGAGGTGCTGATAAATGTGTCAAGTTTTGGGATTTTGAGCTGGTGAAGGATGAGAATGGCACACAAAAGAGGTGAGAAAAAAGTCTCTCTGGAGGCAGCATTCCATCTCTGCATTCCTTCTCCCTGCTTGATGGTTTGGCCATAGTTGGGGGGGGGGAGGAGAGAGAGAGAGAGTGTGTGTGTGTGTATACACACAAAGGTCTGAGCCCACATACTGCTGGCAGTTAATGCAGCTGAATGCAGGATTCTCACCACAGCTCTAGTGCCTCCCAGCTAGAATTGAGCAACGTTTGTTGACTAAACTGAAATGTTTGGCGGAAACAAATATCTGTTCTGACAAACTTCTTCATTGGGAAGGTTTCTCAGTCCAGGATGGTACCGAGTGACACAGCATCTGAGTGATTCACTCTGCACCCTAGGGTTTAGAGCACTCTCACCTGGCATGTGGGAGACCCAGGTTTGTATTACCGAACCGCTAAGTTATAGAGTGAGTCACTCAAAGTCCCTGCTCCAAATCAGGCAGAGCAAGATCTGACCCTGGGTTTCCCACATCCCAGTGCCCTGACCAGGCGATCAGGTGTTCTGAGGATGGGTCTCTCATTTGTTCAGGAGAAATTTTGCACATTCTTGTTTTCATTCTGCGTCGGAGTGAAACCAAATTTTTGAAAGCCCAAAACTTTTTGTGAAGCAGAATTGTTGTTTTCCGGCCAGCTCTGATTCCATTCTCTTTGCAGTCTTGTGTTGCTGAGGATTTGTGGATTTGTTGAGTCCTACTCACGATCTCTCGTGGGATTCCCCAGCCGTCCTCCACATTTTAATTGCTTCATTTCATTGCACCTTACTCTCTTAATTTCCCAAAGTGAGACTGAGTGGCCTTGTGCTGCTTGCTGCATTCTGTGAATCTATTCCCTGCCATGCTGAATTCAAGTCACTTTTGGGTCACTGGTTTCAATTCTTCTTCAGTCAGATTCTCCCTATAGATGAGTGATAGATTGGTCAGTGAAATCCATATGTGCACAGCTCCCGGCTCATTTCAGTCCTGCTTCATTCCAAGAGCCAAGGAAGGTGGCTGTGCATTGGAATAAGCTTGTGAGTTTGTGTTTACACCCTTGGCGCTCTGCATACAAGGACAATGATGCTATTTTCCTCTTGGCTGTTGCCAGGCTCTCCATGAAGCAGACACGCATCTTGCAGCTGGATGAGGACGTTCTCTGTGTGCGTTACAGCCCCAACCAGAAGCTGCTGGCCATCTCCTTATTGGATTGCACTGTGAAAATCTTCTACACAGACACGCTCAAGGTGGCCTCTTGCCTGGGCTGGATGGAGGGGTTGGGGTGAGAGTTGGTGTGGGGGGCAGTGAGGAGAGGGGGCTGACTGGAGCGGTGTGGGTTGGTTGCTGGAGCAGAGCTGCTGGCTTACCTGGTGCAGTCGCTGTTGTTGTATGGGAATGGTGTCTGAAGCAGTAATGTAAGGCTGGGGAGAATTGGAGGGGCATTTATTAATTAGCTGGCCAATAATAACAAATGGGGAAGCCTGCTGACTTCTGGTTCTGCTCCCTATTTACTGACCAGAATCCCATCAAACACTGGCC
This sequence comes from Trachemys scripta elegans, assembly GCF_013100865.1. NCBI lineage: Eukaryota > Metazoa > Chordata > Testudines > Emydidae > Trachemys > Trachemys scripta. The sequence continues at coordinate 142,664,519 of NC_048298.1, read as the reverse complement.
AGAATTCAGTGGGAAATCTGCATTTAAACTGGAAAAAATAAATAAATCAGGCCCTCCCCTGGCTACAAGTGTCCTGCTGCACTGGAGGACAAGGCCAGTGGTGGTGGTGCCCTCCCCACTCAGTGCAGGAGCCTTGTGGGCCTCCTTCCCGTCTTTCTCTTGCTCCTCCTCCCTATGTCTGTGAAGAGATTTGGGGGTGGGGCTAGAGCACCTCTTTGACAGCTCTCCTCCAGTTAACACACAGGCACCAAACTCTAAAGCCAATGCCGGAGGGAGAGCCTCCCTGCATGTGAGAGCAGGCCCCCTTCCTGTGAGTAGTGTCTGACAGTCAGATGGTCCTTGGACTAGTCAGTGAAACAGACCAGCATATGATGCTTAGGAGCTGCACATAAAATGCTGACAGATGCACAAAGAAAGCCAAGCGAAAGACGTTGTCTCCTCTCTAATCTGTCAGTGATCTTGGGTATTGTTTCTAACAGTATCAGCTGCCTGCCGTCTTCCCTGTAATCATAGGCCAGCTGCTAATCTTCACTGTGAAGGTGTTTGGAAGCGCAGGCACCTCAGAATGTAGGACAGAGCAGCAGGCTTTCAAAGTGCTGTGCCCAGCATTTCTAACTAGATCCATTTCCTATTTCTTTCCAGTTTTTCCTGTCTCTGTATGGACACAAGCTGCCAGTGCTCTGTATGGATATCTCCTATGTGAGTGAAGTGGGGGCTGCTCACAAAAGATCTTCAGGAAATCTGCCGATGTTTGTGGCCTTAAAAACTGACCACAGCCTTGCTTGGGAATAGAGCTAGGCCGGGCCCTCTAGCATGGTGATTCCTAAGTGGACTTAAAAATCACCCAACTACCCACCTAAACTTGATAGGACCCAAACTAATCCTCACCCATTCCGCAGTCCTTTGCTAGCTGCAAAGGATTGTGGGATTAGGTCATGACAAGAACTCACAAGTGAATTTTGGGTGGAGGAAAGTTTCTGTAGAGTTCGCCCCAACATTTCCCAGCCCCCCCATTGGCTGCTTTGGGATGTAATACAGCTGTACGTCCTGAGCTGGTGGATGGAGACTAGTTTCTTTGGCCCTTGCTCATTAGTCATGTACTGTTCAGTCCTAGCGGCCAGCTGAGAGGTCATTGTAATCCCTTCCAGGTCAGTCAGCCAGTCATGCCCCTTCTCTCTGCTTTGCTTGGTGTAGGACGGGGCCTTAATTGCAACTGGCTCTGCTGATAGGAATGTGAAGATCTGGGGCTTGGACTTCGGCGACTGTCACCGGTCTCTCTTTGCTCACGATGACAGGTAGGCCCTGGTGTGTGTGGGCTGCAGACCCCTCACCCACAGAAGTGGGATCCACTGATCTTTGCCCTGGCGGTGAATTTTCTCCAGTGCTCCTGCGGGGGTGGAATGTGGGCCCCTGGCCTCCTGTGTGTGGCACTGCGTAGGCACCAGAGTGGACAGGCACATCTTTCTGAGCAGTGGTTCTGAAGCACTGGTCTGTGGCACAAATGGTGGTGCCCCCGGCTCCCCCTGCTTCCTCAGCACATTGTTCAGTGCTCATGCCCTGCTATGGAGCTCGGCTGAGCTCCGCTGGGGTAGAGCATGCAGGAGAGCGGAAGGCAGCAGAGGCTGGTACAGTTGATGTCGTAGTCTGGTAAATCTCTTCCTCCTACCTCCTGGAGTCCCTGCAGTGCCCAGGGAGTGCTGCCGCGGGGCAGGCAGAGAGGATGCTGCTGTAGAAAGGGTGTTGGCTTCAGATATTTCACTGTCTCCTTTCCTGCCTGTGTGATGGTGATCCCTTTCTCTCACTCTCCAGTGTGATGACCCTCCAGTTTGTGCACAAGTCCCATCTCTTCTTCACGGCCGGGAAGGACCACAAGATTAAGCAGTGGGATGCGGATAAGTTTGAGCACATCCAGACCCTGGAGGTAAAGGGTTTCAGAGAGTGACTCAGGCCTGGGCAGCTATTTCCCCTAATGACTGGGAGCATTGGTGGTGGTCATGTCTCACCTCTTTCCTCTGACCTGTAGGGACACCACCAGGAGGTGTGGTGCTTGGCACTCAGTCCAAGCGGAGACTACATCGTGTCTTCATCGCATGATAAATCCCTCCGCCTTTGGGAAAGGACAAGGGAGCCACTCATCCTGGAAGAGGAGAGGGAGATGGTAAGAGCATTAGCCTTTCCTTGTGGTCTCCTACAAGAGACAGTTCCACCTCAGTTTCTCCTCAGCCACTAAATGCCCCTTCTTAATCTTCAGAGGATCTTACACAGCACCTAAGAGATCTCAGCTCACTGTTTACCTGTGTCTGGGAGTAAGATGCCCAGAGGTGATGGGAGAATTCCAGGGGGATTGCTAGTACTGCAGAAAGTGGCACAGTTGCCTCCAGCATTATCTTCAGGTGGCCCAAGATTGCATTGGCCATCTTTTCTTTTCTCTTTCCCTGCTATATTGCATTGCAAACTCCTGGCTAACATGCTCTCTGCTATGCTGCTCCCCAGGTTTCCCTCCAAATAGATATTTTGTTTTCCCCAGGAGTACTGGCTGCATCTTCTCCTTTTGTTTTTTCCCTTCAGGTCTTTCTAAGCTCTGCAGGCCCCTCTTAACATTCTGCCCTCCGTGGTGTTTGGGGGACTTTCCATCAGTGACAGCAATGGGGAGTTTGTTAATTAGCTGTAGTGTGCACAGGTTGCTCCGTTCCTTAGTGTGAGAGGCCCATGCAACCTCTCCACCTGGGCCTGCCCTAGCTGCTATGGTCATCACTACAACTAACAGACCCAGGACTGAGAGAGTTGAGGGCAGCACCTTCTCAATAGTAGGCAGAGGCCTACCTTGCCTCTTGAACGTGTGCTGCAGGGTTCACCTCTTCATCAAAGCACTCCTCAAAGAGCCAGTGCAGGAGAGCATGCCTGGCAGCATTTGCAGAGGAGGAAACCTAAGAGTCGGTGATGTCTGGCCTGACTCTTCTGTGGGGATTTTGCTGTGACCCTTAGACAGCACCTCGATACCCCCGGATTGGCCCATTAGAAATGCTGGTGGCTGTAGGATGATAGATAAGCCTGCCAGAGGGAGGTAGATGCCTTTTTCTTAGGGGAGCTTATCATACATCTCTTCCATGCGCTCAAGAGCAGTGAGTTGGCCCTTTCATGGGGAAGCACAGCTCTGGACACCAGAGGATGAATTAAACAGTGCTAGGGCCATGCTACTGTGAGAGGTGCCAGTCAGGCCCTGCTGGGACTGCTCCTTCCTGAAGGATGGGCTGATGTCAGGACCTTCCCAGCCTTGGTCGTGCTGGGCTGTGTCTCAGGAGGGAGCAGCTGTATCTGGATTGTCTTCATTTCGGTTTGACTAGCTGATGCTAGTGATCTCTTTGGGCTGCCCCTGTGTGCACAGCCTGCAGACTTGTTCTCCCACCTGCCTAGCAGATGCCGGAGCTGTCACTCAGGCAGCCCTGCGGTGGTGAGCACTGGTGTGATAGTGCAAGTCAAACCCACGGTGTTGGCCTCCTGAGCTCATGCTGGGCCATTGGAGGAAAACAACCTGGGAACCTGCATTGGGCACCCTGCCAGGGGTGTTCCAGTTTTGAGATTGGGCGGCAAGGTTCACACGAGGCCACAGCTTTCCTGGGAGGAAGTTGAACGCTTTCATTCTCACTGTTTTACCCGCGCTACCTGCCTATGTTAACGTATTGCTTTCTCCTTCGCTGCAGCAAAGGGAAGCTGAATACGAGGAGAGCGTGGCTAAGGAAGAGCAGCCTGTGGTGAGTAGAACTGCCTGACCAGCAGAATATTAAGCAGACTGTAAAATGCTCATAAGCTAATCTGGATCTGTACTTATGAGAGACTCATAAGGAACGCTGGGGGGGATCTAGTTCGCTGGTACTGGCCCAGTATAGAGCTCAGGGGAGCATGCCACTGGAGATGCTGGCTTATAGGAGATGGAAGCCAAGGCACTCATTAAGGAGTTCTGGGTCCTTTTTGCAAGAGCAAGAGGTCCTGGCCTTATTCCAATATAGTAACTACAGTCTGTGAATCCCAATCCCTGCCTTCTCTCCATTTCGTACATCACCAGTTCAAATCCATGCTGGGTCAGCAGTGTCCAAGGGTTGGCTCTTCAGTGCCTTTGTTACGTGAGATGGATGGGAAGCAACGTGTTTAGTGCCTAGGGCAGGAGGCTTGAGTTCTTTTGCTGACTTCGTCACAGCCTCACTGTGCGACCTTGGTTAGCTCCCTCTTCACCTGTCTTTCCCTATCCAGAAAGTCACCTGCCTCACGGGACCATGGGGGTTAATACTAGTATGGTGCTTTGGGAGTCGGGGGGTGAAAGCAGTTTATTTCTATATCAGTCCATTACCAGTGTAAAGCAACAATACAGGGAACTTGATGGAAAGCCAAGAACATGAGAGGCAGGGGAAGGCATTGAGCTTTAATATGCAGCAGGGATGTTGACTGTGGAAGAGGTTTGAGCTGCCTGGCGGCTGCGTTAGCCACTTTGCTGCCTAGTGGGAAGGACTGTAGCTTGAGACATGTCTTGTGTCTTGTAGGTGGCTGGCGAGACCCAGGGAGAGACTGGATTAGCAGGAAAGAAGACCATTGAAACTGTCAAAGCGGTAAGTTGGTGCGAGTGTTGCTAGTTCTTTTCTTGGTGCTCCAGTGTTACTGATTAGGCCAGCAGACTCCCTGGAAGGGCTCATGCTTTGAGGAGAATACGTCTGAGATGTAGGGCATAGAAGCAGACTTTCCCTAATCAGGCAGAGCAGTGTCACCTTCTCAGCTCGGTGAAGGAGTTTGAGTCCGTCCAGAAACGTGCCAGGTTGGTGCCTCCCAGGGAAGTACTGAGGCCATCTCTCTCTCTGGGACATACCCCACCTAGCCAGCTGGCACCAGGGATGAATGGATTCATTTCCTTTTTGTAAACACAGAATTAAAAGCTTTGCATACTCTTTTGTTTAAGCCAGTTGGCTCCGTAGGCATGCCCCTGTGGTAATGGGATGCTCCACCAGAAGTGTAGATTTTTGCTGTGCGTTAACAGGGTGTGTAGGTCTAGTTAGTCGGGCATCCTGCTCCTGGCCAATCCCCGATACTTCAGAAGAAGGTGGAAATGTCTCATAATGCCCCTTGGCAATTGTACAATGCTGTGGGAGGGTGGGGTCCTGGGGATCCCCCCGACCCCTGCAGCAATCAGCCTGAGGTTTGGCTACTCTTACCTTAGCAAGTAAAACTACAGAATTTAATGGTCAAAACTGACCAGCCCAGTATTCTTCTTGAAGAGAGAGTGCTTTGAGGAGTTATTCCTGACCAGCAGGCTGGAATTACCTGTAGATGTCAGAGGAGCACCTTGAGAGAAACACAGCACCTCAGCAAGCTGGGGAATCCTGAATGTTGATTAATTGGCTAGTGCAGGTCACATGGTTTCTACATACTAACTAGTCAGTGATACCATGTTTGGAATCTCATGGAGTGCTTGTAAGCTGATAAATAAGAGCTCCCACACCTCAGCATCCCCTTCCCCCGGTCCTCGCAATCAGAATGAGCTCTGCTTTCAGTGACTGACGTGCTGCTTTTGTCCTGCACAGGCTGAGCGGATCATGGAAGCTATCGAGCTGTACAGAGAAGAGACTGCAAAACTGAAGGAGCACCGGGCCATATGTAAAGCTGCTGGGAAAGAGGTGAAGAGACCTGGGCATGGATATACCCAGTGGAGTGTGAATATCTCCAGCCAGCTCCATTACCTCAGGGAAGAAGCTAAGCAGGCAAATAGAGTTGTGGCAGCTAGCGATGGTCGGTGAAATCCATCTCCTGGCAGAAGGGTAGCATCATTCCCTAGTGCACAATTAGCAGTGCATTTTCTGTTCTGGTTTTTAATGTCCCAGACTGCACTGGGGCTTCTGCCTCTTCCCTTGGGGAGATTATTCTATTGCCTAATAGAAATCTCTGCCAGGAGGTTTTTCCTATCATCCAGCCTAGCTGTTTGTTCTGACCTTCATTGCATTATTGCTAGTTATATGGGAGGCTGCTGGCTGGCTGGCTGGGAAAGAATGGAGATGTGTAAGACAAAATGCCCTGTGTGTTCTGAGAATTATACTGCTCTGGCTACAGAAAACTGCCTCTCTGCGTGGGGGTAGCTGGAGGAGTTCCAGGTAAAGGCCTGACAGTGTCTCTTACTGGAAACTGTGTGTGTGTGTATGTACCTGCCTTATTCTAACCCGTTCTCTTTCTCCAGGTTCCCCTTCCTGTCAACCCCATCCTTCAGGCCTATGGAAATATTTCAGTAAGTGGGATTCCCAATTCATGGGATGTGCAGTCTGCTCTTGGAAGTCTGGGTCATGGGGTGTCCATTCACGCTCATGAGTTCAAGAAGCAAAAATATGTTTTGCTGGCAAGCTCTGAACCTGGGCCCAAACTTTCGACTCTGAGCACTTGACAGGTCAGATCATGCCCAGAAATGCTCTATGGGTTTGGCAGGTGCAGTATCTGCTCTCTGTCGAAGAGTTGTTGTTGTTTACTGGAGACCTATCTGCTGTGTTGCTGTGACCCATGTAGCAGTAGCTGGAAGCCAGTTTTTCTTTAGGAGACCATGGAAGTTCCAGTTCCTACAGCTGCATTTCTGCTCTTGCCATGGTGGGGTGGCCCTGAGTGGAATGCAGAGCTCTGCCTTAGACAGACTCGTTTTGGTAGGATTGGTGGGACTCAAATTGTGGAATTTTTGTTTAGGCTTCTCAAGATATTTTAATTGAAATTCCACGTAGGTATAAAATGTCACTATTACAGCATTTGATGTGCTCGTGTAACCCACTGGGTTACGCCAGCTCAGAGCCATTTTCACTTTTAGATACTAGAAAGTGTGTATAATAGTACATAGAAATGAAACGTTCTGAGCTTGTGTGTACATTTATATTCCAGTTGTTATGACATTGCCAGATTTGTTCCTTCTGTATTAAACAAGTCTATAAAGTCTCTACATACCGCTAATGCATTTTTTAGGCACCCTTTAGAAATCCTTGTCACTCCTTCATTCTCTCTGTACAATGAATGGTGCTTGAATCTCTCTCTCAGATGGAGCTGCCTTTTTTCCTGCTACTTCCAGGCAGGAGGCCTAGTCTGCTGCGCAATTTGTGACACAGGAAGTGCTGTTCAGCAGATGAATGAGAGAAGCTGGGACTAGTAACACTTTTTAGGTAACCAGTTTTTGTGAGTTTTTTATATAATTTAACAGCTTAAGTGTAAATGGTGTTTATCCATATTGCATAGAACTTGTTCCACTGAATTTCAGAATGTGTATAAAATGGATAAACACTTTATATTCAACCTGCTAAATTACTACAAAAATCTCATCAGTACTAGAGTTTTCTGAAAGCAGATTGTTTCATTCATCTCCTGAGCAGCCCTTTGTGTCCCAAGCTGTCAGTGGATGGGAGGTGCGGTGGTTTTCTGTTTCTTTTCATTTTGATTGTATTTAACAATTCTTAAAAGCATGTTCCTGTGTTTTTATAACTAACATGCTTTGAGATTCATTTAATCTAGTGCAGTGGTTTTCAAACTGGGGTACGCAAGCTCTCATCAGGGGGGTATGGAAGAATAAGCCTGTAATGGCGGACAATGCCATGAAGACTTGTAAGAAAGACTTGGTAATCTAATCGTAGGTATATTATGATCCTATCTCAGATGGGGGTATGCGGTAGACTACATTATGTGGAAAGGGCCTAAAAAGTTTGAAAACCACTGATCTAGTGCTCCCCTCGGGGCACTTCCTGACATGCCAAGCTGATGCTGTTTCCTTCTGTTACAGCCCTCAGCATATGTGCTAGAAGTTTTCAAGAAAGTCAAATCAAGGTGAGTCTCATGAGGCTTTTTGCTGAGCAGGGCTTCCTATTGAGCAGTGAAGCCTGGTTCTGGTTGGAGTTTTGGATTGGCCACTTATATTGGAGGTGGGCAATGGAAGAAAGATTGGTGTGAATGTCACTGGTAGACTTTAAGTCATTTCATGTATTCCATGGGTAATTCTAATACGAAAGCCACCTCTTTGGGAATGAGTGCACACTGCGGCTGTAGTGTGTCTGCAAGTGGGGAATAAAAATCATTCTCTCCGTGGTGAGAGCTCTTTTACTCGGTGGAATGGAAGGAAGCCAGTGGGCTGTTCTGGATAGGCAGAGCTGTCTAGCATCTTTTCCACAGGGCAAGATTGTCTGTCTCCCACCCAAATGCTGTCTGCCTGCTCCCTGCCCTGGGCGAAGAAACCATATTCCATCCAAATGGGCCTGGCTTTCTTCAGTCAGTCTTCCCAGTCTCCTTCCTCAGGGAGGGGAGCTGCCAGGTTGGACCGTGCCAAGGCTGAGCGGCTTTGCACAGCATGTCCTGCCTCGTCCAGGGCCCATTCTGCAGCAGGGCAGCGACTGTTGGTGCAGTGTGTTTTGTCCATGGCTGCTGTCAATCATCCCTGTCTCTGCACTCTCTCCTCAGTGAGCTGGAGGAGTCTCTGCTGGTGCTGCCCTTCTCGTATGTGCCTGACCTGCTTGTGCTCTTTAATGAGCATGTCCAGTGGGGCTCGGAGGTGGAACTCCTCTGCCGTGCGCTCCTCTTTCTGCTCAGGTGAGTCAGGAAGGTTGCTTCGTCCTCTCACCTCACTCACTAGTTTGAATCCAGCTGGGTGGTGTGTAGACAGCCAGACCCACTGCTCCTTGCCTGCTCTGTAGCTAGTGAGGAGCCTTTAATCTCCTGGGCCAGCACTTCCCCCAGCTGTGCTCACCTGAATGCCTATTGTCCCTTCTCCTTGTGTAACAGGGGCTGCATTACTTTCCCTGGGCACCTGCCATGCTGGGAAGGGACATGTGGGCATGCAGAGTAACTAGGTGACTCTGTGAGGTACTGCAGGATGAAGTATATCTTACTTGGGCCTGTGGAGAATGTGCTTGAGCTTTCTCTTCTGCCCCTAGAATCCTGCCTGGCAGAGTTGGTCCTGTGTCCCCTATATTTTGGAGGAAAGGTCCCATCATCCACAATGTATGTGACGGGGCTATTGTCAGGACTGTGTGCGCAGCCAGGCTGGGTCAGGACAGGGAACATGGGTCTGGCTAGTATGGCCCAAATGGGGCTGCCAGCTATAGTGTCAGCGTTTGAGATTTCAGAGCTTGGAAGTGCTGATGAAGCTGGGAATGACATCCCTCCTGCCAGCATGGGCTGATGGCCCATCTCACATCCAGCTCACCCAGAGCAGCCACCTAGGTCTTTAGCCGCTGTGCTGTAAAAAGAAACTTTATGAAATAGCCCCCATTTCTTTTCCAGTCCACCTCTGTTGTAATATTGATCTCATTTGTTTGCACTCTGATCCGTCTCCTGGGCCCAGCTCAGTGGGATCTGCACCATGGAAACATAATTAAGAAAAGCCCTCACTTTGTCCTCCTACTGAAGTCCCTTGGCCTATCGGACTGTCACTCTGCAAGGGACGCTGCATCTAACTGGGGCGCTCTCTCTGCCTGGCTTGTTCTTCAGGATACACTTTGGGCGCATCACAAGCAATCAGCTGCTCGTGACAGTGATAGAGAATCTGAAGAAAACCACCATTTCCAAAGTCAGTGAGGTCAGGGTGAGTATCTGCAGCGACCCCCTGCCCGGACTCGGGCATAGTGACTGTACTAATGGTTACAGAATGCATCGCTTTTGTCTCAAAGGGAATGCTAAATCCAGTGTCCCCATCTGACTCTTCCCAGCCTTCCAGTAGCCTGGCCCTTTGTCATGTTTCTGCTGCATGTGGGGGCAGCAGGCTGGTTCCTGGCTATAACACGCAATGGCTCCATCCCTTTTTAATTTTGCTGTGTGGTTTGTTCAGACTTGACTCTCCAGTATGAATATACTTTGTGCACAGGACACTCAAAGCTCTCATGATAGGGAAACCGTCTTCACCTTGCTGTGGGCTGATGTGATTCACAAGTAACCTGGAGTGGGGGAGGTGGTATCCTACCGAGGTTGAGTCAGCTAATTGCTAACTAACTTTCAGAAAATGGGTTGTAGCTCCCCTCCTCTTTAATACAGAGAAGTGGAGAACAGAGACTCCAACTCCCAGAATGCAGTGCTCCCTCTTGTTTTGAGCAGTGGTTGGGGTCTGGCCATTCTTCTATGTCGATGAAGTTGGCTGTAGGCTGCACTGTGTAAATCTGTGGGGCTGCATCTTACCAGGAGATGGTGAAAGCATTAGTATCTATTTGGGCCAGGGAGCAGGGGTTCTAGGGGATGCTGACTCCCAGCCACTAGCAAGGTCGAGGTTTACCCAGAAATGCACTGACCATCTGTCTCTGCAGAATGTGCTGGGCTTCAATATGGCTGGGCTGCAGTTCCTGAAGAGAGAGGTTGAGGCCAAGGACGAGGTGACTTTCTTTGCTGATGCAACCGACCGTTTTGAGGAGAAGAGGAGGAAGAGGAAGAAAAAAGAGAAGCTGGTTCTCGCGATGGTTTAGCTTTTGCTGTCCATAATACAGGGCAGAACGTGCAGCCTCCATGTGTGCGAGGGAGCCTTTCTGAGGGCTAGTGGGCCCTGAAAGTCTCTGATTCAGTGACTGAAGTGAACTCCAGCAGGTCTGCTCCCATTCTTGCATGCACAGAGGGTGTGTTAATTCCCTCCACAGCATGTCACAAACCCAGGGTGGAGTGAGTCCCATTCCCTGGCTTGGATGGAACTTCCTGTACTCTGCTGGATAGGTTTACATTTGAATCCTGAACCTGAGGCCGGTCTCAAAGCTGCAGCCCATCCCTTAGACCAGCAGCCATTAGAAATGGCTTGATTTTTTCCTTTATAGATATGACTTGCTCTCAGTGTTTTAACTGGGGACTTGTCTACACTGGCAATTTACAGCGCTGCAACTTTCTCACTCAGGGGTGTGAAAAAATACCCCCTGAGCGCAGCAGGTTTCAGCGCTGTAAAGCACCAGTGTAAACTGCACCAGTGCTGGGAGCCGCGCTGGGAGCTACGCCTCTCGTGGAAGTGGTTTTTTTAGCGCCGTGACTACACAAGCCACGTTAAAGCGCTGCCAGTGTAGACTAGCCCTGAGTGTAGTTTGCAAAGTGCTCCTATAACCATGCCGATGTGCAAAGGGGCAGGTGGCAGGACTTTGTGCTGATGTTGCAACAGGGAGTGGCTTACGGAGACACAGGCTGTGTGGTCAGACTGCATTCCCATGGGCTGATACAAGGCCTGGCCCTCTCCGTCCCTGTCCCTTTGAAGTGTTACAAAGACAAATAACAGTTCCTTAAGGTCAGAACAGCTCCTTGGAGCTCTGTCAGCCAGTGTGTTTTCTCTCCTCGTGACTTCCTTGGTGCCAGCTATTAAGGCCTCTTTCTGGCGGACAGAGGATTGGAGTAGAGGCCCTGCAGTGTGCTGTAGAGTTATCAGGTTCAGTTAGCATGTGGAGACCACACTGCGTCCCAGATAATCCCAGCTGCATTAGCTCCAATTGTTCATTAGGAATTTACCACTGCCAAGAATTGATGCCATTTTTGTACTTGTCATATACTGGATAAATCACTGCTTGTTGCTGAAATAAACCAAAGTGATGAATTCGTTGTTGCTGTCAGGATGTCTGTGAAGTCTGGAGTAGGTGGGATCCTTTCCATAAAACAGGCTAGCAGGGGGCTCCAGTCACACTGAGCTGCACTGTTTTCTGTGTACTTTGGTGAAAAAAGCAATGCTGCTTCAGGCTTGTAGAACCAATGCTGCACTGGGGTCCAGAGCTGGCTTCCTTTCGGCTCAAGCAACAACTGGATTTTTAATTAGTTCCAATTGTGGAGCCCTTTATTAGCTCCATTGTCTTTACATGATGCTCAGTTACTCCTAAACCAGCCTACTGAAGGCAACAAGGTACCTGAGGGCAGCATTTGGCCTGCAGAACTTATTACTGGTGGTTACACATGTTGGAAAGAAGCCTGCTTAAGTCTCAGATTCCAGGCTGAATTTGCAGAGCAGTTAGAGAACCATTCTTTCTGTATGTAAACTGAGCATACGTGCTTTGGAGTTGGTGGGAGGGTAAATGCGGAATTGTACATTGGTCGCTTTTCAGAGTGGAATCTTTCCAGGGGTCTTAGCCTGACCCCCATTTCTGCCAAATACAGAACACCTGTAGTGTGTGCGCCCAAGTGACCGTGTGAGCAAATAACTAGCATTGTGCATACAAATACTAGATTTGCACATGCATATGACTTTCTGAAAATAGAAACACTGCAGTTACCAAATCAGACTAGTGGTCTGTCTTGTCTAGTATCTGTTCTCTGACAATCACCCTGGATCCCCATGGAATCTCCTGGGTGGTCAGTACTTAAAATCAGGTGCCTAAGGATTTATGGGACTAACTTCAGGGGGTCCTAGTTTTGAAAATCTTGACTAGGGACCTCTCAGAGCTAAATATCCATTATTTGTTTTAAGACACAGAATATCTTTTATAAACTAGGTTGAAATATATAATCCCTGCACTGCCAACCTGAAATACACTGCTTGTTCTTTGGGCAGCCATACCACAAGTTCAGAATATAGTGTTATAGAGTCATAGATTCCAGGTCCAGGTGGGATGGTTGTGGTCATTTAGTCTGATCTCCTGTATAACACAGGCCAAAGGATTTTCCCAGAAGAATCCCTTTTGAACTAGAGCTTATCTTAAAAAAAAACAAAAAAACAAAACAAAAAAAAAACTTGGTTTAAAAATTGCCAGCTATGGAGAATCCACCATAGGTAAATTGTTCCAGTGGTTAATTACTTTCATTGTTAAAAATGTACGCCTTATTTCTAGTCTGAATTTGTCTAGCTTCAATTTCCAGTCACTGGATCATGTATCTTTGTCGGCGAGACAGAAGTCTGTTATATCTTAACTTTGGATACTGTCTTGCATGACTTTCTCCTAAACAAACTAGGGAAATAGAGCCTAGATGGAGCTACTAAAAGGTATAATAGGTATATCTCCATATTATATATATATATATATATATATATATCATATCTCATAGAACTGGAAGGGACCCTGAAAGGTCATCGAGTCCAGCCCCCTGCCATCACTAGCAGGACCAAATACTGATTTTGCCCCAGATCCCTAAATGGCCCCCTCAAGGATTGAACTCCCAACCCTGAGGCCAATGCTCAAACCACTGAGCTATCCCTCCCCGTTAAGGTAGGTGCAGAACTGATTGGAAAAACGTACTCCAAGAGCTTACAATAAAGCTGGACAGGCATATCCAGTGGGGTCTGCAGGGATCTGTCCTGGGTCTGGTTATAACCAAGATCTTCATAAATAATTTGGATAATGTCAGAGAGTACATTTATAAAGTTTGTGGATGATTCCAAGATAGGAGGGGTTGCAAGTTCTTTGGAGGATAGGATTATAATTCAAAATTATCTGGACAAACTGGAGAAATGGTCTGAAATAAATAGGATGAAATTCAATAAGGACTGATGAAAAGTACGGCACTTAGGATGGAATAACCAAATTGCACAAATACAAAACAGGAAATGACTGCCTAGGAAGGAGTACTGCAGAAAAGGATCTGGGGGTTCTGGTGGATCACAAACTAAATATGAGTCAGCAGCATAATGTTGTTGCAAAAAAAGCAAATGTCATTTTGGGATGTATTAGCAGGAGTGTTGGAAGCAGGAGAAGTAGTTCTTCCACTCTGATAAGGCCTTAACTGGAGTATTGTTCAGTTTTGAGCACCACACGTGAAATGTGGACAAATTGGAGAAAGTCCAGAGGAGAGCGGCAAAAATGACTAAAGGTCTGGAAAACATGACCTATGAGGAAAGATTGAAAAAAAATTGGGTTTGTTTAGTCTGGACAAGAGAAGCGAGGGGAAACGTAACACTCTTCTGGTACATGAAAGGTTATAAAGAGGGGGATAAGGAGAATAATTTAATTGCTGAGGACAAGACAAGAAGTAATGAACTTAAATCACAGCCAGGGAGATTTAGGTTAGACAGTAGGAAAAACTTCCTGTCAGGGTAATTAAGCTCTGGAACAAATTACTTAGAGAAGTGGTGGAATCTCTGGTTTTGGAGATTTTTAAGGACAGGTTAGACAAACACATGTCAGGGATGGTGTAGATAATCCTTAGTCCTGTCTCAGTGCAGGGGACTGGACTGAGGTCCCTTCCAGTCCTACGTTTCTGTGATTATCAAATATTTGTTCCCTATAGGTACTTAGGTAATCCAATCATCCCTTTACCTTCTCTTTGAGCTTCTTGAATCTCACTCTAAGGCAGGTTTTCTAATCCTTTAATCATTCTTGTGGCTTTTCTCTGAATCCTTTCCAATTTATCAACCTCCTTCTTCAATTGTGTCCAGTTCTGGCTTACAAAGTATTCTAGCAGCAGTTGCACCAGTGCCAAATACAGAGGTAAAATAACTCATACTCTTACTAGAGATTCCACTGCTTATGCATTCAAGGACTGCCTTAGTTCTTTTGGCCACAGCGTTGCATTGGGAACACACGTTCAACAAATTCTTTTCCTTTCCCCCCCCATATCCCAAAATCTCTTTGTCATTGCTTTCCAAGATAGAGCCCCCACATCTTATGGCCTAATTCTTTATTTCTAGATGTACAACTTTACAGATGGCCTTTGTAAAATGTATATTGTTTGCTTGTACCCAGTTTAACAAGTGCGGCAGAATAGATAAAACGGTTACTCACCTTCTTGTAACTGTTCTTCGAGATGTGTTGTTCATGTCTATTCCAATCAGGTGTGTGTGCTCCACGTGCATGACAGTTGGAAGATTTTTCCCTTAGCAGTATCCGTAGGGTCAGCCTGGGTACCCCCTGGAGTCACATCATCATGGCGCCCAATATAGGGCCCTGCCGACCTGACCCCTTCCCCCCCCCCACCCCCACTCAGTTCCATTTTGCCGGCTACTCCAACAGAGGGGTAGGAGGGAGGGTATTGGAATGGACATGAACAACACCTCTCGAAGAACAGCAGTTACAAGAAGGTGAGTAACCGTTTTTCTTCTTTGAGTGCTTGTTCGTCAATTCCAATCAGGTGACTCCCAAGCCAAGTTCAGGAGGCAGGGTTGGAGTTGTCCACTGATTGGAGCATGGCTCTATCAAAAGCCGCATCATCTCTGGCTTGCTGGGTGATTGCATAGTGCATGGTGAAAGTGTGTATGGAGGACCATGTCGCTGCTCTGCAAATTTCCTGGATAGGAATCTGTGCCAGGAACACCACTGAGGAGACTTGTGCCCTGGTCGAATGCCCAGTAATCAGAGGGGCAGCCACCTCTGCCAGGTTATAGCACTCATGTATGCAGGACGTGATCCATGATGAAATCCGCTGAGAAGAGACAGGAAGATCTTTCATTCTGTCCGCCACGGCCATTAATAGTTGGATGGATTTTTGGAACGGCTTCATTCTTTCGATGTAAAAGGCTAGCGCTTTGCGGACATCCAGTGAGTGGAGCCTCTGCTTCCTACCGCTCGAGTGCGGCTTAGGACAGAACACTGGGAGGAAGATATCCTGGTTGATGTGAAATTGGGAGACAACCTTCGGGAGGAAAGCCAGGTGAAGCCTGAGCTGAACCTTGTCCTTATAGAACACAGTGTAAGGGGGTTCTGATGTTAAGGCTTTGAGCTCAGATACCCTCCTGGCTGAGGTTATCGCTACCAAAAACACCATCTTGTACGAGAGAGAGAGCAGGGAGCATGTCACCAGTAGTTCAAAGGGCGGACCCATCAGTTTGGAAAGGACCAAGTTAAGGTCCCAAGGTGGGATCGGCTGCCTGACATGTGGATGTAGCCTGTCAAGATCTTTAAAAATTGACTGACCATAGGGTTGGCGAAGACCGACTGTCCCTCTGCACTTGGATGGAATGCTGAAATGGCAGACAGGTGAACCCTTATTGATGACATGGACAGGCCCTGCTGTTTAAGATGAAGGAGGTAGCCCAATATAAGCGGGATAGTGGTGAGCGTCGGGGAAGAATGATGCTGCGCCATCCAGATTGAAAATCTCTTCCACTTGGCTAGGTACATAGTCCTAGTGGAGGGTTTTCTACTGCCAAGGAGGACTTATCTAACCGGGTCTTAGCCCCGCTTTGGCTTTTAGTATTAGAAAATACCAGGAATAAAAGCCCCTGCCCCTGTAGTCCTGAGGAACCTCTTCCGTTGCTCTTAGTGAGAGGAGCAATTGCACCTCCTGGATAATGAGTTGCTCATGAGAGGGGTCCCTGAAGAGGGACGGGGAAGTGGGGTGGAAAGGCGGGAGGGCCGAGACTTGGAGTAAATATCCCCTTTCTACCGTGCGGAGCATCCAACGGTCCGATGTAATACGGGCCCACGCAGAGTAGAAAGGGGATAGATGGGACAAAAAGGTAAGACAGGGAGGATCCAGTCTCTGAGCCGGTGCGTTGCCCCCGAGTGCACCGTCAAAGGCCTGCCTCTGGCCTGAGGAAGGTTTCAACTGGCCAGAGTCCTGGTCTGAGTAAGGATGAGGTCTCTTTCTTGAGTTCCTGTTCCTCCTATGTGACCCTTCCTGTCTGCCTCAGCTGAGGCTGATAATTCCTCGAGGGTGGGGGAGGCCTGAAATGCCTCCTCTGGGTCGCAGGCGTGTGAAGGCCCAAGGACTTCAGGGTGGCCCGAGCATCCTTGAGGCTGTGCAAACAGTGATTGACCCTCAAAGGGGAGATTCTGAATCATCTGCTGCACTTCGAATGGCAGGCCCAAGACCTGCAGCTAAGAACTCCTTCTCAATGGCCACTCCCATAGCCATCGTATGGGAGGCTGGATCCGCTACGTCCAAGGCCACCTGCAGGGATGCACGGGAGATCAATTTGCCCTCTGCATGAGAGTCAGACGGCAGAAGTTCAGTGAACTTTTGCATAGTCCTACAGGCGTTATAATTGTATCTGTTAACCACCGCCTGATGGTGAGCGATACGTAGCTGCAAACCCCCAGTTAAGTATTTTTATTTCTCCCCAAAAGGTCCAATTTTTTGCCCTCACCGTTCTTGGGAGCGGGCCCCTGGTAGCTCTGTCACTCATGCTGGTTAGCAGCGTCCTCTACCAGGGAGTCCAGCTGGGGGTGGGTGTACAAATGTTCATATCCACGCAAAGGAACAAAGTACCTCCACTCGTATCTCTTGGTGGTAGGTGGCAGTGAGGACAGGGTCTGCCACAGTGTCTTGGTGGCATCACTAATCATTTTGATCAGTGGTCAGTTCTGTTCCGCAGTAGACACCGGGATTGGAGCTGCGGTCGACACCAGGGTCGGTGCTGGGAACGGTGCCGAGGATGATGCAGCAGCCGGCGCTATTGTCGGAGCGCCCCAGACTGAGACCACCGATGCTGACGTGGAACCCTGGCTTTGATGATAGGCCCAGGGTGTCCAGAAGGGCCACTGGCCCTGCCAGAGTGCCGGGTAGGGATGACTGTCGGGGCGGGAGTGGGATCTTCTGCTCCAGCTGGAGCGAGAGGACTCCTGACTCTGAGGTCTCTGTGATGACCAGGGAGGAGCGGAGCCTCTTAGTGCCAGGGATTGATGCCAGCTTGGAGACCAGAGTGGTTCCCCCGCAGAAACCCCTGGTGCCAGTGGTTGATGTAATGGGGATGGCCTTATGGTGGACATCATTGCCGGCTTGCCCACAGAATATACCGGGCCTGGGATAGGTGCCGGCGACTTCTCCCTCTTAGGAGGTGAGGGCGGCCCCCTGCGTGACAATAGGTCCTCTGCAGCCTTGAACGCCTCCGCCATGGAGGGGAGTTATGTCCTCGTGGTGGCCGCCCAGTGAGCGGCGCAGGTCCTGGGGCAGGAGTGGATGGGGTCCTAGCTGATTGAGCGCTTGATGGGGGTTTGCTCATTATGTGGTCCTTAGACCTAGCTGGGGAGCGCCCTGTGTCAGCCGCCGCCGCCGCCTTATGGGGCACCAGGCAGTGAGAGCCGTGCCTCACTGAGGCCTGCCCATGGGTGGAGCTGTGGTGGTGCAGAGGATCTCTGAGTCCTTCCTCAGCACTGGTTTGCGCGTTGATGGTGCTGGCGCGCCGAGGATGTGGCGCTCGAGGCCGGGTCATGCACGGCGTGTTTGGACTGGGGCTGAAGAGTCGTCTCCATAAGTAGGACTTGGAGGTGCTGCTCTCTGTCCTTAAGGGTCCTGGGGCGAAAACCCTTACAGTGGTCTCTGAGATGCCCCTCACCCAGACACTTAAGGTCACTCCTTGGCATAAACCTGCCACAGTCCAAACATGGTTTAAAGCCTGGGGACCGAGGCATAGCCTGGTGCCAGAGAAAAACATCAAGGGGAAGACCCCTCCCCCCTCAAGGAAACCTATAAGAAAAACTACACTAACTATAACTACTATGCTAACTATGTACACGGGGATAGAGTGGTAGGGAGTTCCAGCTAGCTGTTATAGGCGATAAGAAGGAATGGAGTCAGGGTTGGGTTGGCAGGGCCCTATGTTAGGTGCCATGAGGGCACGACTCCAGGGGGCGGCCAGGCTGACCTATCAGATACTGCTAAGGGAAAATCTTCCAGCTGTTGTGCATGCAGTGCGTGCACAAGGGCTGTCCTTAGGCATGCGCAGCTGCATAGGGCACCCAAAAAGTTGGGGCACTACCGGGCTGCGGGGCCTTGGCCTTGGCCTGTTCCACTTGTGCTACACTCGGACTCTGCTGTCCCTACCCATGGGCAGGCTGCCTGGGGTTGCTTGTGTGCAGTTTGCACCCGGCGTTTTCCTCGCTGCACCTGTGCAGAGTGAATCAGGACAACCAATTTAAAAAAAAAAAAGGGGGGGGCAGGGGAGAGTAGAATAAGCCCTCTGGCTCCTCCCCATCACCCACTGCTCACTCCCTTCAGTCCGCCTGTTGGGCAGAGGGCTTCTCTCCACCCCCTGGGAGCTCAACAAAGTAGGAGCTGGCGTGGGGCTGTGGGTGTTAGGAGGGAGCCATGTGCTTTGGAGAGCGGCATCTCCTCTCAAAGCTGGGTGTGTGTGGGGCCCCTAGCCAGAGCTTCCATCACCCCCCCCCCTGCAGATTAATATACAGGCCAGCAGGGCATGTGCCCAGAAAAATGGGCATCTAAGCAGACCGCCCGAACCGAGCTCGCCTGAGTGCCCCAGCAGAAGCTGCTCAGTCGGCAGAGGGAAGCCCCAAGCCCCAGCAGAAGCCGTGCTAGTTAGTGGAGGGAATCCCCAAGTATGAGCAGAAGGTGGGCGGGCGGTGGAGGGATCCCTAGGGGTCCATGGGCGGGGATGGTGACTGTGCCCCCTTGACACATGGGTCAGCGGTGCCGGCTGGGGATTGCCTTCAGTGGAATCCTCGCCATCCCCTCCCTCAATAGCCCTCCTCAGGTAACTTGCGTAGGGGTCCATAAATCCTAAGGACGGCCCTGGTGCGCACACCTGATTGCAATTGACATGAACAAGCACTGAAAGAAGAACATTCTGTTCCAGTCATCTGACCTCTTCAGTATTTAACACCGCTCCATGAGAGGTATGAGAAGCTCATCAAAAGTGTGATAGGGGTCAGACAATTAAGTTACAGGCATGTGACAAATGAGCCTAAAGTGAGGATGGTGAGAGGAAACAATCATTTAATAATCAAGTTGGTGTGAATTGATTTGGTCAGTACATTTACTGGGATAATATTTATACAATAATGCTGGACTAAAATCTCAGTCTTTCAGTTCTGCTGCTTTTGCTGTCGCCCCTCCTGGACTGATCTGTAATGAAAGAGAAAAGAAAATGAACAAGAATAAAGAGAAGCAAAAAGAAATCTGCCCTTGTTGCAATAGAAGCACTTAATTGTCTCCAGCCATCTTGCAAACTGTGCTACCAGCACTGCAGCAGCTCCTGCCAACTGTGGGGGGCTGTGCTGTGTTACTGCTATTGGAAGGGAACATTGGCATGCAATGGGCTTCTCACATGCATAAACTTCACAAAGATCTTTAAAAATAATAAATGAAGGTGGACATGGCATAAAAGATATGAGCTTAGATTTGGGGTGGTCACACTGAATGCTCAAAGCTTTTCACCCACACAATCACATACAGTAGTTGCATGTGTCACATGTTGGAGAGAAATTATTTAAGCTCCGTACCAATGTGGACACAAGAACAAATGGATATAAACTGGCCATCAGGAAGTTTAGACTTAAAATTAGACGAAGGTTTCTAACCATCAGAGGAGTGAAGTTCTGGAACAGCCTCCAAGGGGAGCAGTTGGGGCAAAAGACATCTAGCTTCAAGACTAAGCTTGATAAGTTTATGGAGGGGATGGTATGATGGGATAGCCTAATTTTGGCAATTAATTGATCTTTGACTATTAGCGGTAAATATGCCCAATGGTCTGTGATGGGATGTTAGATGGGTTGGGATCTGAGTTACTATAGAGAATTCTTTCCTGGCTGGTGAATCTTGCCCACGTGCTCAGGGTTTAGCTGATCGCCATATTTGGGGTTGGGAAGGAATTTTCCTCCAGGGCAGATTGGCAGAGGCCCTGGGGGTTTTTCGCCTTCCTCTGCAGCGTGGGGCACAGGTCACTTGCTGGAGGATTATTCTCTGCACCTTGAAGTCTTTAAACCACAATTTGAGGACTTCAATAGCTCAGACATAGGTATGGGGTTTGTTACAGGAGTGGGTGGGTGGGTGAGATTCTGTGGCCTGCATTATGCAGGAGGTCAGACTAGACGATCATAATGGCCCTTCTGACCTTAAAGTCTATGATTCTATGAAACTTTGAGAAATATTTTTGGTATTCAGAAAGGAAATAGTGCGACTATATTTTTGGCCGAGTGAAAGGAGGCCTGATGCTAAACTCAATGGAGTTTGTCTGTATAACGTCTGAACACTGCTTCTGATCAATTACAGAATTTCATGGAATGGTCTTGGCATGAACAGGCAGAGCCCTATTGACTCGGGTGAGACTCAGAACACCAAAAAGGCCATTTGCACCTAAAAAGCTGCTACTTGCTGAAAGCCACCTTATTGCTGTGGAGGTGGATGTGCAGTGAATGGGGGAGCCAGTGGGAGAGGAGAGTGTAGCTGCCAAGGGGTTTATGTGGAGACGATAAGCAAAGACTGTGCCTCTCTGCTGGGAATGACTTCTTTGGGACTGCGTAATTGGGAAAACCTGTACATCTCTAGCAGCCAAGTCCTTTCATTACCGTCACCCAATTGCTTCCCTTTAATACATGAGCACTCAGCTGTGTCTGGCTCCTGCTGTGGGTGGTGCAGGACTTGATCCTGGGCTGGATGAGTTGCCAAGACAAGGCTCAGCTAATACTCTTCAGCTAGAAATTGCAATGATTCATGTGCGGCACTTACGTTATCCAGGAAGTTTGTGGGGTAGTATAATCCTGAACCTGGGGATGGGACTTGTAGAAACCAGCCGGACCGTGGCTGCCTGGCCCCCGTCAGGGTAGCCCTGCGGCCTGTGCTCATAAATATCACCTGTTAACACTGGTGAGATACTTGTTAAGGGTGTAAACTCTCTTTTTTTTTTTTTTTTTTTTTAACAAATCTGGGGGCGTGGAGTCCTGAACACGCTCTGGAGATGAGAGGCCTTCACAAGGACCTGAGTCCAAACCATTGACCCAGCTCAAACACCAAAGTGAGCTATGGGGGTTGGGGAAAATAGAAAACATGGGAAGAGGGGAAAGCCATGGGTGGGGGTGGGAATAAGTCACAAACAGGTGACTGGGAGTTGAATAAGGAGGCTTTCGCTGCTCGGGCACTAGCCCTTGTCCAGCCCAGCTCCATAACTGATAGGATTTGCCAGCACAGAGCATTTTGGATCAATGTCAATTAGCTGAGGATGGTCTCAGTCTAGCTGCCACAGGACAGGGGTCCACAATCTAGGAAGCACCACCCTAATTGGCAGTAACTGCCCCCTTGTCACCTTAGAAGAGCCAGCATCCCTTCTCCAACCTGGGAGGGATGGGGTCTCTTCAGTTTAGGAGCACAAGTCACTAACATGCTGCTAGGAGAGCTGTGCACGTAGCCTTGCATTGTTCCTCCTCCTACCGACTCTTTCCCTACCAGCCCTGGCAATCCTTCCCCTTTACCAGCAGTACATTTGCTTCAAAGCCAAACACCCTCCCTCCTGCCCAAATACTCCCCCTTGTGAAAACCAGCCTGTCATTCAGTGTGAACAGAACATTTCTGAGGCTTGAGACAAAGGGGACTAATGCCTCTTAAAGTTGGTCTTCCCTGTCACCAGACCGGTAGTCCCAATTAAACACCAAAAGGAAAAAAAAATGCCAAGCAACAAAACATAACCAAGCAAACTGGCTCAATTCATCTGCTTGTGTGGTTATAGCCCTGCCCCCAATTCTGTGTCTGCCTTCACGCTATGAGCCTGCTGAGCGAGGGATGGTCCCTATCTGTGTGCTCAGCGTCCAGCCAGTGGGGCCCAGCTCCTGAAATACCATCTACATATTTAATAAGGATTTTGAGCCTCTGACTGGGGTGTGTGTGTCCTCCAGTCCCTCTTTCCAATCATTCCCCAAAAGCCACATCTTGGGGCTGCCTTCCTGGTCTCATTCCTCCCCTCCAGTGTGTCCGCTCTTCCCATCCTGTGCAACTGACATCACTTGCAGTTGGGGTCCGTCCCTCAGCTTGGCTGTGTGCCTCAGAAAGGAGGCCTGAGTACAGCTGTGGATGGTCTCCAGGCCTGAGGCTACCTGGGCTGTCTATACTGTAAGGCAGCAAAGGATATTTGCCTCCACAGGCAGGAACAGAGTCTCCCTCTCTGTTAAAATTTCAATACGGTGGGAAATTTCTCCAGAGCCCTCGGTACCTTCCACTCCAATTGCCATGGCATAAATCTCGATCTCCAGTTCAGCCTGTAACCCGGCTGCCAGCTGGAAGAAAGACAGAGCCACCCAGAGGCAGTCATGTTAGAGGTATAAAATTGGGCATGTACCTTACAAGTGACACAAAAAAATATACAAGGAAAGGGGGATCTTAGGTTCACCGATGGAGAAATCCATCCCACTACTGCCAAACTCCTTGTCCCCCTTCCCATTCATCTCTATTTGTGCTTTCTGGGTCACAACTCTTCCTTTGCAGCAAGACAACTGCTGTCTGTTGGCTCTAGTTCAGCCACGCCCAGAAGCTTATTCCTGGTGTGAAGGGCTGTTTAGCAGGTGACTTTTCAGACTGGTGAGGTCTGTGCAGAATGCGTTCGTTTGCCTTTACATCCATCAGAACTTGAAGTGAATTTATCCTTTGGAAAATACATAGAGACTATGCCCCAAGGAGTAGGTGCAACAGGCACAGAGTTACCATAAGAGCTGTAATTGGGGTGGTGAGTAGTTTGTTTTTAGACTGCCAGCCTGTCTTGTCTAGTCTCTGTTGCTCCATTCAGACATGGAATGGAGCAAAGTGAATTTACTTTTGCCCAGTGTTTTGGTGGCATCCCAGGCTCAGTGAGGAAGGAAAGGGAATCGTCCCTTCACCCCAGTCTCAATCCTAATATTCTGCACTTCCCTCTCTCACACCCTTCTCCCCCACCCCAGCTGACTCCAGGCCCTTAGAGAACAGGAGCCTCTCAGAATGGGCTGGAGGGAGGAGCAGGAGAATTTTGCCAATAGTTGGGAACTAAACCATGGTAAAACAAGGCCTAACAATGGCAAAATGTTATCTCTTGTAACTAACCCGTATTACATTAAAACCCTTCATTCTCTCCCTTGTGTTTATTCTTCCTTTTTCTATTTCCATTTTGTGTTCTTTACCACTTACCGGAGAAGAAGGAAACACAGAAGGGCATTTTTTATTTGTCTCTTTCAAGTGTCTAATTTCTCTTCCTCAAGCATCCTCTCCCTCTTTCATCTATAGTCTTTCCTCCCTTCCTTGCTTTCCTCTTCCCCATTAACCTTCCCTTTAGTCTTAGCAGAAGGAAAGGAGAACCAGCATGCTACAGCTGGGGGAGAACTAGAGATAGGAATGGAGAAGTAGGGGGAAAGGAGGACTGTACAGAAGGAAAGAGGGAGAGTATTTTTTCCAAGCCCTTTAAGGTCAGTCATTGGTTTGAAGGAACCTTGAGGTTAGGGCACTGAACTGGAACTCAAGAGATCTAGATTCGGCTCCAAGATCTGTCACTGACCCATTGGGCAAATCACTTCACTGCTCCAGACTGGGCCTGCTGCTTTCTGCTGCTACTTGTGTTTGAATTCATTATGGTGACAGTGGCGGATTTAGAGTTAATGGGGCCCTGTGCTCAGCTTCATTTTTGGGACCCCTCCTTGTGACCCAGCCAAGAAAAAGAACATTCACTCTTATTTACACCCTCGGTTTTCATTCTTTTTTTCTTCATCCTCTTCCTATAAGTAATAGGAAGTAAATGAAAATAAAGTGAGGTACCTTGATTGTTTTTGTAGTCTAACTTATTTTTCCACAGATCACTTGAAAATCGCTGAGGGTCTCGGTGGACCACTTAATGATCTTTCCAAATATTGTCTGTACCGTTAACTATTGTAAAGTGCTTTGGCTAAGAGCGCTTTATAAAAAAAAATGTAAAAATTGTTGGGGTGCAGGGTCTGGCCAGGACTTAGGGTGTGGGAGGGGGCTCAGGGCTGGGGATGCAGGGTCTGAGAGGAAGTTATGGTGCAGGAGCAGGCTGGGGGTTGGGGTGCAGAGTCTGACCAGGAGTTGGGGTGTGGGAGGGGGCTCAGGGCTGGGGATGGGGGTTGGAGTGAGGAGTGCTTACCTGGGGCAGCTCCTGTTTGGTGCGAGGGGTGCAGGTGGGGATATGTGGGGGTGTGTGCAGGAGTCAGGGTGGGCAGGGGGCTCAGGTTGTGTGAGAGGGGTGCAGGAGTCAGGGCTGGGAGTGTGGGAGGAGGTGCAGGAGACAGGGCTGGGGGTGCAGGGTCTGGGAGGAAGTTAAGGGGTAGGAGTAGGCTGGGGGTTGGGGTGCAGGAGGGGGCTCAGGGCTGGGCCAGGGGATTGGAGTGTGGAGCGCTTACCTGGGGCAGCTCCTATTTGGTGCAAGGGGTGCAGGTGGGACTGTGGGAGGGGGTGCAGGAGCTCCCATTTGGTGCTTAGGGTGGGGGTGGGGATGTGGGGGGTGCAGGAGTAAGGAAGGGCAGGGGCTGGAGGTGTGTGAGGGGGGGCCGGAGTCAAGGCAGGGGGTTGGGAACACCCACCCCCCCCGACCCCAGCCCACCCAACCCCGCTCTCTGCCCTGAGCGGCTCACAGCAAGGGGCTGGGGGAGGGGGGTATGTGTAGGGGGTATGCGGGGGCCCCACTTTTGCTCCACCCTGCCCCAATTCCACTCCATTCCCCAAGGCCCCACCCCTGCCTCTTCTCTGCCTCCTCCCCTGAGCACTCTGTGGCCCCGTTCCTCCCCCTCCCTCCCAGAGCAGCCTGAGCACCAACAAACAGCTGTTTGGTGGCAGAAGAAGCGCTGGGATGGAGAGGGAGGGGTGGGAACACGGCATGCTCTGGGGAGGAGGCAGGGAAGAGGTGGGGGAGGGGGGAGCTTGTCTGCTGGTGGGTGCGGAGCCTGCAGCAGGAGCCCCAAGAGCTGGCAGGACCAAGCTTCTGCCCCCGCAACTGCCCAACCCTGGGGCTCCCTATTGTTGGGGGGCCCTGTGCCAGGGCACCCTGTGTTTCACTGTAAATACACCTCTGCATGGTGACTACTCTATGTGTTATGGAGCATGATCTGATACTTGCCAAAGAGCATCTCACAACAACTTCTACATTCAAACACAGGAGGTAGCCTAGGTCACCCAGGCTCCCATGCGCCATGTCTCTCTCCTGCTCATTTCTTCACCAGTGGGCTGCAAGAATCTGCATATACAGAGAGTTTTCACTTCTGGGCCCCTGCCAGCCCATCCCCCAAAGTGATGCTAGAGGCATTTGCTGGGAAATTTCCTGGGAGCCTTGAGGGCCAGTCTGAAGTTGCCTGAAAACAAAGTACATTCTGCCCCACAATACACATGCTCCACATGACTTACAGGCCCTGGTGTGTAAATCACTCTCAGTCCTGTGCTGGGAGGTGGCTGCTTCACCCGAAACCTGCCAGGGAAAAAATACAATCAGTCTGCCACCTGGAACAACTCAGGGTAGGTGGGGCCAATGGAAAGGAAAGTGGAGAATCCACAGTTCCTAAATGTGGAAATATTTCTGAGCTTCCTGCCCAAGCTCCATTCACACAGTTCTTAACAGAAACAAAGAAAATCAAACCATCGTAGTAATGGACCAAAGGTACCTAACTCCCAACAGAGCTCATTAGCCACTGCCTACTGCCTTCGATAAAAAAATAAAGTAAATGCTCGTCCACGCTTTGTGGATACAGGAACAGATTTTTGAATGTAACTAGTTTTTCTGACATAAATGCTCTTGTGTCAAAACACACACACAAATGTTTTTTTTCCATTTATGTGGTTTCTTATACCACTGTAATTTGGCTCACCTTGCTGTACAGGGAGAGGCAGGCCGACCCACCTTAATATCGGTCACCAGAATGCAAAGATCCAGAAGCAGCTACTGAAGTAAATGTGGATCAAGGGGCACTCCCAGGACATGGCTCAGTGCCATGCCGTTGTTCCAGCAGAATTATAATCATAGAATATCAGGGCTGGAAGGGACCTCAGGAGGTCATCTAATCCAACCCCCTGCTCAAAGCAGGACCAATCCCCTGACAGATTTTTACCCCAGTTCCCTAAATGGCTTCCTCAGGGACTGAGCTCACAACCCTGGGTTTAGCAGGCCAATGCCAAAACCACTGAGCTATCCCTCTCCACAATAACTCTACAGACAAAAACAAGTTCTCCTGTTCCCACTGCCTGCATCTGGACTGGATCTTTGCCACTGAGTCCACTACGGTACCCTTTGTTGTTGTGGACAGTTTGGAAGGCACCTCGCTGACCAGGGACCCTGGTGTGATGCCTTTCAAACTGTCCACCCCACATTAATATTGGTGAGCCTGCCACATTTGTCAACCAGGCTTTGCAGCACTGTGGCGAGATACCCTTTTTGTTGTAGCAATTGGAGTTGGCGAATTTCCAGATGTCAACGCTCACCCTGTTCTCCATGCTGAGGGGAATGCGCATGGTGGTGGTCTGCTGCAGCAGCACCAGAGTGAGCCCTGCACAGACCTCTAGAAAATTAGTCTTCCTCAACCTGAAGATCATCCCAGGTCTGCATCACTAGCCTATCCTGTAGGTGTTGGCTGGCCGAACCCAGAGGGGCACTCCACCACAAAAAGCCTCACCAGGGAAATCTCATGCAGACATTAGCTGAAGAAACTGCTCCGCCGCTTCAACAATATCCCCGTGGTGCATGACTGCCAATACAGGTGGAGCAGCCTGTTTGTATTAATGAATGAAAGGCTTGTGGAGCTCAGCAATCTTTGCTCCATGCTAATTGACAGCAGTTTGAAAATGGTGCTGGTTCACAAAAGCCAGATGAATTATGGGATACCACAAAAGGAGTCATGAGAGTTTGTTAGTTTGAGCCCACGTCCCAGCCGTCCAGTAGGTGTCATACAATGCACTTTGAGAAAAATCCCAGCATGCACAGAGCTCAGTGGAGGAACAAAGTAGCTTTGGATATCCGCGTAGAATGCAGTGTGGTCATTTCAAACAAGAGCTGCACTGCGCTGTGTAGATACAGTGGTTCATAGAGGAAGTAGTTTAATCTGGCATAAACAAAGCAGTGTGGACATACTCTTTTGATATAATTATACCGGTATAATTATGGCAGAAAAACATGTACTGAAAAAACTTTCCTGTCTAGACAAGAGCTTATAAAAGAAAATCCTCTCCCAGACCCAACCACTGTTCATTTTCTGAAGCAAATCAAAATGTAGGAATTAATTCAGTTATTGAATGAAGCTAAACTGATTTAAGAGAGGTTCACAGTGGTTCAAGTGCATTTACATTAAGGGTGAGCACTGTGTAAGTAAAGCAGTTCAATATTGGTTTAGTTACACTGGTGCAACTTTGCTAATATAGACCAGGCCTAAAATACAGTGGTGTCAACGTCCTACTGAGAAACAGTGATTTGCCACTGGGGGTTGGGAGTGAGGAAAGCTTCAATAGTGCTTCCTGCATTGAGGCGGAGTCGGGAAGGAGTGCTTCAATAGCACAGTGATGAGCACAATTTAAAAACCAGTTACTTATCTGGTCTATAACAGGTGTTCTTCCAGATGTGTCCAGTCCACATTAGGGGTGTGCGTGCACAGAAGCCAGAGATTTTCCCCACAGTGGTACCCATCAAAAAATGAGTACCATTAACTAGCTAAGGCTAATAACTAATTATAAAAGAATACATTAGCTTCAGAGCAAAGGGAATAATGTGTAACTGCATACAGCATGCTTGAACTACTGACTACGGGCAGACAGAAGGAACTGGGCCATTGGGGCAGCTTCGCCCTTTTTAATCCTCAGTGAGTCGCACAAGATGATGCATGGTGCATGCACTGCCCTGATGGGTACTGCTATGGCAAACATCTCCAGCTTCAGCACACTGGGTGCACACATCCCTAATGAGGAATGGACATGTGCAAGTCCTCGAAGATGAGATGCTGACACAGATTGACTGAGAAGCCCATGGATCCATTATGGTCTGTGGCACAATAAACTAAAATACACACACACAGAATTTCTCTCTTGTTTGGGCTGTGGTTTTGCAGCACTCTCCCGCTGTCTAGGTTGTCAGACCATGCTTGTCACCTTGGTAACACTGTCAGACTGGAAATTCTACAGCAGATTCAGGTCAATTTTTTCTAGGGGGGGAAAGTTTCCATGGGGTGGAGCGTTGAGGAGGATCGCCTGGCAATTGACTTTGAGCAGCCAGATACCAGGGCTATTAGAGGGGCTCAATGGGGGGGCTATTTGAATCAGGGAGGCTCTAAAGAAGCAGTTTGACAGTGACCCCCAGTAATATGTGTTTCTGTAATGCATTCAGCCAGGCATTGTTTATTTGCCACCTTGAATGACCCTTGTAATGATTGGTCTGCAAATGTGCTGATTGCCATTGTGTATGAATTCCAGCAGCAATCACCGTGTGTAGGACACAAATAAAGATTCATTTTATTTTAAAGAGTAAACTTTTATTACACAGGAATACATGGATTTCCATTTCCTACAAGGGGCATGTCACAGAGGAGCACTCACTGAATTGACGCTCTCACAGCTGTGTGTCAGTCCAGCTGTCATTCTGAAACCTTTCATGGTGACAGGTTTCAGAGTGGTAGCCGTGTTAGCCTGTATCAGCAAAAACAACGAGGAGTCCTTGTGGCACCTTAGAGATGAAAGCTTATGCCCAAATGAATTTGTTAGTCTCTAAGGTGCCACAAGGACTCCTCATTGTTTTGATTCTGAAACCTGTCCCTCGGGGTGGAGTGCAAGGGGTACTGTGACAGGTTGGGAACTTGCAAGGAATATGTGTGGGGAATTTGGGAAGGGCATGGAACGTGGTTCTGTATGGGCTGCAGAGGAAGTCGAGAATGCTTGTGTTCTGACTACAGTGTAATCAGGGACCTCAGCATCTCTGTTTGGTCCTCCATCAGCTCGATCATCCGTTCCTGCCCGTTTCCTCTCCTGGCTATCCATTTTTAATTTTTCATTAATTGTCTCTCTTCATGCCCTGTAATCATGATCTACAGCATCAGATGATTACAGCACTTCTTTAAACATGTCCTCCTTACTCCTCCTGGTTCACCTCCTTAGCCTGGCAGAGGTGCTCCCCCTGTGTGTAGGAGGTACCCCACAAGGGCACATCTGCAGAAGCACAAGAAATGATAAATAGAGGCAGTATTGTGAGTGCACTTACAGCCTTGAATCACAACAGTCAAATACACCTCTTTCTCACTGTCCCTTGGCAAGCACGCAGCTTGGTGAGTGCCCTAAACATGGTGATTCGATGGGGAAAAGGGTCTGGGTGGTTAACAAAGGGGATCACTACAAGCGCCTAGGGGTACTATTGTAAATTCTGGCACCATTTTCCACTGGCAGGGGTGATCAAAGCTGATATCTCACTTCTCAGGGTAACCAAGGATGCAAGGGTGCATCTCCTGCATGCGTGCAGCTTCAGACCTGGTCCGTATGCTGTTCACTTTGGTTCCTGCAGCAGTAATTACCAATTGGTGCAGCAAAGTTTCCTACAGCGGGGGGAAGGAACAAAGCAGCTCTGCCAAGGAACCTTCGGCAGAGAATTGCAGAGTACCTGCAGGAAAGTTTCCTAGAGCTCACTATAGAGGATTCCCATGAAATCCTGATCTGCATTAACCAAATTTTCTGCAGGGCCCCCACTGCATAGCTGCATAGAAGAATGGGAAGCAGACAGAAACAGTGCTAGTCTTGTTCATTTCTATCCCTTATCCCACTTCTAACATATCACAAAATAAAGGACAGCTCTACCTCATGGCACTGTGCAGTACCAAATCAAAATGAGTACTTACCAGAGCTTCCTTCTCCTGCATCAGGCACCAACTGCTGGAGTGCTGTGAGTGGGTAGACCCCTCCAGTCAAAAAGAGGTCCTGGCTCACCACACTACTAGACAATCTTGTCGCCTGTCCCACATCCTCCTCCAACTCCACTTCCTTGCCCACCACTTCGCCCTCAGGGTTGACTCTGCTGTCTGCTGCCTCCAGCGCCCTAGAAGTATCCCTGGAGCTCTTGGGGATGGAAATGGGGTTGCCACCAAGGATGGCAGGTCTTCGGCACCAGAGTAACAGTTTGCCTCCCTTGCATTCTGGTATGACTTTCTCAGCTCCTTGATCTTAGCACAGCACTGATGCGTGTCCCTTTCGTGCCCCTTCTCCAACAATCTGCCCATAAGTATCAAAGTTCCTACGGCTGGAGTGGAGCTGGGATTGCACAGCCTCTTCTCCCCACAGACCCAGCAGATCCAACAACCCCGGAGTACTTCAGGGGGGAACACATTTACTGCGGGGAGCTGGCATGGTCAGCTGGGAAGATGTGATGTGAGCTGTCCATGCTGAGCAAACAGGAAGTGGAATTTCAAAAATTCCCAGGCCTTTAAAGGGGAAGTGGTGCATGCCTGTGTACTTGGCTTCAGAGCAGTGGAGTTCAAACCGCTGACCAGAGCTGTCATGATGGGCATTGTGGAACACCTCCTGGAGGCCACTTAGGGTGACATAAGCAATTGTGATGTTGACACTGTGTCGCTCTAATTTTGTTGCAAAATCTGTGCATCTCGTCCAAGTGGTTTTATTATGTTGGCATATCAGGAGAGTTAAATCGGCAGGAGGAGAATGTAATGTGTACACCTCCACTGTTTTGCTGATGAAAGCTGACTTTTGTCAACAAAACTATTAGTGTACACAAGGCCTTAAACTGTAATCTTTAGCTTTCAGCATTAACACATCATGGAGATGAATGGGGCAGTTCACACCTCTTAGAGCTATTGTTTTAGGCCCTCTGCCGACTCAGGAAGCCAACACAGCATCATTTATACTCAGGTTACATTTTGAACGTTTTCTTTACAACCATAAGGACCAGAACATGTAGTTTAAAAAAAAAAAAAGTTCAGTTGTCGAGTTCAAATCCGCTGCAGGGAAGTGGATAATGCAGCAAATTCTGTGGTTCTGTATTATGTAGGGCCCTGACTATGCCACACACATCAGCAGATAGGGCAGCTGCTGCAAGCCTCAAACAGGCATGTTGCAGGGTGGCTGCCACCCAAGCTCCAAGCCAGTTTGCTACAGAGCAGTTGCCATATGCTGTGTGTATGACTTTGCTTTTAAAATGTAAGATGAAAACTTTCCCTCTTTTTGGAGCAAAATACATTACTACACCCAACCACAGCCGCTGAGCTGCTGCCTTTCTGGAAAGAGCAGCCCCACTAACACTGAAAGCAGAGAGAGCGGCAGAGCACAGACCCAGCTAGGAAATATTGTCTACCACCTGTCTAAAGCCTGGTGCTAGTTGCTCTGAAGTGCTAAATCTACTTATGTGTTAGGAATCTGCTGTCATTCCTCTACGTACTCTGTGCTACTGCCCTCACTCTCTTGCCTAGAATTAGTTACATTTTAATCCTATTATTTCTATGATTGTGTTTTCTGTAGCCAGATGTTTTAGAATATCATTCCAATATGGAGGTGTGACGTTATTGATATAATCTGGGACCATATAGATCATTGGTGCAACCAAGGTCCTGTAATGGCACCAAATCTTGTATAAAGGGGGTCAAATGAGGTGTCTAAGACAAGGTTATTGTTTGCTGGTTAGGATTATGCTGTCTATATGTGTGTATCAATTTTGTAGTTGAAGTTATGAATATTGGCTCTATACTGTCTGTATTTCAAACTTATGCTATGCTTCTGGGAGACAACCCAGACAAGTTGGTGTTAGCTCTGCCTAGCCTGCTTGATGGCCCATTAAGGACCATCAGCTATACAATGGACCCATTGAGAGAAGGCAGATACGCCTTGTAACTCAGCAAAGTGTGCAGGAACTTGCTCATGTGACTCCAGATTCCATTTTGCTCTAATTTTCCACAGTAAGAACAAAGAGGTGTCCTTACACCTGGAAAAGACTATAAAAGGCTGATGCCTCATCTCCATCTTGTCTTCAATCCTGGTTCATACCTCTGGAGAAACTTTGCTACAAACTGAAGCTCTGAACAAAGGACTGAATGACCCATCCCAGCTGTGGATTTGAGACTTGATTTGAACCTGCAGTTTCTATCTACTTCTATGCTACAAGCCTGAACCAAGAACTTTGCCATTACTGTATGTAATTGATTCCATTTAACCAATTCTAACTCTCATCTCTATCTTTTTCCTTTTATGAATAAACCTTTAAATTTTAGATTCTAAAGGATTGGCAACAGCGTGATTTGTGGGTAAGATCTGATTTGTATATTAACCTGGGTCTGGGGCTTGATTCTTTGGAATCGAGAGAACCTTTTTTTTCTTTTATTGGGGTTTGGTTTTCATAACCATTCGTCCCCATAATGAGTGGCACTGGTGGTGATACTGGGAAACTGGAGTGTCTAAGGAAATTGCTTGCATGACTTGTGGTTAGCCAGTGGGGTGAGACCAAAGTCCTCTTTGTCTGGCTGGTTTGGTTTGCCTTAGAGGTGGAAAAACCCCAGCCTTGGGCTGTGACTGCCCTGTTTTAGCAATTTATCCTGAATTGGCACTCTCAGTTGGGTCCCGCCAGAACCGGCATCGTTACAGGAGGATTCCAAATACAAATGCCATCTGGAGTCTGATTAGCCTAGTGACACTATCAAAGAGTTTACAGCTGAGAGGAGGTGCACATTTGGCCTGCAGATGGAGTTAGGTGATGGTTTTAAAACAGGTTTAAAGACAGTTTGATCTCACCTTATGAAGTCCACTCCAACATTTTTCAGAGTGACTGTGACGGCATAAGTATAACCCTCCTTCAGCACCCCAAATATCACTTTAGGTGGGATGAGATGGAATCCACAAAGATGCTGAGTTGCTGTTGCAACAGAAGATGTGTTGACTTTTCCCCCAACCAGATCTTCTACCTTTGCAAACAAGATCAATACATTACATGGGCAATAGGGAAGGGAATTAAAAACTAAACCACATAGAAGACTGTAAGTGGTAAGAAAGAACTTATCCCAAGATAACAGGAAGTTGCTTATTACTAAAAGGACAGAAACTATAGCTCCCCTCCTCTAACACTGCTGACTGCCAAGTTTAATGATGCCAACTTCTGTTAATGGCTTATCTGTTATTGTCCAAATACTGACACAAGACAGTTTCTCATACAGTAACTCCTCACTTAACGTTATAGTTATGTTCCTGAAAAATGCGATTTTATGCAAAATGATGTTAAGCGAATCCAATTTCCCCATAAGAATTAATGTAAATGGGGCGGTTAGGTTCCAGGGAAATTTTTTTTGCCAGACAGAAGAATTATATACATATACAGTATAAGTTTTAAACAATTTTAAACAAACAATTTAATATTGTAAACAGCAATGAATGATTGTGAAGCTTGGTTGAGGTGGAGGAGTCAGATGGTGGGATATTTCCCAGGGAATGCCTTGCTGCTAAATGATGACTGGCACTCAGCTGAGTCCTCAAGGGTTAATATGCTGTTGTAAATGTAGCCTCACATTCTACAAGGCACAAGGCAGCATGGACTGAGGCAGGAGGGAGGAAACACAATAGATGCAGGGCAAACACTTCCCTGCAAAAACTGAACATGATGATGAGCTATCCAGCTGGAGTGCACCACTCCCTCCTCCTGACAGCACATGCATGGCTGCACAGGTGCTGACTTTCCAAAGTGCTGGGGGGTGCGTGCATGAGTGAGAGAGAGAGACGTGCATTGCCCTTTAAGTACGCTGACCCCACTTCAAGTACGTTATCCTTTTAAGCAGATAAGCTAGTTCAGCCAGGAAGCAACAGCTTCCAGCAAGCTCCCTCCTTTCTGTCCCTCTCCTCCGCTTTGTGGAGAGGGGGTATAGGGCAGGGTGCAGGAGCAGGGGGACATCCTGATATCAGCACCCTTCTCCCCCAGCAAGCAGGAAGCTCCCGGGAGCAGCTCCAAGGCAGAGGGCAGGGCAGGAGCAGCACGGCAGTGGGGGGAGGGACCCACATACTTTACAGGGAATTTAGGGGAGCTGATGGGGAGGGGGGCTGCTGTCCCCCCACCCCGGTTCTAATCCCCACAGGAGGGGCTGCTCTTCCAGAGAATCCTGCAAACAGTGGACAAAGCAGGCAGCTGCCAAACAACTGCAACTTTAAACAAGTTTGTTCCCTAATAGGTCAGCAAAGTAACAACGAAACAACATTAACCGGGACCACTTTAAGTGAGGAGTTACTGTACTTTTAAGGGGGAGAAAAAGAAAGGAAAAGCAAATGGCTAAATGCAAATGATTGAGCAGCTAAGACTGTTAAAGACTAAGGCCAACATTTTCACATCTGGGATCCTAAAGTAAAGTAGGCCACCTATATTCATATTTAGGAATTTAGATAAAAATGGCCCTATTTTCAGAGGTATTGAGCCATTCAAGCCAGTGGGAATTGAGGGCACTCAGCACTCCTAAAAATCAGGGTACTTTTATTTACGTGCCTAAATATGGACCTAGGCGCTTAACTTT
This sequence comes from Trachemys scripta elegans, assembly GCF_013100865.1. Classification (NCBI taxonomy): domain Eukaryota; kingdom Metazoa; phylum Chordata; order Testudines; family Emydidae; genus Trachemys; species Trachemys scripta. The sequence continues at coordinate 142,629,513 of NC_048298.1, read as the reverse complement.
AGGCACCCAAGTTTGTGGCCTAATAATTCAGGGAGAAGTTATTTCTGGGACAGTCAGCCCCAGATAAATTGCAAGTGCTATTGCTTCAGTAAAGAGAAATTCCAAAAAGTGACCAGTGTTGTTGCAGAGTGACTTAACAACGGTGTGCAAAAGAGGTGTGCAAAAGGAAATTAACATTAGCCAAGAAAATTTTATTTTACCTTTTCATTGGGTACAGATTCTGGCTTGCACCCCTGGATTGATAATGGTAATTTCACCTTCTCTTTTCTTGGCTGCTCCGCAGCATCCACCAGCAAGCTCTGGGCGTGAGACTGGAAGGGTATCCCGGATGTGCACACAGCTGTTCCCACTTCTATTCAGAAGCCAAGATTTCAAAGAGTGACATTGAATTTTGCACAAAGGGAGCCCAATTCTGCAGTTCTTGTGCAAACAGAACTCCTACTAACTTCCATAGGAGTTTGGTCTGCATAATGTCTGTAGGATCAGGCTCAGTATTTTTATTTAATAGAGCAATGTAAGAGTGGAAAGGCCATTTTTAAAATCTACTAACAGGAAACAAATATCCTGGGGCCACTGGAGAGAAAAGGGATTTCTGTCTCTTGGTCCTACTGACTTTTCTTTTTAAAAATATTGAGGAGAAAAAGAATAGATAACAGTCTTGCCAGCACAACAACTTGTGTTTGCATTTTGACTCTGGCAAGCTTTAAGAGTAAATTACTATGGTTGAGAATATCTGGTGCAAAGCCTCTGTTCCTTGCTTTACATGTCATGTGGCCTTTAACTCTGGGGGAATCTGCATAAGCAACAGGGAAAGCTTGGGAGGTTCAGCACTGGCTTCCGGGCTTAGGGCAGTTGAACTTGTACTTGGATCTCTGATATCAGAGCGGAGGGTCCTAAGCATTGGTCTACAGAGTCATTCTCACACTCTCTCTCTCTGGCCCAATGACTATTCATTTATACACAGCACTATAGCTATATCAGCAAAACTTTTAAGTTGTAGACAAGGTTTCAGAGGCACAGAACAAAACTTGCAGTCCAGGGATATGGGATCAAGGTGGATTTAGCTCCCCTTTGAACCCTGCTGATTCTGGTCTGTGGTGAGAGTCAGTGTAGCCCCCAGAACAACATAGGCAGTTCTCCAGCATTGTCTAAGTTATTTCAGCAGCTTTGTCCGGAATCCTAGCAGTGCTATGCACGGAGGTCTCACCCCTTTTGCCTTCAACACACCATTCCTGCTCTTGCCCTTGCCCCTAGCAAGTCCCCTATGCCAGGTCTTGGGTTGGGGGCCTTGTAGGGCAGTGTAAGTTACCTTGTGCAAAGCATGTGCCGGGGGAAGTCTTCTGTGATCAAATCCACAGCCCTAATGGCTCTTTTATGTTGCTGCAGGAATTTTCAAGGACCATAGCAGAGGAGAGAATCCCTCCCATTATTTTCCCTGAAGTGTTAATGTATTACTACCACAGCAGACTTACATTTGGCTCCTATTCCTCTCTCCACCAGTCTTCAACCTATACCTGTACCTAGATGCCAAACTGGAATGCTCCTTTACCTGCTCTGTTGGAAACTTCAGTCTGTGCTGAAGGACAGTGTGTCCGAGGATTCAGTGAGTGTGGGGAATCACTGGTTGGGACAAACAGACCTGTAGGTTCTGCAGAAAAACAGATGAGTATATTGACAAAATGCCAGTTATATCAACACACTACATTTCTATACAGAGGGTATTAAGCATCTCGATTAGGGAGGCCATATACTCTCTGAAGCACTGCCAGGCCTACTAATGAGTGCTGTGTGTTGCCATGTGAATGCAGCCACCAGCAACTTGCTCCATGGGGCAGCAGGGAGCAGAAATGCTGCACAGGGAGTGTGGTGAGTCATAGCCAGGAGAGCTTTGCAGCAGAATGGCTGATTCAGCAGTGAGCTGAGAAGCTCTGCCAAGCAATCCAGTCCAGTTCTCCAGATAGCTGCAATATAGGAGGCTTGAGGGAGTGCAAAATGGGGAAATATGAGAATGATCAGGGCTCTGATAGGGACCCATGGAAGACTGTTCTGACGATGTGTTCTTTGGTGTGTGATGAACAGTACAGCACAATGCCTTTCATCCTAATGGGCCAGTTCAATGCTTGCCAGGGCTGCTCTCTAAACAAAGGATCAAAGTACTCCTGTCAGCGGTGTAAACCTCTCAAATCCAAGCTGCTTAAAATGCTTTGTTCACTGCCCACCCCTCCTTTGTTCTCTGCTGCTCCCACACTGCTCAGTGCTCCCTGTGTGTGTCCTCCAAGTTGTCTCCACCCAACGTCACTCAAATTCCTATGCTACATACCCCTTCTTCCACCCCTGGTCTCCAAACTGCCACTCCACCTTACCCCTTCCTCCCACTTCACTTCAAGATCCTCCCTGTCTTCCAGCTCCTTCTCAACACTCACCCACCGTTTCCCCAGCCTTCGCCCCCTTATTGCCTTCTTATCCACTCCTGCTCACTCTTGCCCCCAGTTAAGTTTGCCCGGTTGCTGTACCACCTCCTCCCAGCCTCTAATGCCATCTGATAACCCCTAGCTTTTCATTTTTGCACCCAGACCCCAAAGTTTTTCCAGTTCTTTTATGTCTGCAAAGACCCTTAAATGCATCTCACAAAGCAGTCTTATAATGTTCCCAAGCAGTTCAAGTGTCAAGCAGATCTGGGAGATGTGGTGTTGAATGATAAGGTTCAGAACTGAAAATCCTTTCAAGTATTATTTGTAGCATTCACACTGGTATCAATTATTCCATACTCATTGTTCAACTCATTCAGCTAGTTGGTATCAGAAACTAATGGAGACTTTTTTTCAGTCCTTTGCAGAAACTGTAACAGCCCCAAGGCCCTCGTGGATTTAAGTGCAATAGGAGTATGAGCAACTCAACAAGCCAATGGAGAATTTTGCTCCATATTGAAAAGTTACCTGCACTGAGCTCAGACGTACTCCTAAAAAACTCTTTGACTGTCTCCAAAGACGGCTCCTCTCTCTCTTTCTTTGGAAACGGAGGAAGTTCTTTAGAAAGTGAATCCACATCAGGGAACTTTTAAATAAAAATGACAAGAAGTGCTCATGTCTCCTAACCATATTTTATATATATAGATATAGATATCTACTATGAAAGAGGGCATAAAGAAATAAGCAGAACTAAACCGGTAACAATTGAACTGACAGTATAAAATAAATATAGCTGTATTCTAGAATACACTTCCTTCTATATACGTTATAAAAAAGCACTTCAGCCTACTTATCAAGCAAGATTATAAAGGTATGGTCTGCACTTGACACATGTACATAACATCCATTAATGCTAACTGTGTCCAGTCATTCAAAAGTGCCTTCTACAAGATGATAACTAAGATGATAAAAAACAATCTAAGATGCTTTGATGACTGAGACAGAGATTCTTTGCACTAATACCATCTCATTCAGCGTCTCTGAGCTCCATTACCTTTTTCAGGAGAAATTCCTTGCCGAGTTCAGATTCAAAATAGGGTGGAATTATTCTGTTTCTTATTCCTATTAGGCACTTCCTTCCTTCATCAAGTTCCTGCCTACATAGTAAGGAAAAGAAAGAAGAAGATATTACAAGTGTTGCCCCTGACATTTTTTTTGCTAACCAAATCTACTAATGTCATTCTTATAATCCACTGACTTTTTTCTTAAAGTTATCAAATTGCCAAGAAACAGAGGGATCAGCTACAGAGCCCCATGCTACAGATCTGGGATTCAGATAGCAATTTGAAGTTTGTATGAATGGTTGCTGATCTGTTGCCTTCATGTATACCCACCATCTCCTCATTACATATACTCTAACAGCCCAATCCTGTTCTCACAGAAATCAGCAGACAATAATATGAATTTACTGTAAATATATTTATGCAAACCAGAGGAATCCTCTAGACCGGAGATTGATGAGTTAACCACATCCAGAAAGCACCAGAAGCAGCTCAGACTTTCAGCTCTCCTTAGATGAATCCTGGAGCTGCATCGCAGCCCCAGTTGAGATACTCCCAAAGCTTTAAACTGTAGAAAACTACACACATACAAGGGTGGAACAAGTTCCAGTTTAGACAATTTCTCTACTTTGAAAAAGCGTATGTGCAGTAAATGCAAACTCTGTATTCACATACACCAAGGGAATTCTCAAGTCTGGAGACTGATTGATCAGAGAAAGCAAGTAATCCAACGAGAAAAAGAGATGGGGAAGAACAGAATGAAAGGAGAAGATGGACCAAGGAAGAATGAGAGATTAAAAGACCTGACATCCAAAGACAGCATCTTCATCAGAGGCAGATCTACTTGAAGTATCTGATCAAAATATGTAGAGATTGCCAGGTGGCTGCTCTGTAGATCTCTTCAAAACATGCTCTAATTCTTCCTGCCCTAGATTTAGATGCAGTCCTTGGTGAACATGTGCTGAGACTTGAAGGTGTCTTTCCAGCTTTCAAATCAATAGATCTGACTCATCTGAAGATGATAAGGTGGGTTAGGTAATATTCTTTATAGGACCTCATCCAGTACACTAAATGCCCCAATAATAACTGAAATCAGACAGTCACTACACTCTCGAATGAATTCACACAGGAAAATGATCAAAGACAAAAAAAACCCTATCGCTTGTGGGTGAACACTTTTCACAAAGTGATCACTCTGTATCTGACCTCTCAGTTCTCATCCTCAAAGGAAACCTGCTCAACACCTCCAAAAGACAAGCCCAGGAGCTTAAATTTGTAACTTTGCTAGATACTAAATCATGGATTGAATAGAGACATTGGATTTATGGCTTATTACAACAATCTATAACCCACCCAACCTCCCTTGTCTCCCTGCCCCCAAGCTTTTTTCCTTTCTCTGCTATGACTGGAGAGGTGTTAACAGGTCACTTCACCTTGAATGGTCCCTTGAAATATATGTTAACTACTGTGATGGGGCAAGGCCAGATGGCTACAGTAAAGTAGTGAGGAACAGGTATGTTAGCCCCAGGCTAAACAAATCCCTGGTACCATGGTAACCAAATGGCAGTTGCTCCAGGTTAATCAAGACACCTGGGGCCAATTAAGATCCTTCTAGAAGGCAGTGGAGATAGCTACATTGATTGGGACACCTGAAGCCAATCAAGGGCTGGATGGAACTAGTTAAAAGCCTCCCAATCACTCAGTGAGTGTGTGAGGAGCTGGGAGCAAGAGGTGTAAGGAGCTGAGAGGGTGTGGGTGTGCTGCTGGAGGACTGAGGAGCACAAGGATTATCAGACACCAGGAGGAAGGTCCTGTGGTGAGGATAAAGAAGGTGTTTGGAGGAGGCCATGGGGAAGTAGCCCAGGGAGTTGTAGCTGTCATGCAGCTGTTACATGAGGCACTATAAACAGCTGCAATCCACAGGGCCCTGGACTGGAACCTGGAGTAGAGGGTGGGCCTGGGTTCCTCCCAACTCCTGATCAGACACAGGAAGAGTTGACCCAGACTGTGGGTTCCACCAGAGGGGAAGATCACTGAGGGGAACAAATCTGCCAATAAGTGCAGGACCCACCAAGGTAGAGGAGGAACTTTGCCACACTACACATGCTAAACAATCTGTTCCACTTTGTATTATGCTGAGTGTCACAGCTAATGTCTACACTGCAATTAGACACCTGTGTCTGGCTCATGCCAGCTGACTTGGGCTAAGGGGTTGTTTAATAGTGGTGTAGATGTTCAGGCTCAGGCTGCAGCCCAAGCTCTGGGACCCTCCCCCCTCACAGGGTCCTAGAGCCCAGGCTCCAGTCCGAGCCTGATTGTTTACACCACAATTAAACAGCCCCTTAGCCCAAGTCAGCTGGCATGGGCCAGACACAGGTTTTTAATTGCAGTGTAGACATACCCTCAGAATACATTTCCCACACCTGAAGAAAAGCTTTATATAAACCTGAAAGCTAGTTTCTTTCACCAATAGAAATTGGTCCAATAAAAGCTATTACCTCACCCACCTTGTCTCTCTAATGTTCTGGGACTAACAAAATGGATAAAACACTGTATACAATCATCTGAAGATGGTCATTTTAGATGCTTTGAGACCTTGCTCTTGCCAGAATAGAAGATGAAAATGACATTTGACTGCCTGAAGGGCTTTGTCCTACACAAGACAAAACTGATGGCTCTGCAGACATCCAGATAGAGCTATTCGAACCCATGAAGATGAGAAGGTTTAGCAGAATGCTGTCTTAATCATTGTTAAGCCAACACAGCTCTCATACATTTTGGGCATGATTTCCAGTCATTGAAACCAGCTTTATACCACTAAAAAGAACAGGAGTACTTGTGGCACCTTAGAGACTAACAAACTTATTAGAGCATAAGCTTTCGTGGACTACAGCCCACTTCTTTGGATGCATCCGAAGAAGTGGGCTGTAGTCCACGAANGACAGTCATTTTATACAACACCATCAAATACAGCACTCTGTCAGATTCATAAAAATCTTACTTTCTAGAATCTTGCAATTGCTGGATTTTTGTTTTAGAAATTTAAGTGGAAGTGAAATAAGGGGGTTAGAATTAAAGCTGAGTTTCAGCTGAATTATAGTTCTCACTGCTGCTTAGCCTATTATACTTTCTCCTTCCATAGCACTTTTAATCTGAAGATCTTAATGTGCTTATCAACATTAATTAAAGATTTCTTACAACCCCTGTGTGAGGGAGATAAATATTTTCCAAATAGAAAAATGGAGGATAGGGAGATTTAGGGTCAAAATGTTCAAATTAGGCACCAAAGGGACCTGATTTTCATGGGAACTGAGCAGATGCTCATCACCTCTGAAATCAGGCCACCTCTGTTAAGTGTCTATCATGGGGATTTAAGAACCAGAATTTGAAAACACTGACCTAAATTACTTTCCTAACTGCTGTTGGAGCCAGGAATAGAAACTAGGTTTTCTGACTCCTAGCCCCTGTTCTAAATTGTCTGTAATAGACACTGCCCCCTCCATTCCTATGCTTTGATCTGTCATTTGCAAAAGTATCAGAAGTGCAGTCAAACTATTCATTCAGCATTTCTATTAGAGCTAATGCTCCAACAGCATTGTTTTGCTACTGTATCACATTAAGGGCCCGATCCAAAACCCAATGAAAGCAGTAGGAGTCTTTCCATTGACTTCAGTGGTCTTGGATCAGGCCCTAACTTTCAGTCCTAATAACACCATTACCTGGACTGCTCTAATTTTGTCTGCCAGTGAGATACCTGCGTTAATCTGTCCTTGCTGCATGAGGGGGAAAGGAGAAAAATAATGAAAATTAGATAAATAGCACAGTATTTTATAAGCATGAATGGTTCACAAAATAACTCATGAAAGGAAGTATTTCTCTTATTAAACCATGCTATGTTAATGTGTCTGATGACTTCTGACCTGGACTGATTACAAGCATAGTTTGCAACACGCATTGGTCAACCATGTTAGTAATTACATTTTGCTCTTTTATAGCACTGTGCATCTAAAAAACTCAATCTTCATAGCACCCTTGTGAGATAGGTAAGAGTTATTAGCCCCATTTTACAGAAGGGGAAACTGAGGCAGAGACAAAATGTTCATAGGGAGAGTCAGACAGTGCTTGAACTCTTCCTTTCCCCTCCCATGCGCTAACCACTAGAGCATACTGTCTCTCATTTCTGCTTCTCACTATCCTTTGTATGATTTATGACAACAGCAGGTCTTATTGGATTGTTCTACCTGAAACTCTGCCAGTAGTCTTCAGTTTGCTTTGATACTGTCTTCCTTGGTGGACTTTGGAGCTGAGAATCCACAGCCTGCTCATATAACTCAACTATCTGAGCTGCAAGATAAGGGGAGGTTATTTCACTACTGATGTAAATTCAGTATTAAACACTGCAAAGTGTTCATTAATTACGAATAGTTCAAAGCAGCAGCAAATATTTCTTTAATGCATCATTATGTCATCCAATTAAAAGTTGCTGTTTAAAAATGGTTCCTCTTAACTTATTTGATTCCTGTGAGTCAGATCTCCTTACTGTTACTCATACAAACAGTTTCATCTGCATAGCATAGGAGATTGAGCTGGATTCTTTTCTGCCTCATGCATCATTGGAAAACTGTCAGCCAGGCCTGAATATAGAACTTTATCACTGGTTATGATGTAAGAAGAGCTGATGGATTTCTTCATCACAGGTTCAAATGTAGAATATCAACAGTTAGGAAATTCATCTTTCCGGAGGTAGAGATCACTGATACAGAATAAACATGTATTCCTCCTGTGTATCACTTTAAATGATTTGTTTCTTTAAGGAACATATAAGCAAATATCTGTGAGCAGGAAAAGTTGCTGATGTTCAGCTAGTGTCTGACTGGTTAGCAATACTTCAGCTCCCAAGGGATCTTCTTTAGTTTCACTATATTTAATGGCTGCTGTAAAACTGCCATAATCAAAATTCTTATGGAAGTAACTATTGTTTCAATATGTATTATGGAGAAAAGCCAATCATTCCACAGCTAAGACTGTGTTTTTCTTTCCTGTAAATTCTATAAATGTACTATTTAGTTTAAGTTATACTTTTGAACTTTGGGTCCAAAGGAAATTTTTTATTGTAAAATTCAGGAGGATTTGACCATCTGTTTTGGAGAGAAAAGTTTTAAAAAAGCCATTGACTGGTTTGTTTTCAGAAGTCTCCAAGGGCTAGTTTTCCAAAGGGACTAGGCCTTGCAACACTGGTAGGTGACCTAATGGCCAGTGGAATTCACAGCCCAAAGTTAGGCACTCAGGCACCCCATTCATTTTATGGGGAGAGTTAGACACCTACAAAAGAGATTCTCAGAAGCCAGCAAACTGAGCTGGGAGCCACTTAATCCAGCTAGGAGTGAAATGCAGGGGAAAGGGGCAACGTTTAAGGCCCAGATTCACAAAGGTGCTTAACCCGCACTGATCTAGGCCTTAGTGTTCTTGACTCAAAGGCTGGAGAGAAGCACCTGGCTCTGCCTGAGATTGTCAGCTGTGAACCATCTCCTGGCATTAGGTGCCTAAATCAGCTCAGCTTTCTTCTGGGGGGAAGAGACAGAGGTAGGGCACCACTCCTACCTGGGATGTAGGAGACTTAAGTTCAAGTCCCCACTTCAAATCAGGCAGGTTGGGAATTCAAATATGGGTCTCCCACATCTATTAGGCATAATGGAACATGCACAATAATCCATCCCTCGAAATTCCTGACCTGCTTGCAGATTTAATTTAATGGTGTCTAGTTTAGTTTAATTAGGCTTGAATAAAGACTGGGAGTGGATGGGTCATTACACAAAGTAAAACTGTTTTCCCATGGCTAATTTCCCCCCGCCCCCACTGTTACTCACACCTTCTTGTCAACGGTTGGAAATGGGCCATCCTGATTATCACTAAATGAGTTTTTCTTCTGCTGATAATAGCTCACCTAATAGCTCACCTTAATTAATTACCCGCCTTACAGTTGGTATGGCAACACCCATTTTTCATGTTCTCTGTGTATATATATTTTCCTACTGTATCTTCCACTGCATGCATCCCATGAAGTGGGTTTTAGCCCATGAAAGCTTATGCTCAAATAAAGGTGTTAGTCTCTAAGGTGCCACAAGTACTCCTCATTCTTTTTAGAAGTAAAAAAGGGATCAAAAACCAGAGGAAACAGACTAATGTGCATAGCATTTAAAAGGATCACTTCACCAATGTTTAAAAATCATGGGAGCATTTAAAATACAGAGCTTTATTTGTTCATACCTCTAGTGTTGAGATCTTCAGATGATTTCTCCAAGTTAGGGAAAGACTGCAATGAAGACAGAATAATTATGGATATGTAACAAACAAGACCTTGCACAACAGTACCTACCCTTTGAGAGAGTTTTTATCCCCAAACAAGCGTTCTGTCAATCTGAGGCTACAAATGGGGTCCCCTCAGCATGCCTGGAAATGTGAGCTAGGAAACAAAATATCTCTAAAGTACAGAGCAATGGGAGTCAAGGAATGGGGCGTGGGGGGGTGCGTATGCAGTAGACACAGCCACATGAAAATGAGATGGGACCTCTAGGACCCTTGGCAATGTGCGCAAGAGAGTAGCCGATGAAATGTATACAAACCTGAGAGTCACTAATGGAGAGTGAATTTAATCTGATTCTCATGTGTGATGAGTTAATTCCTCAGAATACTTTGTTTCAGAATTTGTTAATGAGTTTGCAGTGTACAGAGAATTAAAAGTGATAGGACTGCATTTGCCTTATGGTCTGTTTCTGCTAGGTAAGGGTGGCTTTGCAGAGACAGAGGTGCATATATGTGTTGGTTGCACCATTTGACCTTGCAATGGCACAGCATATCCATACTGAAAACCAGTCTGTGGCACTCCCTTCATTTGCAGTGTACTGTGGGACCTCCCATGGAATCTCCCTCACATTTTCCAGCACAGTTCTCCAAAGTAGATTATTAAAAAAATTAGAAAAGTATAATAGGACTCTAATCATATTCTGCCGTTTATGCATTAAATTACATCACAAGTCCCACTCCCTACCAACCCATTACTCCAAACTGGTATGTTAAGGCTGGGATCAGATAAGGATTTTTTTGCCTGAGACTTTCCACTTATGTTGGATTCTACTGAAAGTCCCAATTGTTTATTTCAATCTGTTTCTAATACGAGGGCCAGTTCTGCTTGAGTATTCATGCACATGCATATTGCAGTGCGCTGCCTTTATGCTCCTTTAAGTGGCCAAAGCACCTCTCTCCCTCTCCTTAAAAAACAACAAGGAGTCCGGTGGCACCTTAAAGACTAACAGATTTATTTGGGCATAAGCTTTTGTGGGTAAAAAAAATGCACTTCTTCAGATGCATCTCCTCTCCTTGCCGATCTCTAGTCCTGGCGTCCTGGGATGTAGTATGATGATCATTACCACATCTAGATGGAGGTATGTCACTTCTTCGTTACACTGAATATTTCTAAGTTGTATTCTTTCATGTGATGCAGGCCAACACTTATGCTGATGTTCTATTTAGTGAAATCCCATTGGCTGCTGCAAAAATGTGAAGCCTTGAGCCCTATATTTGATCTGAACTAATAGTTCCTTTCCATCTCTTGTGCCTTTCCCCACAGGCATCATTTTAGAAAAATTGTGGAGGAGTGGCACAGTTGTGTCAGCATACAGAACATGATATATGATTATATTATATCTTGCAAAATCTTGGGGGGAAGAGCAAAGCAAGGTTGGGGGAGGCAACTAGCTCCTTTGCCCCACAGTAAAGGACGTCCCTGTCTTTCCCCTAGGATTCTGAGATAAGCATGCTCTGAGCAGAATCTGGAGGAGCAGGTCGCTCTTGAATAGTTCCTCTGCCTCAGTCAATTCCCTATGTTCCCCACTGGAAAAACTGCACCAGTTGTACCCACAGTGCCTGCATATGATGTAAGCACCTCCAGGGCAATGGGGGAAGACAAGTGTCTGGAACACCACAATATGCTATGTTTGAGAGTTGAGATGTATTTGGCCGTGTGAGGTGTTTTACTTAGTTGTACTTATGTTCTGTGGCAGTTTGGGGATATGTCTGTGTCAACTTAGGAATTTCATTTTGGTTTTGTGATTGCCTGTTGTAATTTCTACCTCTTTTCTTTAATGTAATCTTTCATATGAGTATTTCTTTAGCAGGAACCTGGCACTAAAGCAGAGATTATGTTTTGGAAGCTACGACAGAGCAATGAAATGGCTATGAAAATTGAAAGGCTTTATCCCAGGGGTAGCAGACCCACTGACTTTGAAAGAACACTCTTCATAGAAACCTGTGTGTCTGGGAGAAGGGGGCTGGAATCCCCCAGTCTAAATACACAGCTGGGAGAACTGTAGTTTCTCTGCTTGACCACCTCACCCAGAGGTTACAGCGACTGCTTTGAAAGGCAGCTGCTTTTTCTAAGCTAAGGAAACAATTCCATTGCCAGAAACAGAAGACCCTGAAGGAGAGAGTAGAGGGGACTTTGCCTCCCCTCAAGGACTCGGACAAAACCCAGTATTCACAAGAGGTGGTGAGGACACAGAGGGATTGTGTTCAGTAGTTTGTTGTTTTCCACAGATCTCTCACTCTCTTGTGCTTTTTAAGAACAAAGTGTGTGTATAAGAAATTCCTTTCCTAAGCCTGCGTTTCCTTGCATTACTGCCTCACTGTTCCCGAAAAGGTTAACTACAAACCAGAGCTCCCACAGCCAGATAGTCTCTGGAGGAAATGTATCTAACCAATGGGGGTCAGGGGTGGGCCAGGGAGGGGCTTGGGAAGGCTGAGCCACTGGTTCCAGGGTCCAAGCTGCAGGGTCCCATTGTTTAAGACCGGTGTCAGGCATAGAAGTCCGCATCTGGTAGTGCACCGGAGTTACCCAGAACTAAGGATAGTGACCAGTCACTACCCAGGCTCAGGGAGCTACGCAGCATATGGGAGTCAGTCATTGGATCCTATCACAACAGACAGTGTCAGCTCAGAGGGCAGGACTGGACCTCCTCTAGATTACAAACTATTCTGGGTGTGGCGCTCTCAATCTCTCCTGTTGAAACTACTCCACTTTATAAATATAAATAATGAAATATTCATTGGAGCAGGGTCCAGAAATATAACAGGCACCATCATCACAAGCAGCAGCCATTGCTGCTGTTTTGTGAGTCTAGCCCCAAATTTTTGTGTTCCGGCCAAAAGTATTTGGTGAATTCATGTCAAATTCACAAATAGTTTCAGCCCAACCAACCCTACATTTTTCATCTGAAAATTTTTGCCCAGCTTTGCTCAGGAATTCTATGCTCAAATGATATCAGATGTAGAAAACTAACAGTACTAACCAGCACTACTAACCAGCACCCCCTGGAAGTACCGAAAATTTCAAGACAATCTGAGTAAGCACGTGGATTTTAAGAGCGCTTAGAAGAGTCAACTTTTAAACAGAAAGTGCTGCTCAACCTGAACTATAGTAGAGCTGGTGTTCTGCTATATTACATCCTAAGATTTTGTTTGTTATTTTGTGAATGGATATGATGTATTTTAGAGGCACGGCAAGCACCTGGCATGGTTGCTAGCAGAAGTGACAATGCCATATTGTTCCTGGTGTAAACAGAGCCTGAGTTTCATTAATTGGTTTTGAAAAAAAACAATTAAAAATGAAGTTCTCTCACCATAACCAGTTTGAGGAGGTCAGCAGCATTACCCTTCTCTTCCTCTGTTCTTGGTTCTTTAATGGTCATCTCTTGCATCTCATCTTCCTGCTTCAGGATGTAATCTATGTATTCCTAGTGGAGCAGTGAATAAAGGATATGGGAGATGCAACTTTTTGTTTTACAGAAGTAAACATAATGGACATTCATATGGAGGAGAGTTTACTTACCAGTAAGTGAGGTATATATTGCCTCTGAGGATTCACACTGTCAGGGTCAAGAAATTATGGTGGAGCTCTATTTGTCTATTTAAGCTTACAAGCTCAGTTAGATGGAAAAGTAGGGACCATAGGTAGGGCTAGGCTCACATCCCTATCCAGATGGCAAGCTACATGCAAGGATTCATGAACAGGCATTCTTCCATACGTCTTTGAATTCCAAAGAAATGGGGAAGGAGAAGAGAAAGCTTGTGCCCTCTCCTCTAGCTCTTGGCTAGGTTCTGACCAAGTAAGTCTCTAGCTTAAAAATTCTTCTATAACAAAAGAAGTTTTCTTCTAACGTAAGTAGTTTCAATCTACCTTCTCATGACTGACAATGGGGATCTACAGAGGCAACTTTCTAAGGAGAAATATTGTCTTTGCAATTGTACTTAGGATCATGTTCTCTGCTCTACTCCACAAATGCAGTTCTGTTATGTCTGTGAAGTCATGCAAAGAATTAGTGGCTATTAGTGGTATCAGTTCTGTCTGTCTTCATCTTTCTCTACTGATCATTGTAAGTCACTTATTCCTGGAATAGCCAGAAAACTGGTATTCCATGGACAGAGTTACATTTCTGGTTAATATAATCATTACAAAGGTCTCTGGAATGCCCATAATTGCACTGCTTCTTTCTAGGGGTTCCTTCTTATTCTGAGGGCCATTTGCAGACCTAATTTATAATCTTTTAAATGCAGAGACCTAACCTGGGAATTTGGCATAAGAAGTTTAAAAATTTGCCCCCTTCTAAAAGACCAATATGTAAATCAGTATATGTATGTAATGCAAATGGGTAAAACTGAGTCCTGCTAGAATGATGTCTCAAATGTGTAAGAGATGTAAGCAGTCAGTGTATCTCTATTGCAACAAGACCTTTTTTCAAATATACTATAAAAATCAAGTGACTACATTAGGGTACTTCCTCTACACATAGCACATATTGCCATATCTCCAAACTTTCAAACCTACCAATGTGTAAACCAGTCACATAAAATGTGTGACAAATGACTGAAATGTGAATCACCTGTGTTTTGTTATGCATTGTACCATAATTGACAGATGATAATGTTTTTTAATTATAAAATCTATTTTAAGGATGTTTTCACTGTGTAAATTAAATAAACTAATTATTTAAAAAAGAAAACTGAGAAACCAAAATTTTAAACCCCAATATATGGAGATATACCTATCTCATAGAACTGGAAGGGACCCTGAAAGGTCATTGAGTCCAGCCCCCTGCCTTCACTAGCAGAACCAAGTACTGATTTTGCCCCAGATCCCTAAGCAGCTCCCTCAAGGACTGCACTCACAACCCTGGGTTTAGCAGGCCAATGCTCAAACCACTGAGCTATCCCTCCCCCTAGGGTCAACAGGGGGTTGATATGGGTCAACAGCAGGGTTTGAACCTTGGATTTTCAGATCTCCAGCTAAGAACACTAAGACTTGAAAGATAACTTACATCTTTTTATAGACCACTCACTTAAGAGAGATGTGACACATTTTGCCAGAGGGTTCCAGAACTATTTGATAGAGAGCAGTAGAATGATGAAGATCAGGAATTCTGGGTTCTATTTCTAGCTCTGGGGAGTGTGTGTGGGGGGGGAGTGTGATCTAGCGGTTTGAGTGGTGGTTACAGTCAGGAAGGCCAATCACATAGATTTGGCACATTAATTGTGACAGGCAGGATCATATTACATACCTGCATTCTATTCCCACCTCTGACTACAGTAATCCTCTGCTACCTCCCCAGTTAGCTTATTTATCAAATGAGTGGAATGAAGTGCGTGGCAATATAAAGAGCAGTCAGCAGAGGAGAGACTAGATCTCCTGATCGCCTAGCTTTCATTTCAGTGGATTTTCCCCTACGTTAAAGGGAATTTTAATAGGCAGCTCTCTCATATCTGTGGAGCATCACCTGATGCAGCAGAAATGCAGAATGCCCTTCCAAATCCGGTGCACTTGAGAGTTCTGTATAGTGTGGGAGAGCCTGCTGTTCTAAAACAGAGTATCGTGAAAATGTACCAAGTAGGAAATGAAGAAATACACATTTTGGACTGAGTTTCTTTTTCTCTGTGTCAGAAACAAAAATATAAAGCTTATTTTTCTCTTACATTTTTTCTCAATGTTTAGTGCTTTTTTGCTGAGTAGTTAAGTGATGACACTAGGCTTAGTATTGTAAAATAATCCCAAGAAACACATTTAATCTGTATAAAATGAAACAGACTAAAGCTGTCCTATTTTCATCTGGGAGATGCAACCTGTGATGGACATGGAATTGCTATGTATTGATATATGAATACTGATGTTTAACAATGCTATGAATACTGTAAATGAACCACTCAGTGAGGTAAAGTTACAGTATAACTATGGAGGGTTATTAAAATTTCCTCTATGACTGCACTGATTTAACTTAATAAGGGGCTTTGGGAAGAGCAAACGAGAAAGCAACACAACAGTTCTAGAGAATGACAATCCAGCATGCACTTGAAAGACAATGAGCCAAGCTGTTAGCTTCAAGTATCCTGTCTCCAAGGAAGATGCAAACTTATTTTGTCAGCCTGGGAACTTGATTCTGAGAAGAACACTAAAATGTAAAAAGTACTTCTCATGGGGACGAGGGGGCATTGCCATTTGTCAGTAGGAAGTTTCTAGGGAGCCAGGTTGACAGAGTGTGAAAGCCTCTGTGGAAGGAGTATAAAGAAGTAGGGAAGTCCCAGAGCCAGGGATTGGTAAGTCTTAGAAACAAGCTAGATAGGCACACAGTCTGTTTTATTGTTTAAAAATATGTTTTCTCTGAAATGCTTTTGTTTTAAATAAAAAATACTTTGTTTTAAGGAAGCTGGTTGGTCACTGCTTACCACTGTCACTGCCTTAGAAGGTATGGATTTAAATTAGACCTGCTGAGGTAAATCAGGATTGATACACAGGGGACTGCAACCCAGAGCCTAGTCTGAGAGTGGGAGAATCACATGATTCCACCTTGCGAGACAGGTGGGAGAACACTTCAACCTCTCCAACCACTCGGTGACAGACTTGAGGGTGACAATTTTGCAACAAAAAAACTTCAAAAACAGACTCCAAAGAGAGACTGCTGAACTTGAATTAATATGCAAATTAGATACAATTAACTTAGGTTTAAACAGAGACTGGGAATGGTTGTGTCATTACACTGAATTTTTTCCCCCATGTTAAGTTCTCCTCACACCTTCTATGGGTCATCTCGATTATCACTTCAAAGGTTTTTTTTTTCTTCTGCTGCTGATAGCTCATCTCAATTGATTGGCCCCTTACAGTTGGTATGCATACTTCCACCTTTTCATGTTCTCTGTATGTATAAATATCTTCTGTCTGTGTGTTCCAGTCTATGCATCCGAAGAAGTGAGCTGTAGCCCACAAAAGCTTATGCTGAAATAAATTTGTTAGTCTCTAAGGTGCCACAAGTACTCCTGTTCTTTTTGCGGATACAGACTAACACAGCTGCTACTTTGAAAGGTGATGACTAGAGACCTGAGACGGAGAGGGGTTGCGCTTGGAGAACCTAGGAGGTGTCAGAGGTGCAGTTAGCCCCGGTAACTGTGACACGACCCATAGAAACTAAAGGCGCAGAGTGGATCTTTCAGGTCAGTCTATAAATGGGCTGCCCCTCACTCATAAAGATGACCAATAGGTTGCATTTCAGAACTCTATGGGTCACTTTTGACCCATGGTCTGCACTTCAGACAACTTGGATTATCTGATGAGATTAAGGGCACCTATTCTATATTAGCTCAGTTCATAGTGTAATGAGGTGTGACAATTTGGGGAACTGGTCAATCCATAATTAATAATTTCTGGCTGATGTTGTGAAGTTGTTATTATGAAATTGTTGAATCATGGAATACCTCTGTATGGAGCTGGAATCCACCATTTGCTGATGTCTGTGCCAGGCCAGGGACAACAAGCATTAAACCTTAAATGGTTGCCTATTCAGGTTCAAACACCTTTGGACAATGGGTTGGCTGAGGTTAGGAGAAGCTAGTCTGTCCAAGGCCTCTGAAAGGAGGGGAAGTGGAAAATCCAAAGCAGGAGCAGAACAAAGGAACCAGGTATTGATAGGGGGACATATAAATTCAAGAGTTTCACTGAGACAGTAGCAGGAAGCTTTAGGAGAGAGGAAGAGATGGACAGCCTATCTTAGCAGGGGGGTTCAGTTTAACTGTGGGACCAGCCAAGGGCAGGGAAAGTTAGCTGACCTAGAGAAAGCACCATGATTCTGAAGAGAAACCATGAACTGCAGAAGGATCCCAGATACCCCAGAGGACTTGACTCAAGCCCAGAGCAGTGAGGAGCTCTGTGTATTTCTTGAGTTACCTAAGTAAAGAATATGGTGTTTTAGAATCCTGTGTAAAGTCCGTCTGTATGTCTGCTGGCTTTCACTATTGCATGCTCCTGAAGAGGTAAACAGTAAAACTGATGGCTCACACCTTTGGTGGGACTTCTGCAGAACATGCTGCTGCAGAAGCTTGGGGGAAATGGCATTAGTTCCAGGGCCTAGGTAATTGGACTATGGGGCCCGCACTGCCAAGAGGCATCAGACATGAGGTCTGCACCTGAAGAGTCTCCAAGTCAGGGATATTGCCTAAACTGTGCTCAGCCCTTGGAAGCTGAGGCCACATGGGATTCAGTGTTTTTGATCCCCTCAAAGCAGTCTGGTTAGTGTCCAGGGAAGAGCTCAACCAGATCTGTGACATAAGACACCTTTAATTAATATCTGAAATAAAAATTGATCACATGAAATGTAAACTTCTCTAAGATTATTTAACCTATTCTTTGAGGTCTATTTTTACACCAAGAGACATGCAAGAGTCTAATTAACAGAGATGGGGAGTTCAGCCCATACATTTGGGGTAAGAAGAGGCCCTGGGTATAGGATTTTGTTTTATTTGTTAAAGGGGCTGCACTGTGGACATATCCTTGGTCCAAAATGTAAATTTTGTAAGTGGAAAACAAATTAAAGAATGAAAAACCCCCAATATGAATAGAATTTTAAAATATTCCAATTAAAAATGTTTGTTTTGGCATTCACACATTCCTCTTTGATATTGTGAATAAAAATGACAACAATTTGTGCACCTAGAAAGTGAGTATACATGAAAGTGAACAGGCCAGTCTAGTTCTGCTGCTGAAGCTGAGTGAACTGTGAAAAGTTATGAAATAGTCTAAACAATTATTTGATTTTCAGCATTGTGTCAATGGCAATACATGCTATTAATAATAGAGGGAAGATTGTTTTTAAATGAATTTTATGTGGTTTCCTTTAAGTGATTTTTTCCTAGTAGAAAGCGTTGTC
>NC_048298.1:142032529-142310502 GCF_013100865.1 Trachemys scripta elegans | reverse complement strand
CCATTCCCAAGTCAAGGGTCGTATATACTGACCCAATAGCATATCTTGAAAACTACAGCCAATCAACAATTTTAAGCATCATTTTTGTTCTCAGTGACCCAGAATTAGTAAAGTTTGACTACATTTATTTCAGAAGCATTTTGGCTGTAGAGCAGTGTTATCCTTCAAAATGATAAACAAAAATTGAATTCTGCCAAGCCTACTAATAATAATGGTGGAATTAAACACTAGGATGTTTCTTCTTTACATTGGAATTGAATTAATCTTTCCCTTAGTTCTTTTTGTACAGCATCTTATAGGCCAGGGGTCGGCAACGTACAGCACGCGTGCCGATTTTGAATGGCACGTGGCTGCCTGCCGTGGTTCCGACCCCCAGCCGCACTCAGCACCCCCGCCCACCACTCTCCCCTGCTGGGGCAGGAGGCAGAAGCTTCGTCCTACAGCAGCCAAGCTCCCCCCGCTTCTTCCCCCAGCCGTGATGCAGCCTGCTTTCCTTCCCTGCGCCGGTCCTTGCAAAGAGAGGGGGGAGGAGTGGCAGCGTGCTCGCAGCTCCACCAAAGCCCTGCGGCCCTGCTCTCCCGGCCGGAGCTTCAGCCGGCGCGCGGCAGCCCCGCGGCCCATTGCTAAAGCTGGCCCTGGGTAAAGGAGGCAGAGAAGAGGTAGGAACGGGACCTTGGGGCAGGGGGTGGAACAGGACATATCCCTTCCAGCCCCCTGCCATGAGCCGTTCAGGGCAGAGGGCAGGGGGCTGGGAGCACCCCCACGAGCCGAGCACCCCAGCCCTCTGCCCTGAACCCCCCCACACACCCAGCCTTCTGCCCTGCACCTCCACACACACCCCAGCCCTCTGCCCTTCACCCCCCCACCCCCAGCCCTCTGCCCTCTAAAGCCCCCCACATCCCCAGTCTTCTGCCCTGCACACCCCCACACCCCTCCAGCCCTCTGCCCTGACCTCTGAAGCCCCCACACCCCCAGCCTTCTGCCCTGCACCTCCACACATCCCCAGCCCTCTGCCCTGACCTCTGAAGCCCCCTACACCCCCAGACTTCTGCCCTGCACCTCCACACACCCCCAGCCCTCTGCCCTGACCTCTGAAGCCCCCCACACCCACCCTTCTGGGCTTCAGAGGTCAGGCCCCACTTAGCCCGCTGCCGGCCTAGGTGAACAGAACGCCAGGCTGGCAGCGAGCTGAGCAGGCTGGTGGCGTAAGATCAGCATTTTAATTTAATTTTAAATGAAGCTTCTTAAATATTTTGAAAACCTTGTTTACTTTACATACATACAGTTTAGTTATATAATATATAGACTTATAGAGAGAGACCTTCTAAAAAACGTTAAAATGTATTACCGGCATGCGAAACCTTAAATTAAAGTAAATAAATGAAGACTCGGCACACCGCTTCTGAAAGGTTGCCAACCTCTTTACATAGCTGATGGACATAGCTGAACAATAGTTCAAAGGGATGCCTGCTTAAATTCCATGTTACCCAGTTCCATATTTTGGAATTATCTTCCTGTCTTCCTCATTACTGGAGAAATGCCAGGCATGATGCCATTTCTACATGTCATATTCCTACCCTAAGTGACATCTTCCTGCGTTGTCAGATTCAATCTCAACCTGCTTTCTGCACTGTCATCAGCATTGAGTGCATGAGATTTTTTTCACTCATGTAGCCAAAAGAGGGCTGTTCTGATCTCTTATATCCGTGTAATTCAGGAGTGGTTATGTATGTGTCTAGGTTCTAATATGGCCCTCACCACAGTAGTATCTAACTTGAATTCCAACTTGAGTGTCTAACTTGAATTCAGTTTATGGTGGTATGGAATCAGAATTGGTTCTAATATGTAATCTGCTTTTAAATCATGAAGGGAAGGGAATCTTTTCTACTCCCATGCAGGTGAGCTGAGGAGGCTGGGTTTGGATTTGGCAAAATGAACCTCCAATCAGACAGGCTTAGGTCTTACCTACCAACATTCAAGGGGAACCCAGATAATTGGCCTTTGGTGTTTGCTCAAGTTTACATATGTAACATCTGTGCATTCACTTAACCATTGCTAACACCTACATGCACAAGTGATAGATTCTAACTCCTGTGCACATGCACATGCAAACCCACCTGGACAATGGGAGACCATCTTGACTGTACACATCCTATAGCTGCTTCTATGAGTTTAACTGAACCTAAACTGAACAGAGGAATATGACTAAGATTTGCCTTCTAACGTCACATGATTTGTGTGTGATTTAGCTTGATATTGAATTTCTAACGTGACAGTGTGGGCCCAGGAACATTCAAAATACACAAAGAAGAGAACTGAACCACGAGAAAAGGCTCACAGTCAGATACCAAAACGTATTTCACTTGCTCCGTTGGTATAAAATGGAAGTTTCTTTGACCATCAGTGATGCTTCAAGAGTTTCTTGAAGAGCTTCCTTACAGAAATGTCTGGAGCGAATGTAACAATTTCATCATCACTACTCCAGCAATGTTTGCAAAGCTGATTGTCTCCATGGCTCCAGAGTGAGTCATGTAAAAAAGTTCTCAGCATGTCCTGCCTGAGAGCCTTTCATGTGTGACTGATCCCCCTCTGCTAGCTCACAACCAGACTCCATTTCATGGCTTTTCCTCATCTTTCATGGTTTAGCCACATCACAATATTCCTTTACTTGCATGGCAAAAATAACATCAGCAGGAGTTTTCCAATGTCCTGTGACTGAAAGTGAGATACAGCAGGGATTCTATGTGGGTCTAGCATGCATGTGAGGGTAGCACAAACAGTACCTTCTCTCAGCTTTCACAGCAAGTTATTTTGATTGGCATATTTGTAGAGGCTACAGGGTGGATTGTAGATTCAGTTGGTATGTCAAACCAGATGGGAAAATTCCACTGGGTGCACAATGAAGTGAAGAGCACTGTTCTACTACTCTCTCTCTTTTTTTTTAACAGATGGATGGGAAAGTAAAATATTTCTCCTTACTCTCCCTTTCTTTCTGAGGGTCACCTCCATCCCTCGAGCTGCCCAGGACTGAGAGTCACCTTATTACTGCCCTGCTTCTTGTCAGAGGGAGAATTGCTTGTGCTTAACTGGGTGTCAGCTGTCTGACACCATCAGTCTGTTAACCACCCAGACAATCTCCTCTGGTCTATGCCAGCCCTTAGTTTGCCTTGCAGGATAACAATGGGTATACCTGAATCCCCAAACCCCTTTGAAGCATCCACCTGTTGTGTTCAGCCCCTTATCTACTGAACACTCATGGAATTACCAGGTCAGCTGCCCCAAAGGAATAGTGTACACACCATCTTGTTTGATTCAACTCACGATCAGCTCCTATATAATCAGTAGAGCACTGAGATATATTTGTAGTGAAAACAATTGTAAGTTTAGTATCAAAGATTAAAATTTAAGAGATAGTAAGGATAATGGAAACAGGTTACATATAGAACAAAATCATAGCACATTTTCTAGAAATTAAACTTAACTTAACAAGCCAACCTTCTGTCTAAGGAAGTCAGTTTCACTCAAGTGTCCTTTAAAGTGCTTCCAGACAGGGCAGGTTGGCATCACGTTTTCTTGAATGAAATTGCACTGCTCGATTTCTTCCTCAGGTGCATGATAAACGGCTGTCTCCTTGCCTTCTCCTTATCTCCCCAAAGTTCATTGTCTGCCTCCAGAGAAGGACAACCCTCTGTGGTTGTGTTCAGTCTCCATTGTCTTGCTTCCCTGTGACTTTCCATCCCTTGTTGACTTCCACTGTGGTGGGTTATAATGCTTGCAGTAAGATGAGGCCCTGAAACATAAACCCTTGGTATCAGAGGCCTGGTATGAGGCCTGAGGCCTGAACTAAAGTAATGGTCAAGACTTTGCTAACATAAAGCAAAGTTAAGCTGTGAGCCAGAGGCAGGCCCTGCTCACAAAAGTTGGCAAGAAGAAGGCTGCTAAGTGGACGTATACACATATCTAAAGGGTATCAAGCACTAATAGGTTAAACATGGGCCAGGATGGCACCAGAACAGTCCAGTACAAACACATTCCACAGAGATAATGAGGAACAGGCTGACCCATCCTAAAGACAGGGTCAAAAGGATAACATGATGGATAGACTTATTTGTTCGAACCAACATGCATCAGGAGAGAGGTAGAACCCTAACGCGTAGAGAGGTTGTACCTCAATGCGTCAGGAGTGATGTGTAACTTGTTTGTACCTATGAATAAGAATGCAGCCCTGAGTGGATGTTTTTGTCTGGCCTAGGGGGCAGTGGTAAATTGTACCACTGACTGAGCCAGTCCATTGTCAGGGAGCACATATGTACAAGCAGAACTGTAGACATCTGATCCGGGGAGCTAGAGACTGTGTTTTGTTTGGCAATAAAGCTGGCCGGGTGCCTTCATACCTTATCAGAGTCTGTGGTCATTGGGGGTTCTCTTGGGGTCTGCTGTGTCAGTTATCTGCAGAGCCGGGGCAGCACACAGAGGGAACACACACATGCAGCCCACTGTTATCAACATTGAACAGGGCAGAGCACCACACTGGTGACATCTGATGACAATGCTTAATTACATGTGAATTGAGATAGATAGGTGAATAAATATCCTTTGTCTGGCAGAAACCTGTTGTCAGCCCTGCCTTGAGTTAGACTTTAGAAACATATATTTTCATTATAAATATGTAACTTTTTACATCGTATCTGTACATACATTTCACAAAGATATTAATGAGCCACATTATCCTGCCTTTAATTTAAGACCTCACATGCCACCATTTATAGATAAATACCATGAATGTGGTGTACTAACTATAGTGATACTTGTTCTTTTTGCGGATACAGACTAACATGGCTGCTACTCTGAAACCTGTAACTATAGTGAGTGTATTAGGCCTGTAAGAAGTGCTGTTACAGGTCAGTAAACCCTTTGCCAGCTGGTATCAATGAGCCTCTGTGTTACAGATGGAAAAGCAAAATAGTTCTCCGTAATCTCCCTTTCTTTCTGAGGATCACCTCCATTCCTCCTGTCATCTATTTTTTTCTTTTTCTTTTCCTTCTGTGTGTGTATTACTTCATATCCTCCCATTCTTTGTCTCTTCTTACTTAATTACCTCTTCTCTCACAGTGTCTCCTGCACTCTTCCTGTCCTTTTTCTTCTCTGCCAGGCTCACCTTCATTGCTCTAATTTTCTTATGACAACAGAAGTTCCAAGTACAGCAACAGTATAGAATATACAAGAGATCCATCCACAGGATGGGCTGACAAAGAAATTTGCTTCCATGTCGTGGAATGGAAAATACTAGATCAAATTAGAAATTAGTAAACCTCCTGGGTTAGAGGTTTGGCAAAGTTCTCAAGCTATTTTGGGGCCTTATAAAACTAGTTGAAGTTCACAAACTTTTTTTCCTTGTAATTTTAATCCATGTTCCCTCCCCCCCCAACCCGTGATTTAATTACGAAACCCAAACAAACATATTTTTCAGCTAAAAGGAAGCCTGTGCTAAGTATTAAAGACAAAAGAACCTCCCAAATGTACAAGTAGTTGCCTTATATTATAGCTTTCAAAACAGCTAAACCTATTATTAAGGTTATGTCTGGATTTGTATTATATTCTCCTCTTCCTGTGCTTGGTCTCAGCCCCAGAGGAAAATTTTTTAGGAACTTTGACCACAATCTTTTCAGTTGTTTTTGAGTTATGTAAAAGTGAAAAAAAAATCCCACTTTCCCATTATAATAACCGTTAATATACTTTTTGTTCAAGTAATGCTCAAAAATGGCTGAACTCTGGAATTTGAAACTAATCTAAAATCAGACCAAAGCCCTTCTTAAAAAAAAAAAAAAAAAGTTTAAATACTTGGTTTCATACCAACTTGGTAGTAATGTTGGAAGCTGTAATAACAAGTTTAATACTAATGGTTGTATTGTCCCTTATAGTGGGTGCACTTAAAAGTTATTCCATTTCTGTGATTGTTTCAATCTCACTTTTAACTTTATAGCACTATTCATCTAAAGAAAGAAATGCTAGAAATGCTCTTCTCTCTCATTTCCAGGTGTCTGTATTGGGCCCAGTCCTATTCAATATATTCTTAAATGATCTAGAAAAAGGGGTGACCAGTGAAGTGGCCAAATTTGCAGATGATACAAAACTACTCAGGATAGTTAAGTCCCAGGCAGATAGCAAAGAGCTACAAAAGGATCTCTCAAAACTGGGTGACTTGGCAACAAAATAGCAGATTAAATTCAATGTTGATAAATGCAAAGTAATGCATAATCATAGTAAAACATCAAGACCCCCTTGCGCCTGGCCGCCGGCCTGCAGGACCGCCCCGAATCCTCCAGCAGCCACCCAGGCGAGGCCTGGCCCGGCAGGCCAGTCGGCGGGTGTCCAGCTTCCCCCGGCTTCCTCCACTGGGGGCCCACAGCCCCCAAAGCCACCGGGGGAGACTTAAAACATAATCCCAATTATACGTATAAAATGATGGGGTGTAAATTAGCTATTATCACTCCAGAAAGTGATCTTGGAGTCATTGTGGATAGTTGTCTGAAAACATCCACTCAATGTGCAGCGGCAGTCCAAAAAAATAACAGAATGTTGGGAATCATTAAGAAGGGGACAGATAATAAGACAGAAAATATCATATTGCCTCTATATAAATCCATGGTACATCCACATCTTGAATACTGTGTGCAGATTTGGTTCCCCCATCTGAAAAATATATATTGGACTTGGAAAAGGTTCAGAAAAAGACAAAAAAAAATGATTAGGGGTATGGAACAGCTTCCATATGAGGCAAGATTAATAAGACTGGGACTTTTCAGCTTGGAAAAGAGATGACTAAGTGGAGATATGATAGAGGTCTATAAAATCATGACTGGTGTGGAGAAAGTAAATAAGAAAGTGTTATTTACTTTTTCTCATAACACAAAAAGTAGGGGCCACCAGATAAAATTAATAGGCAGCAGGTTTAAAACAAACAAAAGGAAGTATTTTTTCACGCAACTCACAGTCAACCTGTGGAACTCCTTGCCAGAGGATGTTGTGAAGGCCAAGACTATAACAGCATTAAAAAAGAACTAGATAAATTCATGGAGGATAAGTCCATCAATGGCTATTAGCCAGGATGGGCAGGGATGGTGTCCCTAGCCTCTGTTTGCCAGAAGCTGGGAATTAGCGACGGGATGAATCACTTGATGAATACTTGTTCTGTTCATTTCTTCTGGGACACCAGGCTTTGGCCACTGTCGGAAGACAGGATACTGGGTTAGATGGACCTTTAGTCTGACCCAGTGTGGCCATTCTTATGTGCTTATGTAAGCAGTCATAAAAGCAGTTTCCTTAGGCATTCCAGTTCTTATATCACCACCAAAAACACTGGATTTAAAAGGTGAATGATTCTTTACAACCAATCTCATCAAATAAAATGCTCTTCTGATCCCAAAGGACCAGCCACACACCCAGGTCAATATATAACTCAGATCTTACCCAAAAATCATGCTGATGCCAGTCCTTTAGTATCTAAAATCTAAAGGTTTATTCATAAAAAGAAAGAAGGAAAGGTGAGAGTTAAAATTGGTTAAAGGAATCAAATACATACAGTAATGGCAAAGTTCTTGGTTCAGGCTTTTAGAAGTGATGGAATAAACTGCTGGTTTAAGTCAAGCCTCTGGCTGCTTCAAAATCATTGGAAGGTCCTCAATTCCTTGGTTAGAATGCTTCCATTAATATAAGTTCACAGTCCAGAGGCTGGAGCAGAAAAGAGGCTGCAGCAGGATAGAGGCCAAATGGAGGGGTTTCCAGGGGCTTTTACATCTTCTGCCATGTGGAGGGAACCCATTGTGTCAAACAAAGCCCTCAGCACAGTTAGTGGGAAATTATAGGTGACAAGATAGTTTTTGGAGTCACATGGGCAAGTCACATGTACATGCATGAAGGTTTAGACACAGTAGAAGCCATTACCTATACCTCAAACAGCATGTTTGCAGGACAGTCCATTCAGTGTAGATGGGCATCTCCCATGGTCCATTGTCAGTCAAGTGTTTCTTGATGAACCACTTAATTTGAATAGTCCCTCCAAGAAGTGCTAGCTAACTACCTTGTGGGTGTTACCCCAGGAGAAAACATTTGAAACATAGTTATAGAGACAATAGTCATAACTTCAAATACAAAAATTATACATGCATACAGATAGCATAATCGTAACCAGCAAATCATAACCTTCTCATAGATATCTCATATGCCACATTTTGTACAAGATTTGTTGCAAATATATAACTGTGGTTGCAACAATGATCTATATAGTCATATTTTAATCAGATGTCACAGTGGTACCAAGTCAAATGCCTTTCAGAAGTCTAAGTATATTATATCAACACTATTATCTTTATCAACCGAACTTGTAATCTTATAAAAAAAAATCAAGTTAGTTTGACAGGATCTATTTTCCATAAACCCATGTTGATTTGCATTAATTATATTACCCTCCTTTAATTCTTTATTAATCAATTTCCATATCAGCTGCTTTTTTATCTTGCCCTGGATCAATGTCAGGTTGACAGGCCTGTAATTAGCCGAGTAATCCCATTTTCCCTTTTAAAAAAATGGAACAACATTAGCTTTCTTCCAGTCTTTTGGAGCCTTCGGGGTGCTCCAAGACTTATTGAAAATTAACAGTCCAGTGAGCTCCTCAGCCAGCTCTTAAAACTCTTGGATACAAGTTATCTGCTCCTGCCAATTTAAAAATGTCTAACTTTAGTAGCATCTGTTTAACATTGTCTAGAGATACTAGTGGAATAGGAAGAGTGTAATCACCATACGAGGAGACGATAACATCTATTTTTCCCCACATACAGGACAGAAATATTTATTGAATATTTCTGCCTTTTCTGCATTATTTTTGATAATTCTACCATTTCCATCTAGTAATGGACCATAGCTTGGACCTCCTTGACCACAGCTAAGCCAAAAGGAATGTGCTTAAAATTATTAAAGCGTTCATGAGACTGACCCTTTGAGGCTTTTGAAATGCATTTGCCCCTATTACTTTGTTCACTCAGGGACTTCCTCCCCATAACAAGCCGTGTTTACCTCTTTCTATCTTCTTAGACTCCCTTAGGTTGATTCTTGGCTACTTCATCTACATCCCCATAACTCACATTTGGTTCTTGCTCCCTTTCAAATTGTCTGCTAACCAGTGGTGAGTGAGGACAACATTCAAAGGCCCCTTTGAAAAGTGGGTTACTCAAGCAGACTGACAGTTCAAACGTATGAATTGTACTTCATGTGCAGAACACTTTGCATAATAATTTGGGATCAATGTTATTTACTACATTAGTTATATTTTCCATTATGCTGTTCTGCAAGTAATGATTTGTACTTGGCTGTTTCAGCATAGTGTTTACTAGGCACTGTCACAGGAGGTTAATCTCTGTTCCAGCAGGCAGAATGAGAAGTGCCTCCATCTTTCACATCAGAAAATGGATGTATGTCTTTATCTGATGACCATTCTGCAACTGCCTTGCTCACGGTATGGTTGTTATCACAGCCCCACATTGTGTAGTGATTACTGAAATCACCAACGTGCATAGTTGGGTGACTGGGTAATGGGGGAGAAGGCCAGTCTGTATTTGGTGGTTTATACACATTAACTATTGTTATCTTGCTGATTCTTATCAAGATAGTGAAGATTCCAGAGTTTTTCCTGGGATGTCATGACATAATCCTCAATGTCCTGCTTTATGTATGTAACAAGGTCATGTTTCAGACGACAGAGAGAGGTGACGAGATTGTAGCCTGCAATACGGCAGCATGAGTTTTGGGTGTCATTTCTGATATGAGATTCTTGCAGGACAATGACAAGCTCTGGTTTCTCATCAAAGACTTGTTCAGAATCCCTCAGAATGCCTCCAGAACACTTCTTGGCAACTTTCCACACAGCCAGCACCAACACGTGCTAATCCACATTGGGATTGAACTCCTAGTGTTTTATCTCTTTGTCTAAATTACAATGGAATTTTTGAAAGGCAAATTGACCAGGTTGCACAAAGACAATTGTGGCTACCATCAGTGTGATTCTACCAAAGCCCCAAAATGTCTATCAGTTCACCAGACTCAGCGGAATAGCTGCAAGAAAAAAGCATCCCTTGTGGCCCAGGTTGGAAATCAGAAACAGAAAGCTATTAAAGGGGTACCAAATGTCTGGTGACCTGAGCACTGCAACATCCCTACTGGAATCACTGAGTTTAGTGTGCCATCAAAGATGGATTGAGACAATTGAAGCTGTAGACTTTACTCACTCCAGCCCTACAGCTTGGCTATTATTGCAAACCCAATGAAACATTGAAACCCTGAAGTTTCAGCTGATGCAATCTCAAGACTGCTGCTTATGACCTCTAAGGCACCAGGAGACAAGTTTATTAAGCGCAAAATGTGAAGAAAGCTCCAGCAAATAACTCACCACCTGCCTCCTCCGCCCTATCACTGCCCTTCCTGGTCATGAAGGTAAATAAGGTTCCTTCCCTCACAAAAGCTTGGAAAGCTGCAGGACCTGATGGTGTCTTTCCAGAATTTCTTACACCTGGGAAACAAGAAACAGAAATAGCTGGCAGCCGCTGTTCTCCAAAATCCATTCCTCAGAGTTCATCCTGATGATCTGGCATGAGGTAATTACAATTGCCAAACCCACAAAGCCAGCCATTAATCCTTCATCATATTGGCCCATATCACTCCTTTGCACATCATACAAGCTTATGGAAATAATATTATTGGCCACGGTCATGCTGCTTGTACAAACAACATTACTGAATGAACAAGTGGGCTTCTGACCAGGCTGCACCTGCACCAATCAAGCATTGACCTTAACAACACACACTGAGGTGGGATTCCAGCAAAAATTCAAGATTAGGACTGCTTTATTAGACTTATCTGCTACCTATGGCACCGAATGGAGGGTTATTCCTTCTGAAAGCCAGCAAAATTATCCCATGAAATGCAACGATAAAGTTCTTCTGACCAATTGTAGATGTTTTGTTTTCCTTGGTGACCAGGTCAGCATACCACACACTCTCTATTATGGCCTACCACAGGCACCAGTCCTAGCAACAATCCTGTTTAATATCTATACCAGCAATCTTCCTCAAACATCAGCATGGAATTTTGTTTATACTGATGACATTGCTGTCATCACACAGGCACAGGATTTACCTACCATAGAACAACGCTTAACCAAGGACCTTAAAATCATGGAAGAATATTTCTTATATGGGTGACTAAAACCAAATCCACTAAGACTGTTGTGTCAGCATTTAATCTAAACAATCCAACGGCTAGGGGGGAAGTGCATGTGGACATCTGTGGCCAGCAGATAAGACATGATCCTATCACGAAATATCTCAGTGCAACATCAGATTGAAGCCTCACATGACATAGCATTAAAACACATACCTCCCCACCCCAGCTTGGATGGTGATGCACGAGAGTAAGAAGGAGTAAGGTGCCCCTTTACTCCCTTGTGTCAGCTACTCAGACCATGGGTTGTAGCACAGGTAAGAAAGCAAGTTCCATGAAGCCATTATATACTAGCCCCCTATGCAGGTGGGAGGGGGAGAGGAGGGAATGGAGCCAAGGCTTTGTCTCCTCATCTGCTAGCTAGTGTAGCTGTGCCAGGGGAAGGATGTTCCACCAGACCTTAGCCTGATGCAGGGTATATTCCCTTTCAGACCTGGGGGAAGACCAATCAGAATCTGATTGCTGGGTTGTTCCAGGAGAAGTGCAATAATGCACTGCCCCTTGCTAAGGGCTTTCCATAAAAACAAGTTTCAGCCTCCAAAAATCAACACTTGAAAAATGAGAATGCAGATTGAGATTTTCAAAGGTGCCTAAGGGAATGAGGCACCTAAATCCCACTACAATTCAATGGGAGTTGGGCCATAATGCCTGCGGGGTCTTTTAAAAATCCTAGCTGTGATGTTGCAAATAAACTTTTTATTTAATATCATAGAAAGTTTCCAGTAAAAGAGCTTTCTCCGTGGTCAGATTACAATACAGAACTAGATTCTCTATTGAAATCTTTCTATTTCTGCAGCTTTTACAGGCTCCACAGGAGGGAGTCTTTACCTATATTTAAATGCCAAACCTATATATCAAAGGTATTTATAACAATATTACCTAAGTGCTGATTTTGCCTTTTTTGCAAAGGGGTGGGGGCTCAAACTGGGTTCAAGATACCTCAGTTAAAATGGCCCAGGTTTAGAATCCTCATTTGTAGCAGGCTGGCTTTGGAAAGCCTTAATCAAAAACAGTCAGACATACTGAGTAATTTGATGGGTGTGTACAGCATTTTATAAAGATGTAAGAAGATAAACTCCCTGCCCCTGAAATTTACAATCTGGACTGATAAATTATAAAGGATGTTGGGGGAAGAGAGAGATGCAACATGAAACCAAAGTTATAGAGCAGGTATGTGTAGGGTTGTAGTTTTGGTCAATTTTTTTAATTTATAAATTTTGTTTAACTCTTATCATGAGCTAATAATTTAAAGATAACAATAAAAGACCATGAGGTGAGATATAAAAGCAGGGGTTGATGGTTACTGGCAGGGCCGGTGCAAGGATATTTTGCGCTCTAGGCGAAACTTCCACCTTGCACCCCCTCTCACTCCCCTGCATATCGGTTCATTGAGGGGCAAATCCCAACAAGTCTTTATAGTCCCCAGGGGCCAGCCTGCCCAGGGGCTGCTCCCCAGACCAGGTTCCCCTCTCACCGCCCCCTGAACTCCCCTGAAGGGTGCACAGCCCCCCACGAGCCCTCCCCACCCCACCCCGGTGGTCCCCATCCCGAGTCCACTCACTGGCTTTGCCAGGCTTGGGCCACTGCAGCAGTTCAGCAGGGAGGAGCCGCCTTCTGGAGGCACCAGAGAGCCAGAGCATCGGCTTGCGGTGGCAGCGAGCCCCAGCCGTGGAGGAGCCAGCGCAGTGCAGGGGGGGCAGCAGCCCTGCAAAAGTGGTGGCTGCTGACCACATGCAACTGCTGCAGCCTGCAGGATACCCGGAGGGTGGGGGGGCGTGCCGGGCCACAACCTGGACAGGAGGGGCAGGGGGCGCGGCGCTCCCCGCTAGTGGTGCTGCCACCTTTGCAGGGCTGCTGCCCCCCTGTGCCGCGCCGGCTCCTCCATGGCTGGGGCTCGCCACCCCCACAAGCCGGCGCTTTGGCACTCCGGTGCCTCCGGAAGGCAGCTCCTCCCTGCCGAGCCAGGGCACTGCTTTTTTAGGGTTACCATATTTCAACAATCAAAAAAGAGGACGGGGGGAAGAGCCCCACCCACATCCACTCCTTCCCACTTCCCGCCCCCCTCAGAACGCCCAACCCTCCCACTCCTTGTCCCCTGGCTACCCCCTCCTGGCACCCCTGCCCCTACCTGCCCCCCAGGACCCAACCCCCTACCTAAGCCTCCCTGCTCCTTGTCCCCTGACTTCCCCCTCCTGAGACCCTCCCACCCTATCTGCCCCCTAGAACCCTACCCCCTACCTGTCCCCAACCCTTATCCACACCCCAGCCTGCAGACAGACCCCCGGGATTCCCACACCCCATCCAACTACTCCCCGCCCCCTGAGAGACCCCCCCAGAACTGCTGATCCATCCAACCCTCCCCCTGCTCCCAGTCCACTGACTGCTCAGATCCCTTTCCACATCCCTGCCCCCTGACAGCCCCCCTGGAACTCCCCTTACACCATGCCGCTCCAGCCGCTGGCTTAGGGTGAACAGATGAGGGAAAGCAAATATCAGGACATATGGGGGGGTGCCCGCCGGCGGAGCAAAAAAACCCCCAAGTCTGCAGCTGGCCGATATCGGGACAATTTGCATCCCGACCAAGGATCAGTCAGGATGTGGGACACACCCCGAAATATAGGGAAGGCTGGTCCACCCTACACTGGCTCCACGTGGAGCCAAAACAAACAGGCTGCGGAGCCCACAGCCCCTCCCCAGCAGTGTGCTGGCGATGCAAAGCTGAGACAAGGGGAGGGGAGGAGCCAGGGGAGGGATTCTGCCTGCTGGAGGCCAATGGGGGTGGCTAAATCAGGCCCAGGCACCCAATCAGCCACGCCACACTCTGTGTGAGGGGAAGGGACGGGAGGGAGGAAAAATCTCGGACGCCCCCAACCACTTGGCGCCCTAGGCGACCGTCTAGTTTGCCTAGTGATTGTACCGGCCCTGGTTACTGGTAGAAGGCTGGATGAGAGAAGTTAGTTCTGGGTAGTAACTTAAAGAAGGAAAGCAAAGTGGCTAAATGTAGCTTTCTGAGCACAACAGGGAGCCACAAATAGGAAAGCAGTGAAAGTTGCAGGAAGAGACTGGTGCACATGGCAGCACATAGTGCATGACCCCATCAAACAGAGAGATGGGATGTAATTAAGGGAAGAGCTGTGCAGAGCTTTAGAAGTCAGAATGAGATGTTCAAATGTGTTGCAGAAAGATACATGAAACTAGTAGAGGGGCCCAAGAATGTGGGACTTGGTTGGAGTGAGGGAAACAAGAAGAATAACTTTAACTACTATATAGCCAGAAAAGAGGAGAGGTGATAGAAGGGAAGGCCTGGTAAGACCTTAAAGCAAGGAGTGGAGACTGAGGCCTGGTTTACACTATGACTTTAATTCAGATTTAGCAGCGTTAAATCAAATTAACCCTGCACCCGTCCACACAACGAAGCCATTTATTTTGAAATAAAGAGCTCTTAAAATCGATTTCTGTACTCCACCCTGTCGAGCGGAGTAGCGCCAAAATCGATATTGTCATTTCGAATTAGGGTTAGCGTGGCTGCAATTTGATGGTATTGGCTTCCAGGAGCTATCCCACAGTGCACCATTGTGACCGCTCTGGACAGCAATCTGAACTCAGATGCACTGGCCAGGTAGACAGGAAAAGCCCCAGCCTGGAGAGCACAGGTGACCACAGATAGCTCATCAGCACAGGTAACCATGCAGGCCGATAATCGAAAAAGAGCACCAGCATGGACCGTATGGGAGGTACTGGATCTGATCGCTATATGGGGAGAGGATTCAGTGCTAGCAGAACTTCGTTCGAAAAGACGAAATGCCAAAACTTTTGAAAAAATCTCCAAGGGCATGATGGAGAGAGGCCACAATAGGGACTCAGATCAGTGCCGCATGAAAGTCAAGGAGCTCAGACAAGCCTATCAAAAAACAAAGGAGGCAAACGGTCGCTCCGGGTCAGAGCCATGGACATGCCTCTTCTACGCTGAGCTGCATGCAGTTCTAGGGGGGCCGCCACCACTACCCCACCTCTGATCTTGGATTCTGAGGCGGGGGTAATCTCATCAGCTACACCTGAGGATTCTGCGGACGGGGAAGAGGAGGAGGAGGACGAGCTTGTGGAGAGCACACAACACTCCGTTCTCCCCAACAAGCTGTTTGCCTGTGGCTAAAAAGAAATCTTTCCCTGCAGTTAGCCAAGGGCGGGTTGGGGGGGAGGAATTGGCCCTGAGCTTTTCGCATTTGGCTAGCAGGGATCTTCCCTGATACCAGCCACGAGGTGGGGGGAGGGGTACAGCGATCATCCCAGATAATTGGATGGAGGGAGGGTTAGTTTGTTTTCTGCTGCTGAAGGTTAACAGGAAAACCGCAGCAGTCAACGGGCTTTGCTTGGTATGTGGGAAAGGAGGGCGCAGAAGCCGAAAGACAATGGCTTACCATGGCCGCATGCAAGCTGAATTCTGTTGCCGGACCTGCGTCTGTGATCTCTAACACCAAAGCCACAGGCACTCAATATTAAGATGGAAAATGTGACCTTGTACTGAAATCACATGTGCTATGTAATGTGAATAGTGTTGTTCACCATGAAAGAGTATAAGCATTGTTCTGTAAAATGTATCATTTTAAAAACTTCTCTCCTTTTTTTCATCCCTCCCTCCAGCAGCTGCAAATTTTTCAAGCCTCCCTCCTCTGTCCCGAAGGCTATCTCAGATAAGGCGGCAGAGAAAGAGGACGCGAGGCGACATGTTCTCGGAAAGAATGGAATGCACCCACAATGAAAGAGCTCATTTGAATGAGTGGAAGGACACGGTATCTAAATACAGGAAAGATGCCAGTGAACGTGAGGTCATGAGGGACGCTCGAGTTGAGAGGTGGCAGGCTGCAATGCTGGGGCTGCTGCGTGGTCAAACAGACATGCTCTGGCGTCTGGTGGAGCTTCAGGAACGGCAGCAGGATAACAGACTGCCGCTGCAGCTGCTGTATAACCTCCCTTCCCCCTCACCACGTTCCATATCCTCCTCACCCAGACGTGTAAGAACACGTGGGGGAGAGCCTCTGTGCACCCTCCCACTCCACCCCAGTGGACAGTCCAACCAAAAGGCTGTCATTATATTGAATTTTTTCAGTGGCCTTTTACTTCCCTCCTATCCTCCTCCCAAACCTCACCCAGGTTACCTTGTTGGTTCTCTCCCTATGTTTATAATCAATTAATAAAGAATACATGATTTTTAAACGATAGTGACTTTATTTCCTTTAAAAGCAAGCTGTGATTTAAGGGGGGAGGGTGGTTTGCTTACAGGGAATGAGTCAATCAAGGGGGCGGGTTTTCAACAAACAGAACTTTCACACCATAGCCTGGCCAGTCATGAAACTGGTTTTCAAATCTGCTCTGATGCGCAGCGCTTCCTGGTGTGATCTTCTAATCGCCCTGGTGTCTGGCTGCACATAATCAGCAGCCAGGCGATTTGCCTCAGCCTCCCACCCCACCATAAAGGTCTCCCCCTTACTCTCACAGAGATTGTGGAGCACACAACAAGCAGCAATAACAATGGGGATATTGATTTGGCTGAGGTCTGACCGAGTCAGTAACGAGCGCCAGCGACCTTTTAAATGGTCAAATGCACATTCTACCACCATTCTGCACTTGCTCAGCCTGTAGTTGAACAGCTCCTGACTCCTGTCCAGACTACCTGTGTATGGCTTCATGAGCCATGGCATTAAGGGGTAGGCTGGGTCCCCAAGGATAACTATAGGCATTTCAACATCCCCAATGGTTATTTTCTGGTCCGGGAAGTAAGTCCCTTGCTGCAGCCGTTTAAACAGATTAGTGTTCCTGAAGACGCGAGTGTCATGAACCCTTCCCAGCCAGCCCACGTTGATGTTGGTGAAACGTCCCTTGTGATCAACAAGTGCTTGCAGCACCATTGAAAAGTACCCCTTGCGGTTTATGTACTGGGTACCCTGTTGCTCCGGTGCCAAGATAGATGGAGCCCATATCCCTATCGCCCCACCACAGTTAGGGAATCCCATTGCAGCAAAGCCATCCACTATGACCTGCACATTTCCCAGAGTCACTACTTTTCGTAGCAGCAGCTCAGTGATTGCTTTGGCTACTTGCATCACACCAGCCCCCACAGGAGATTTGCCCACTCCAAATTGATTCCCGACTGACCGGTAGCTGTCTGGCATTGCAAGCTTCCACAGGGCTATCCCCACTCGCTTTTCAACTGTGAGGGCTGCTCTCATCTCGGTATTCTGGCGCTTCAGGGCAGGGGAAAGCAAGTCCCAAAGTTCCAAGAAAGTGCCCTTACGCATGCGAAATTTTCACTCCCACTGGTAATCGTCCCATACCTGCAACACTATGCGGTCCCACCAGTCTGTGCTTGTTTCCCGGGCCCAGAATCTGTGTTCCACGGCTATAACCTGCCCCATTAACAGCATGATCTCCAAAGCGCCGGGGCCCGCGGTTTGATAGAATTCCATGTCCATGTCCTCATCACTCTCGCCGCCATGCTGCCGTAGCCTACTCCTCGCCGCCTGGTTTTGCAGGTTCTGGTTCAGGATAAACTGCACAATAATGCGCGAGGTGTTTACAATGTTCATGACTGCTGTCTTGAGCTGAGCGGGCTCCATGCTTGCCATGGTATGGCATCTGCATTGTTCACCCAGGAAAAAGGCGCGAAACGGTTGTCTGCTGTTGCTTCCCTGGAGAGGGGGGAGGATGTACCCAGAACCACCCGTGACAATGTTTTTGGCCCCATCAGGCATTGGAATCTCAACCCAGAATTCCAATGGGCAGAGGAGACTGCGGGAACTATGGGATAGCTATGGGATAGCTACCCACAGTGCAATGCTCCGGAAACACTGCTCTACAGGCAAAATGCTTCTGAAATAAATGTAGTCAAACTTTACTAATTCTGGGTCACTGAGAACAAAAATGATGCTTAAAATTGTTGATTGGCTGTAGTTTTCAAGATATGCTATTGGGTCAGTATATACGACCCTTGACTTGGGAATGGCGGAGGATAAGGGAGTTATAAAGGGAAGGGATCTCAATTTAAACCAGAAATGACTAAAATACATCTTTGACTGGATCTATGAATAAATCTATGACTGGGTTTGGACAGTACTTGCTTTTTAGGCAAAACAATGAATGATGCAATCTGAAGCTGGTATTGCGTCATACATGATATGAATTGCATCATGTTATTCCTAGAAGTCATGGATGATGCAATCATAACGAAGCTTACATCACTCTGCTGAACAAATTGCCCTATATCAGCTCTAGAAATCATACAGTGTCGTTCTCTCTTATTTGTCAGTGTTTGATTTTGCAAAGGGACACATTTCTGTTTAGCCAAAGTGAGCAGAGATGCCTCGTACTTGTGTGAACAGTGCAGATAACTTCTGCTATGTTTGTGATGTAGTGACTTTTGCATCACAAATGCGCAGTATAACCACTATGGTTAAGAAAGCCTATCACCTTTATTTTGGCTGCAAAATTGGAGATCAGGACAAGAGGTGGGCCCCACACATATGCTGCAACACTTGTGCAACAAATCTTCGCCAGTGGTTGAACAGGAAAAGGAAATCTATGCCTTTTGCAGTGCCAATGATTTGGAGAGAGCCAACAGATCATACCAGCAATTGTTACTTCTGCATGGTGCCTCCAGTTGGGAAAGGTGTGTCAAAGAAGAAAAAGTGGACTGTGCATTATCCAAACATTCCATCAGCTATACGCCCAGTACCCCACGGAGAAGGACTGCCGGTTCCTGATGCACCAGAATCATTCTCACTTGAGTCAGATGAGGAAGAGGAAGAGGATGAAACTTCTGGTCCTGAAGCATCAATGTCACAGGACCCACATTTTCTCCCATCCTCCTCCTCTGAACCACACCTCATAACACAAGGTGAACTGAATGACCTTGTCAGGGATTTGGAACTACCCAAGAGTAAGGCAGAGCTGTTGGGCTCCAGACTACAGCAGTGGAATCTCCTGGCAGGTGATGTTAGGGTTTCCATGTTCCGTGACCGTCAAAAGGATCTTGTCCCATTCTTCTGCATGGAAGGTGATCTTGTAGCCTGCAACAACATCGATGGTGTGATGGCAGCCCTCACCATCGTTCACGATCCAGATGAGTGGAGACTGTTCATTGATTCATCGAAGACGAGTCTTAAAGCTGCATAATGGCAATGTTTTGCCATCAATTCCAGTTGGTCATGCAGTCCATATGAAGGAAACCTATGACAACATGAAACAACTTTTGAGGTGCATAAACTATGACCAACATCAGTGGCAGCTTTGTGGCGATTTGAAGGTTGTTGTTCTCTTGCTTGGTCTGCAGACTGGATACACAAAGTACTGCTGTTTTCTTTGCGAATGGGATAGTCGTGCAAGAGATTCCCACTACATCAAGAAAGATTGGCCACTCTGACAGTCATTGGAGCCTGGGAGGAAAAGTATTCAGCATCAACCACTTGTTGAATGAAGGAAGATTTTGTTACCACCCTTACACATCAAGCTGGGTCTGATGAAGAACTTTGTCAAAGCCATTGACAAAACACAAGCCGCTTTCAAGTACCTCCGTGGAAAATTTCCAAGGTTAAGTGAAGCTAAGATAAAGGAAGGTGTCTTTGTTGGTCCTCAGATTCGTGAACTTCTTCGGGATGATGCATTTGACCATGCACTGCGTGGCAAGGAAAAGACGGCATGGAAAGCCTTCCAGTTAGTGGCAATAAATTTTCTCGGAAACAATGAGGCAGACAACTACAGGTTGTTGGTGGAAAACCTCCTCAAGGCATACAAAAGCCTTGGTTGCAACATGTCACTAAAGATACATTTTTTGCACTCTCATCTAGATTTTTTTCCATCGAACTGCGGAGAAGTGAGCGACGAGCACGGCGTGCGATTTCACCAGGACATTGCAACAATGGAGAAACGCTATCAGGGCAAATGGAGCCCATCAATGCTTGCAGATTATTGCTGGACAGTGACAAGAGATGCTCCATTTAATGAATACAAGAGGCGCTTCTTGGCTTGTCGAGTAGACACTGAATAGGACTAAACTATGTACATAATAGTTTTTTGCCTTTTGTTTCATAATACATTTTATTTATATAACCCTTTTGCTGATTTTTAAAGTGTTACATAAACAGGACAGGTGAAATATTATCATGTAAAGCAACCATAAACACATGAAAAGACCTAGGTTTACAATTTATGATTAAAACTCTACTATCTACACAATATACATAGACATAAAATGTAAAAACTTAAATATCTTAGAAACAGTAGCCAATCAGTTGTTTTAATTGTTATATTTGAATTCAGCACATCAAAATACATAATAAATAGCACATTTTATCTCTGAAGCAGACGACTTCTCAAAAATTGTAGACCAGTGAAATCAGCGCTAGCCCTGGTACATGGATGCACACCGCCGAATTAATGTGCTTAGTGTGGCCGCATACATTCGACTTTATACAATCTGTTTCCAAAATTCGAATTATATAAATTCGGATTAATTCTGTAGTGTAGACATACCCTGAGAATCTCAGGGGTGGAGCTGGCCAGAAAATGGGGTTGGGAAAATGGGAAGCTGATGAAACAATCACATCTGTTCTGTTTAAAAGATTACATTCCCAAGGGAGAAAGCTTTAAGAATGTATAACTCCTTTCCAGTAGATCTGTGGATGGTCACAAACCTTAGTGCCTTTAGGACAAAATTCACAACCCATCTCTTTACCACAGCTTTCCCATAACATTACGAATGCTTATGTTGTTAGTGTTATTATTATTATTCATAATAATAGAAAGTAGAAAAATCTACTAATCTGCATGTCCTTGGAGTGGTGCAGAAAAGGATAAGAATAAAATTAGATGGATCATAAAAAATATGAGACTCAACAAAGTTTTCAAAAAGGGGCCATTTAAAATTCTTCTAAGTCATAAACTAATAAGTGGATTTACCTGGAAAGGCTCAGAAGATTCATTCTATGTTTGAAGAATAAGTTCCATAAATTTGAGGAGGATGCCTTATTTATGTGATTCATACCGAACAAAGAAGTTCAATCCCTGTTCTCAGTGCAAATATTCATGTAACCCCTTTTAATTTCGGAGCAGATGTGGTGGCTCTGTAACACAGAACAGCTTTCTCAAACTCCCTCTAGGTTGGAGTAAAACTTGGAGAGCCCTGTGGCACAGTTCTCCAGCTCATTCCAACCAGTAAGCACAGCTTCTGTCTTATCATCCTGCTCTGGCTGCCAAGAAGTTCCTTCCTCAGAGTGTCCCTTTGTATGCGCTGATAACTAACCAGAACAAAAGTGGTATTTCTTTCCCTACAAGGCCTCTTCTCTATCCTTTCTCCTTTCCCCACCTGCAGCCACTCTTCTGATAGGCAGTTCTCCTTCAGCAGACTGTTTTCTGTAAGATCAGGTTTTGCTGGATGCCCCTGAGACCAGCGTAACCCCTGCCCCATGCTGATGGATTGAATAAAGCCACTAATCGTTAAGTGAAAGTTACACCAGACAATGTTGGGAGTGGGGTGAGGGGGAGAGAGAGACAATTTTCTGACTCTAGGACTTGGCAGATTTCACAACAAAACAGCTGGCGGCGAGACATGGGTGCTGATGGAATACATTAATTACTGTCGTCAAGGTTTTAGACACAC
Source organism: Trachemys scripta elegans (assembly GCF_013100865.1). NCBI lineage: Eukaryota > Metazoa > Chordata > Testudines > Emydidae > Trachemys > Trachemys scripta. Next base: position 142,288,580 of record NC_048298.1, on the reverse strand, counting down.
TTGCAAATTGCTGGTAATACCGGCATGCTGGATTATCAGAGAAATTGTCTGGAAAAAAAAAGAAGAAAACTAGAAAGAAGCATCTGAATCAGGCCCATACATTAGCTATAGAGGCAAGCCCAGCTGCTGTGGCCTGTGCATTCCTCAGCCTCTCTCAGTCCGCAGCCTCCACACAACACACATACACTTGTTCTGATTATACTGAGGCCACTTGGGGCCCCTTTCAGTCTCTATTATTATAATTACATAGCAAAAAGGATATTAAGCACCTCACAGGCACATAAAATAGACTCAGCCCTGCCCCCTGAATTGCTTACAATCCAAAGGTAGACATGGTATGCAGTTAGTAAAAGCAACAAACAATGGGAGAGCAATGGGTAGGGAAGACAAGGTTTATTATCATTAGATCTTGTAGTGACTTAGGTTTGTTATAAGCCTTTCTTGTTCACTGTGATCTATCTGTCTACACACACTGTATAGGTTTTTATGAAAACAATAAATGAAATAATCAATATTTGCATTCTGTATGTTTCCTCCAATCTAATAATGCCTTCACTGGTTCTAAGGGCAGATTCACGAAGGGAGTTAGGTGCCTAAATGGCAAGTAGGCACCTGAATCCCAGAATTAGGATCTCGTGGGATTCACATACTCCTACTCAGCTATTGCCAAACAACTATAGGTGTCTAAAATTGCTTGGCACTTACATTTTTGCAGTAGAAGTTCTCTGCCCAGTGGCAGTTCACTCCAGGCATCCAGATGCATAAGGATCAGAGAGATGCACAAACAAGGGAAAGATAGGCATTTCTCTACCAAACTTTCCCTGGGGCCCAAGCCAGTAAGCATGCTCAGAGCTCACCTACCAGATCAGATCCCCAGCACAAAAAATGGGTGGGGGAGGAGGAGAGCCTCCCTCTTTACTTTTAGCCTAGTAGTTAGGTACTCGCCAGGGAGGTGAGAGACCCCTGGTTCAAATCCCCACTCTCTCTGAGGGGCCAAAGGGCCCTGCCACTTCTCAAGTGAGTGCCCCAGCCATTGAGCTACAGGGTATTCTGATGCAGGGCTCCTTCAGGCTCTGCTGTTGAAGCTGTTCCATTGGTACAAGTGGGATTAGAGACTAGGAGTTCCTGACTCAACCATACTTGTCAGCCCATCTTTAAGTGCAGGGGAAAGTGACAAACCTCATTCCCAGACAATAGATAGGAACTTGTTGAGGGTGGGGGCAGTTTCTGTAGTGCAGGCCTAGAGTGACTCCAACAGCCTAGGGACTGGCTCTCTCCTGAGATAAGCTATTCCTTTCCTTACCCCACCTGCTACTTGACATGGGCTGGGATATAGATCAGCCAACAGCTTTCAAACCAGTCATTAAAAGAAAAAGCAATTGACCTTTTTTGCTTGCATTAACTTTCCCTAGTTGAGCTCCACTGGTGAATTGTTTGTAGATTCTGTCACTGCTACCAGACCAAAGAGACAAAATAATGTGATTAATATTGTTTGTTTTGGTTGGAGGAAAAGTACTCAGAACCTATAACAAATACCCGCTTGTTAGCAAATGGAAAGGTATAATTAAGACAGCCTTTCCAGTTGTTTTAACAAGATTTTGTCTCTTTCTCTCTCTTTCCCATTTTTAATGAGATACCAATTTCCTGCCCTTTTTGCTAGCAGATGCCTTTCCAATAAAACAGACAGCTTTGATTTTCATCTTAGCATGAATTCTCAGTCTTAATTTATTCATCTGCAGGCCACCCACCACACTCTTCATGTGCTAAATGGCTGTTAATCGCTGAAAAATTAATAAGGTGTTTAACATAAAAAAAAAGTTTTAAAAATAATCTTTTTCTTGATAGGTGGAAAAACTAGTATTTTTCTCACATTCCCAAAGCTCAGTTATTTCTAGGTAAGCATGGCAACAACGTGAAACTTTCTGCAATCTCACCTATGCCCCTCGCCCCCAATAAATCAGAAACTCTCCTTTTGTAAAATTGAGTCTCAGCCAGTTTATTTTAATAGCAGAAATGCTGTCAGTTTGTGAGCAGCCAAGCAGGCCCTGAAAGATTTGTAGGTGTTGAAGGCATGAAGAGAGGAACCTTTCTCAGTGCAGCTGATAATCAGTACAGCCAGTCCCTCCTCTGGGGCTTGGGGAGATGCAGCTTTGGCATGTCTGGGCAGTAAACTATTTAGGAAAAGTTATTTTTATTTCACTTAAGTAGCTCTTTAAGACCTGCAAAATCCTGAAACTTAGCACTGAGGTAAGATCCACCCTGTGGCAAAGAATCTGCACCTTATTTATTATTTTTCATCTCTACTAGGTGCACAGGATTTTCTATAGGTTGGGATTTTCAGTTCCTGTTATTATCTAAGAGATGCCATCTTGCACTCTGATGTCACTAGCTCTTATCTAAGCAAATCTGGGCTTGGTCAGTATTTGGATGGTTGACTCATTGCCAAGAAAAATTGCAGGTGCTGCAGAATGTGGTGATAGTGATTGAATAAGGTAGGTTGAATAGCGGCATTGACCTCAATGACGTTGGATGGTGTGAGAGGGTGCTGTGCTATAGGAAGTGGTGTGCGTGGTTGAGGATGGAGCACTCTGTCCTTTGTGAGGTTGGTAAATAAATATCATTACCCCTATTTTACAGAGGGGAAGACTAAGGTACAGATAAAGAAGTGACTTTCACCCATTGGATCAGCTAATCTCAGACACCAGAAAAGAGAATTTTACCCCACATACTTCCAAGCAAATAATTGGCTAAGTGATCCCCTTTCTCCTTTGATATGCTTAAGTCAAACACAAGTTATTGGGAACAATACAGGAGTCTTGGCCAGTTGGGTGAAATTCTATGTCCTGTGTTATGCAGGAGATCAGACTAGATGATCTAATGTGCCCATCTGGCATTAAAAATCTTTATGCATCTCCATCAACCTCCCCATAGGATTCTCTTTAAAAGTGAGTTAGATTCAAATTTAGAAATGGGCTGGATTCAAAAGCCAAGATCAGAACAATCCCCAACCTTGGAGGTATTTGGAATCTGAACCTGAATTTTAATAACCCTCACAAAATGCCAGATCTGAACAACCCCAAACTCTGAAGGGTACTGTCAAGGCTGGATCCCCACTTTGAACTTTAGGGTACAAATGTAGGGGCCTGCATGAAAACTTCTAAGCTTAACTACCAGCTTAGCTCTGGTTCGGCTGCCACCATTTCAATGGATTCCATTCCTGGGAAACCTTGAAAAACCTTCACCAAATCCCTGGTGAATACAAATCCAAACCTCTTGGATCTTAAAACAAGGAGAAATTAACCATTCCCCCTCCTTCCTCCCACCAACTCCTGGTGAATACAGTTCCAACCCCCCTGGGATCTACAACAGGGAGAAATTAACCATCCCCCCTCCTTCCTCCCACCAACTCCTGGTGAATCAAGATCCAAACCCCTTGGATCTTAAAACAAGGAAAAATCAATCAGGTTCTTAAAAAGAAGGCTTTTAATTAAAGAAAAAGGTAAAAATCATCTCTGTAAAATCAGTATGGAAATTAACCTTACAGGGTAATCAAACTTAAAGAGCACAGAGGACTCCCCTCTAGTCTCAGGTTCAAAATACAACAAACAAAGATAAACACTCTAGTAAAAGGTACATTTACAAGTTGAGAAAACAAAGGAAAACTAACACGCCTTGCCTGGCTATTTACTTACAAGTTTGAAATAGGAGAGACTTGTTTAGAAAGATGTGGAGAACCTGGATTGATGTCTGGTCCCTCTAAGTCCCGAGAACGAACACACTCCCAAACAAGAACACAAACAAAAGCCTTCCCCCCCCCAAGATTTGAAAGTATCTTGTCCCCTTATTGGTCCTTTAGGTCAGATGCCAGCCAGGTTACCTGAGCTTCTTAACCCTTTATAGGGAAAAGGATTTTGGAGTCTCTGGCCAGGAGGGGTTTTATAGTACTGTACACAGGACAGCTATTACCCTTCCCTTTATTGTTATGACAGGTACAAAAATGCATCCAGGTCTAATTTTGTTAAAATCAGATTTAATACATTTGCTGTCAGAGAGACTGAATTGCTTGAGGATTGGTACTAGGTTATGGAGATTCCTGCTCCGTCTACACCTATTCTAATCCAGCACAGGACAGAGTGACTGAAGTGATTACCATCTGAAGGCTGGTCAATAGCATGTGTGAAATGAGCTGGTGGTCTGGGTCTAGTTCCTGATGAACAGGGTTCTACATAATTTTAAAAAGCCCTAAACTCAGTGTGGTGTGTGGGGGGGAGATGCATGTTGCCTCTGTACAAATCCTTCGTACACCCACATCTTGAATATAGTGTGCAGATGTGGTCACCCCATCTCAAAAAAGATATATTGGAATTGGAAATGGTTCAGAAAAAGGCAACAAAAATGATTAGGGGTATCGAACAGCTTCCATATGAGGAGCAATTAATAAGATTGGGACTTTTCACTTTGGAAACGAGACAACTGAGGGGGAATATGATAGAAGTCTATAAAATCATGACTGGAGTGGAGAAAGTGAATAAGGAAGTGTTATTTACTCCTTCATATATCACAAGAACTAAAGGTCGCCCAATGAAATTAATAGGCAGCAGGTTTAAAACCAACAAAAGGAAGTCTTCTTTACACAAAACTCAGTCAGTCTGTGGAACTCCTTGCCAGAGGATGTTGTGAAGGCCAAGACTACAACAGGGTTTAAAAAAGAACTAGATAAGTTCATGGAGAATAGGTCCATCAATGGCTATTAGCCAGGATGAGCAGGAATGGTGTCCCTAGTCTCTGTTTGCCAGAAGCTGGGAATGTGTGACAGGGGATGGATCACTTGATGATTACTTGTTCTGTTCATTCCCTCTGGGGCACCTGGCATTGGCCTCTGTCGGCAGACAGGATACTGGGCTGGATGGACCTTTGGTCTAATCTAGTATGGCTGTTCTTATGTTCTTATGTACCATCATGGCTGATTCAGCCCCTTTTTTTTGGATGAAGTTCTTTGATGAAAGATCTATAAAGGAACATCTAGGTGCTGCAGGAAGAGGTGCTTGCAGTAGATGACACACTTCCCTCTGCATCAGTATTGAACAAATGAATCTTTGAGGAGCTATGGGGCATTACACTGCTACAGATGCATTTTTTCAAACAAGATATAAAACTGAGGTCCTGACCACCTGTGGTCACTGAAGATTACGTGGCCCGCCACTTTTTAAACAGGGCGTCAGGATCCTGAAAAGGGCAGCAGGGACCAAGGGTCAGAGCAGGGTTAAATTTGAGGCTGAAAGTAGTGGAGGAGTTTGTAATCAGGTTCCAGGCCAGGGTCAATTCCGAGAATCAGAGTCAAAGTCAGGTTTCCAGTCCAAATCAAGCCCCTGTCAAAGCCAGGAGTTCAAGAGCTGGAAGGAAGAATAGTTGTGGCAGCTACAGGAGATGACACTTGTTGCCTGGATGCTTCCTGGAACACCCCTTGAATTTGCATAGGGCAGGGAGCCAATCAGGAGCCATGAGGCTGCTGCCTGTTGTACCCTATGAGGTGGGACTTCCTATGGTCTGTGTCCACAGGGGATGGCAGGTAATGGAGCATGAGCGGATTACAGCTGCTGCTGGATTGCAACATGGAGGTGTTCACTCCCTGGAGGCTCCATAGCCTAGTTTCAAGACCTACTGGGCCTTATGTTGGTGTGCTGTGCTGGCTCAGGTTTGTCTGGATGGGCTGTGTGTAAGGCTGCCACAAGGTCAGGCGAATGGACTTGGGACAGGGGCTCCTAGGACTACTTTTCTCGACCAAAGCCCTCCCAGTCTATAAAGTACCAGAGGGAGCCACGTTTGACTTTTGAGTCCAGTATCTTGTGGACCTCGTACTCCTCATGTCCTTGGATTCACACCAGAGGGGGCAGGAGTTGGGACCCAGGAGCAAAGGGGTTGCCAACATAAGATTTTAGCAAGAGTGTGTGCAACACTGGGTCGATTTTGAGGGATATAAGTAATTGGAGCCTCATGCTCACTGAGTTGATTATGTGGCTGATAAAATATGGTCTCAGGTATCGATAATCCAGTTTGCAATATGGCTGGTTGGTTTGGTGGTGTTGGGCTGAGAGACACACTTTTTGCCCAACAGTGAATGCTGGGCCCTCCTGTGCCAGCTGTCAGCATACCACTTGTAATCTTCCTTGGCCTTGTCCAGATGTGCTTTGAGTCCTTCTTGGACCTCATGGATCTGGCACACCCAGTCAGAGGCAGCAGGATTGGTGGAGGTGACAGGTGCTGCTGGGTGGAGACGGAAGCCACAGTTTGCATAGAACGAATGCTTCACAGGGAGACATGACTGGCATTGTTATAAGCAATGTTGGAAATGGATGACATGAATCACAGGAACTGGGCCATTTCTTCTGCGGAGGACAGTTGCCCAATGGGGATAAAGTGGGCCATTTTTGTCAATTGGTTGACCAAGATGATGACTACAGTGTGCCCATTACACACAGGGCACTTAACTAAGAAGCCCAGTGTAATGGCTGCCCAGGGTCTGGATGCGATCTCAGAAGGCATTAGGGTGCTGAGGAGTTTTGAGCCTGACATCTTGGTACAGGCTCATGTATCACAGGAATGAATATATGAATGGATTGTCATTTACATTTGGGGCCACCAGAAGGAGTGGGTGGCCAAATGAAGGATCTTGAGGTGACCCAGATGGCCTGATAATGGTGAGTCGTGACAGCTATTGTACCTCTAACTGAGTGGGTCCTGGCAGAACATACAAGCAGCCCTTGAAATAGAGCAAGACATCCTGGACCTGTTGTTGCCCCTGGCTTGTTGTCTCAAGTTCCTTGGGACAGGACTCTTTCTCTGCAGCTGAGCAGATCAGCGATATGAGGTCTTGGGGAACTGTGGCATCCAGAAAGTTCTGGGGCTAGAAAATACATGGCATCTTAGTAGGGGGTGCCCAGAGGAACTGGTTTAGGAAGGGAGAGGTCACCTGGCAATGAAGTCACCTGGTGTGACTCTGTGGTCATCTGCTGAGGCTGACCAAGCAGTCACCTGACTGAGAGACTGGAGGTGATAAAGGGCAGAAGCTGCTCCATTTGGTCTCTGTCTCTGGCTATTTTTCACTAGTTTAAGAGGAAGCAAGCTGCTGCTGCAGGAGCCTGATGAGGCAAGCAGAGGGGGGAACACTGCCTGCCTACCTATCTGAACACAGATGGGCCCTGCAGGACTCCTCAGGGAAGGGCAAGCTGGAGAGGGGAAATTCATGTAGAGTTTATTATTTTTGTATGTATGTATGTGTGTATTTTTTGTATGATTAAATAAAGAGCAATGATGTATTGGACTCTGTGCACAGTCTCTCTCTCTCTGTTGCATGCTATGTCTACCTCTTTCTTCTGACAGAGTCAAACTGTAACCCCAAAGGCTCACACTGGGGGTATTCTGTGAGAGGGTATGTTTAAGCTCAGGGGGAGCTGAGGTTTCAGTGCTGGTTCCAGGGGCTAGGCAGCTGAGCTGGGTGGTCGCTAGGGTGACCAGATGTCCCAATTTTATAGGGACAGTCCCGACATTTGGGGCTTTGTCTTATATAGGCGCCTATTATCCCCCACTCCCTGTCCTGATTTTTCACCCTTGCTATTTGGTCCCCCTAGTGGTCGCAGCTCTTAAGAGGAGATATTAGACAGAGGGCCTGCACTGTGAGAGCAAACTGGGACAGTGCTTGGGTCTGTTCAGACTCTGGAGGCTTAAAACACCTGGGGGTCCAGATGTGAAATTCCCCTCAGAGCAGCCTGCTGGACTGCCTTCATGGGGGAGCCAGAGCAGATCTGTGACAGAAGAAACTTTTCTGTGTAATTTTTGTTGCTAAGGCCTTGTCTACACACAAAAATTGTATCAGTATAGCTAAAGCAGTACAACCCACCTAGTGAGAATGCTGTCATACTAGTATACATGTGCTTACATCAGTATAGTTTATTCCCATATAGAGAGGAGAATAAACTATACCGTATAGATACATTTCTATCAGTATAACTGCAGCCACACTAAGGGTTGTACCTGTATAACTATATCAGTGAAAAATCACAGCCCTAACCAAAATAGTTATGCTGCTACAAAAACTGTGTATAGAGCAGGCCCAAGTCTGTAAAACATTTTGGAAACTTTCAGAATGAAAGCTACTGTAGAAAAATAAATGTGAGATTATTATTATTGTCAATATCCTTCTTAGGTAGTTAAACTGAGTTCTGTGCAGCTTACTGTGTGCAGGGGTATTTTGGATGAGTCCTCAGAAGCTAGAATCCTGTTTGCTCAATGTGGGCATTAATGTAAGGCATAAGCCAAAAACTGTCCTCTCTTTTAAGGTACAGCTTCTTAGTAGCCAGTTGTTCTCTTAGCTTCTGCTGCCCATGTCAAAGATGGTTTAATTAGTGCTATATATGCCATAAGTAGCTTGGATCCTTCAGGATGAAAAATACAAAATCAATGTAAGATAATAAATTATAATAATTACTCATTCTAAATTAATTTTCCAGTTTGGGCCATCTCATCAGAGGGTATGTCTACACTACGAGAGTAGTTTGATTTTACTTAAAGCGAATTTGTGGAACCAATATTACAAAGTCTAATGTGTGTATCCACACTAAAGACAGTAATTCGACTTTGTGAGTCCACATTAACGGGGCAAGCGTCAACATTGGAAGCGGTGCACTGTGGGCAGCTCCCGCAGTCCCCGCTGCCCACTGGAATTCTGGGTCGAGCCCCCAATGCCTGCTGGGGCAAAAAATGTGTCGAGGATGGTTTTGGGTAACTGTCGTCATTCAACCCTCCCTCCCGCCCTCCCTCCATGAAAGCGCCGGTGGGCAATCAGTTTGCGCACTTTTCTGGTGATTGACAGCATGGATGCCACAGCACTGCGAGCATGGATCCTACTGAAATCATCACTGCAGTTATGGCCGTTGTCAACACCTCGCACTTTAACATCCATCTTTTTCAGAGGCAGATGCTGAGAAATCAGGCGAGGCGGCTACGGCAGCGCGGTGAGGACATTAAGTCTGAGAGGGGCACAGACCTCTCACAAGGCACGGGACCCCGCGCCGTGGACATCATGGTGGCAATGAGTCATGTTGATGCTGTGGAACGGCAATTCTGGGCCCGGGAAACAAGCACGGACTGGTGGGACCACATAGTGCTGCAGGTCTGGCATGAATCACAATGGCTGCGAAACTTTTGGATGCGTAAGGGAACTTTCCTGTAACTTTGTGAGTTGCTGTCCCCTGCCCTGAAGCGCAAGGACACCCGGATGTGAGCGGCCCTGACTGTCCAGAAGCGAGTGGCCGTAGCCCTCTGGAAGCTTGCAACTCCAGACAGCTACCAGTCAGTCGCGAACCAATTTGGAGTGGGCAAATCTACCGTGGGGGTTGCTGTGATGCAAGTAGCCAATGCAATCGTTGAGCTACTGATCTCAAAGGTAGCGACCCTGGGAAATGTGCAGGTGATCATAGATGGCTTCACTGCAATGGGATTCCCAAACTGCGGTGGGGCTATAGATGGAACTCACATCCCTATCCTGGGACCGGACCACAGGCCAGCCAGTACATTAACCGAAAGGGCTACTTTTCAATGGTGCTGCAAGTACTGGTGGACCATAGGGGACGTTTTACCAACATCAACGTCGGATGGCCGGGCAAGGTTCATGATGCTTGCGTTTTTAGGAACTCTGGTCTGTTTAGATGGCTGCAGGAAGGTATTTACTTCCCGGACCACAAAATAACTGTTGAGGATGTGGAGATGCCTATAGTCATCCTCGGGGACCCAGCCTACCTGCTAATACCCTGGTTCATGAAGCCCTATACAGGCGCCTTGGACAATGAAAAAGAACTCTTCAACTACCGGCTGAGCAAGTGCAGAATGGTGGTGGAGTGTGCTTTTGGACGTCTCAAGGGGAGATGGAGAAGTTTACTGACTCGTTCTGATCTCAGCGAAACCAATATCCCCATTGTTTATTGCAGCTTGCTATGTGCTCCACAATCTCTGTGAAAGAAAGGGGGAGGTTGAGGCAAATCGCCTGGCTGCTGATTATGCCCAGCCAGACAGCCGGGCGATTAGAAGAGCCCAGCAGGACGCGCTGTGCATCCGGGAAGCTTTGAAAGCTAGGTTCCAGAGTGAGCAGGGTAACGTGTGACTATTAAGTTTGTTTAAACAGAAGCTGAACCTGCCCCCGTTTCTTTACCCAGTTAATATTGACTATTCTCTCCAGTTACCAACCCCCTTTCCCCCCTTCCAACACACCTTTAAAAATAAAATAAATGAAACTTTGTTCATTAACACCGTTTTCTTTATTAAGGATTTCGTGGTAAAGTGTTGAAACTGGGACGCAGAGTGTGGTGGGGAGGGGGTGTAGTGATGGAAAGGACGCTTCTAAACTCGAGGAATGACAGGCTCCTGCTCCTAGAGTAGTCCGCAGTGGTGGACTGGTTGTTTCAACGGAGCCTGCCACCCCTCCTTTTCGGGACTCTGTGTGTGTAGGCTATGTGACTTTGTGGCAGGGGAGGGCGGTTACAGATCCCCTGCTGCGTGGCTCTGTCATCCAGGCTAAGGACTGCTGCATAAGATCTGTAACCGCCCTCCCCCACCACAAACTCACATAGCCCCCCCCCAGAACATGGAAACCACCTCCCAGACTGACCAGGGTGTCTAGTGACTGCAATGTGTGTGTGACCTTCTGCTGAACCTGCCCCCGTGTCTGTACCCTGGTAAAGGTGACTGTCCTCTCCAATTACCAACCCCCTTCCCCCCCTTCAAACACACTCTCCTATAAAAGAACATGACGGAAACAGTAATTAACAGAAACGTATTTTTTATTAACAACTACACAGTTAGGGGATGAAACTGGGACGGGGGCTTGGGTGAGGTGCTTTTGGAGTGAAGGAAAGGACTTATCAAATCTTTGGGAATGAGAGCCTTCTGCTACTTGAGCAGTCTGCAGGGGTGGAGTGACTGTTTTCACGGCCCCTGCCCGTCCCTCCTTCTTGGGACTTTGAGTGAGGGGGGGATGGGACTTCGTGGCGGGGAAGGGCGGTTAGAGATAGAATGCAGTGGGGCTCTGTCCTCCTGCCTCCGGTCCTGCAGAACATCTACAAGGCGCCGGAGCATGTCAGTTTGTTCCCTCATTAGTCCAAGCAGCGTTTGAGTCGCCTGCTGGTCTTCCTGCCGCCATCTGTCCTCCCGTTCACTGTGTGATCGCTGGTATTGCGACATGTTCCCTCCACTGGGTCTGCTGTGCCGCCTTGGCTCGGGAGCAGCCCATAAGTTCTGAGAACATCTCGTCCCGTGTCCTTCTCTTTCGTCGCCTGATCTGCGCCAGCCTCTGAGAGGGGGATGCCGGGGTAGCTCGGGAGACACTCGCAGCTGTGGGATGGGAAAAAGGGAGTGAATTCCTCACAAAGATACAGTTTTGCGAACAATGAATATAGTCTTTCTCTGTGAACAAGACCATGCACATTACCTATCACATGCGCACTCAGTACAAGGTCGAATTTTCGGCCTTCCCATTGAGTGCCTGGGGTCTTGCTGTACAGCTCACACAAGCGGAATTCGGCTAGCAGGCGGACATGGTAAGCCGTAGACTTTTGGCTGCTTAAAGCTTAATTTATAGCAGTGCCCTCCTTTCATGTTCCAAGCAGTACTCCTAGCATTGGCCAGTTCCTGCTGCCGGCAATCCATCCAGCATGAACTCTGCCCCTGTCCCACCCCCCTCGCGGCTGTCCCCGGGAAAGATCCCTGCATGCTGCCCCTGTCCCGCCTCCACCGCGTGGCTGTAAACCGCCGGTTACAGTTATATAAAGGAACAGGCAATCAGTCCCAATACTAACATTCCCCTAATTCAAAGCAGGTCACCATGAGTGATATCACTCTGATGAGGATTTCGGAGACAGAGAAAGAGCGCATGCTGCGTGAATGCCAGCAAACACCAGGGCCATATGCCGCCGTGCTTTACGAGGCAATGATCCCAGAGGACTTGCTGCTAGCCTGGCGCGGAAAAGTTCCTACCATGGAGGACGCAATAAGGCTGCTCTCCCCAGGAACCTCATGCAAAGGCTTTCACAATACCTCCACGAGAGCTTCGTGGAGATGTCCCAGGAGGATTTCTGCTCTATCCCCGGACATATTGACAGAATTTTCCAGTAGCTGCACTGGCAAGGACTAAAAACTAAAGCGCCTAGGGAAAACTAATCATGAAAAACCGGACATGTTGACAGAATTTTTCAGTAGCTGCACTGGCAAGGACTAAAAACTAAAGTGCCTAGGGCAAACTAATCATGAAAAACCCATTGTTAAGATACCATTCCTATTCTGTTCAAAATAAATGTTTAAATCACTTACCTACTGATCCTTCCCCTGATTCACGGTCTGGGTTACGGCCTTGGGAGGGTTGGGAGGGGATCTCCGTGAGGGTGATGAAGAGATCCTGGCTGTCGGGGAAATCAGCGTTGAAAGCGCTGTCGACTACCTCATCCTCCTCATCTCCTTCCTCATCTTTCCCGTCCGTGAACAGCTCCGAGGAAGCGGCCGTCGACAACACCCCATCGTCAGAGTCCACGGACAGTGCTGGGATAGTGGTGGCGGCAGCACCTAGAATGGAATGCAGTGCCTCGTAGAAACGGCATGTCTGGGGCTGGGATCTGGAGTGTCCATTTGACTCTTTGGTCTTCTGGTACCCTTGTCTCAGCTCCTTGATTTTCACACGGCACTGCGTTGCATCCCGGCTGTATCCTCTCTCCGTCATGGATTTTGAGATCTTCTCATAGATCTTCGCATTCCGTTTTTTCGATCGCAGCTCCGAAAGCATGGACTCATCGCACCACACAGTGATCAGATCCAAGACTTCCCGATCAGTCCATGCTGGGGCCCTCTTTCTATTCTGAGATTGCATGGTCACCTCTGCTGGAGAGCTCTGCATCGTTGCCAGTGCTGCTGAGCTTGCCACGATGTCCAAACAGGAAATGAGATTCAAACTGGCCAGACAGGAAAAGGAATTCAAATTTTCCCGGGGCTTTTCCTGTGTGGCTGGTCAGAGCATCCGAGCTTGGACTGCTGTCCAGAGCGTCAACAGGGTGGTGCACTGTGGGATAGCTCCCGGAGCTATTAGTGTCGAATTCCATCCACACCTACCCTAATTTGACATGGCCATGTTGAATTTAGCGCTACTCCCTTCGTCGGGGAGGAGTACAGAAATCAATTTAAAGAGACCTCTATGTCGAAATAAATAGCTTCGTTGTGTGGACGGGTGCAGGGTTAATTCGAGTTAATGCAGCTAAATTTGACATAACCTCCTACTGTAGACCAGGCCAGAGAGACTAAAGGATGAACGGACCATGGAGATTGAATTCTCTTCTGACACATAGAGGCACCGAAGCACATGGACAGGACAGTGTTTGGGAAACTTTGAGGCCTTCCTTCAGTCTCAATGAATCTCCAGAACCTCCACTAACACAACAATAGGCATTTTCATACATGCATATGCAAAGTCATACATGTAGGAACAATCCATGCATAGAGGACAGTATCCTGGAGAACAATTTCTCTGAAAAAAAAGCTTAGGACAAACATGAATTGCTAGTGTGATGCAGTGGCTAAGAGTATCCTTGGAAGTATTAATAGGGGATATGGAATAGCAATACTGGAATATTGTATCCAGTTCTGCATTTCAGTATCAAAAAGGATACTGAAAAATTGGAAAAGGCTCAGAAGAGAGCTACCAGAATGGAAAACCTGTCTTACTGTAAGTGACTTAAAAATCTCAATATTTTGAATATATCTAAGAGAAAGCTAAGAAGTTACTTGAAAATATTTGATAGCAGAGGGATCTTTAATCTAGTAGAGAAAGGCGCAATAAGATTTGATGGCTGGGAATTCAAGTCAGCAAAATTCATACTGCAAAATTGTAACAGTGATGGGTAATTAACCTTTGGAACAGATTACCAAGGGCTGTGGTAAATTCTTCATCACTTGGAGGCTTTAAATCAAGACTGCATGTCTTTCTAAAAGATATGTTTTAGTTCAGCCACAAGTTGATCATAAAGGTTCCCTGCCGGCTCTATAAATCTATATGAGCCATCTACAAGTACTTGAAAGATGTGAACACCAAAAAGGGAGAAGTATTATAGTATGAATAATGAGATAAATATGAGGAAAGGAAAATTTATGTGGGCTATCAAGAAAAAGAAACAACCCTCCTGACAATGACATCCACTGGCTGTGGAGTAGTCTCCCAGGGCAAAGCGTGGGAGCCAATTCTTGAGTCATTTAAAACATTGTTGGATAAGCTACTGTTGAATATATAAAAGGGAAAATTCCTGCACTGGTCTCAATGGAGTGTGGGAACGATGGACTTTTCCACTTCTAATTTCTAAGATTTTATGACCATGTGCAGGATCTGGAAAATATAGAGAAGCGCTAGCTCAGACGGAATGTCCACTGATGACATGTGAACACCACCGGATTGGGGGCATATTCTGGTTAACCCTTCTAAATAGACTGGGAGCTAGTACCTCCTACTCCCCCCAGTACATCTATGAATGCTGTGGATCATAGACTGCTAAAGCAGCATGAGAGGCCAATTAGCTGATCAATCTGTCTGTCAGGGTATCAGTACCTGAGACTGTGAGGCATAGTTGGGAAGCTGATGCATCCAACTGCTTCTGAGTATCGAAGAATTACCCAAATTAATCCAAGTTATCAGGGCTGTCATTAAAGGTGACAATACAAAGGGCTTCAGAGTGTAGGCCCATATATCCTTTAAATAACATACAATTAACCATATGTATTACATGGAACAGCTACTGGACAGATCAGAATAACCTGCTAGCATGTGTCTGACGAAGTGGGTATTCACCCACGAAAGCTTATGCTCCAACACTTCTGTTAGTCTTAAAGGTGCCACAAGACTCTCTGTTGCTTTTTACTGATCCAGACTAACACGGCTACCCCTCTGATACCGGCTAGCATGGACAGCACAGTGACTGGGAGGGGCTGTATACAAAAGGGTGATTGGGAGGGGGCTTAGCATCCACTAAGATTCATGGCTAGAGCCTTACATTTCCTGAGATTTTTGTAAGAGGAAGATACATCATAAAGTATACAGACCTTAAACATCATCTCTGTAAAGGGGCTCTAGCCACTTGTTTCTCCGGGGCTGTTCCCCAGCTGTGTATATTACTTTGTTATGCTTCTCTGGCAGCACTGGGAAGGATCAGGCTCTTCATTAACCGTTATTTAAACCGTAGTGGCCCTTCCTTCACATCAGGGGTCACCTTCATTTGCTGAGTCAGATAAAGGGGTTCTCTCAAGTCGTTTAGGTCTGTAATGTGACTGATCTTTACAGCTGTGTATTCTAGCAGGAAATGGCCAGAACTGACCCCCAAGGCTCTGTCTGTCTCTTTAAACTAAAATGAATCCTTCAAACACGGAACAATTATTTTTAAAATCACATTCATAGTCCCTGTAAGTGTACATAGGTGTGATGAATGCTGACAGAGTGCACGGCACCCTAGTGTTCTGAGGGCAGACCAGGCCAGCATTTGTTCATGTTCTCTAGGTAGGCTAAGCCTGGGTATAGCTACTCATAGCTTGAGTGGGATGATTTGAAAAATAATCCTATTAATGGAAGCAAGAGGAATTTCTTAGTCTGAGAGCAAGTGATAGTTAAGCCTGGATTGGGGTGTGTAGCCACAGTCCCACACTGGGGTGATGATGCAGGAGGTGCACTGCCTCAGCAGGACTTCCACTGTATGGTATAACATCTGTGTCTGGTTGTGCATGGCCTACATTGCTGGCAGATCTGTATGTGTGTTTGTTCATGTACGTAGAATGGTCCTGGCCTCTCCCCCTTTGCAGAAATTCATGCTTCTTATGTCTCCTTATCTCCCCTTATATCATGCCCCCCGCTATGTTAAAAGAATGTTAAGGTTGCAAAGTCAAGCACTCAAAATTTACAAAATACCAGAATTAAGGCTGCCCATGCAACCTTAATTTCTTCCCCTTCTGCATATGCATTACGATACTGTCTTTAATTACACGGTCACATACTATTTGCGGGGATTGCAGGAAGGGAAAGGAGGGTCTCATGATTAAAGCAGTTTAATGCCATCTGAGCTGGGAAAGCTGGTGGTGGGGGAGGCAAGACTGATGAAGCAGACTGACAACAGGATGAGGAGCCTGATTCAAATCTTGTGCAGATGTCTGTGTGTTTGTGTGAGTGCATGGCTAACACAGCCATGGCTTCTGGTGCATAACTTCTGCTTTCTTTGTTATGCTGGTATTATTATTGTTGTTGTTTATTATTTGTATTATTGTAGCATCTAGGAGTCCTAGTCATGGACTAGGAATTGTGCTAGGTGCTGTACTAAGACAGAACAAAAGGATGGTCCCTGCCCCAAGAGACTTATAATTTAGATATGATCTATGTATGTACATGTTTCCTCCCCACTACTTCCACCTCACAATGTGCCCAGCACAGAAAACATTTTCCTCTAGCTGTGGCCTGAATTCAATCAGTGGCTGGACAATCATTACCGATGTTTACACTATAATGCATCTCAACCCCCTGAACTCAGGCTGACTGAGTTACAAAACTGAATATTGAGTGCCTGTGGTTCTCTATGCTTATCGTGCCAGAAGCAGCATCTGGTAAGGGCAGAAGTTCAGTGACATGCCCTTCAGTACTGACAGCTTATTGGTCCCATTTCCCTAGGATGGTGAACATAAGACACATATTCAAAAAAGTGTAAAAAACAGAGAAAGCATTATATAGTCAATCAAATAATAGGGCCCAGCTACCCAATTACTGCTACATAACCCATCCTCTTGTGGATCCTGTCATAGAATGTCAGGGTTGGAAGGGACCTCAGGAGGTCATCTAATCTAACCCCCTCCTCAAAGCAGGACCAATCCCCAGACAGACTTTTGCCCCAGATCCCTAAATGGCCCCCTCAAGGATTGAACTCACAACCCTGCATTTAGTAGACCAAAAGCTCAAACCACTGAACTATTACTCCCCCCTTACCTCAGGTAAGAGTTTATTTTAGCTTGTATTTATCTGAGATTGTTGCGAACTTTTCTGAGGGGCACAGTACTAGTTTATGCACCACAAAGTTTCTCTGCTGATCATATCCCTGAGAAGTCCAACAGCATAGCAATCTGTTTTCCTGGCACTATGACAGTAGATTAGCTCATGGGGGTCCAGAGGACTATTCAGTAATGTTTATATTGGCCAACAGGCACCCATAGAAACCACTGCTTTTAGTCTATAAACCAATTAATGGAGGCATATGAATATTGGAAAATTTTTAAATGATTTATCATTGTCCTCTGCCTTGTGTGGAGTAATGGTGCTAATTAGGGTATGAGTAGCTGATTTCAGTGGAACAGAACTGGATGGAAGGGAATGAGTAGCTTTCTAAGAAGCAGTGTCCTAAAATTAAACTGATATTAAAAAAAAAGCCAAGATTGGAGACCTGGTCAAGGAAATAATGGCTCGTGGAAGGAGTCACTCCATGTCTTCATGTTACTGAGAAAACATTCTCCTAGTGCAATATGTCTTTCCAATATGTCTTTGATTCTGCTCATAGAAAGACAAACTGAAGGGAAACCTGATTATGGTGCCCTGCTGGGCACCTCCTAGTTGTGATGACTGACAGGTGATTTTAAAGGCCCAGGCAAACCTGGGTCTGAGAAGGGACAAGAACAAGGTAAAATCAGCCTGACTAGAGGCAGGTATTGATTGACAGAGAGTGAAGATGACCACATATTAGTGGGTTTGGACCAGCAGGAAGCCATCATGGACTATCATGGAACACATTCCTGTGGGTGGTGTGAGGACACTGCCCAAAACTTTCCTCACCAGTGAGCCACCTACCGCAAACAAGTAGCATAATTACATTTCAGTGCATCTTTTTGATCCAATTTGAACGAATGTTCTGCATTTTTTTCTATTCTAACAAAAGTCATGTTCAGTGGTAACCTCCATATGAATATCAGTCCAGGGAAACACTGACCCGATATTACTGTTTTATTATATACAGTGATGATTGCCTGATATAAAATCAAGCCATTTCTAAGAATGCAAATGAATAAAGGGCATGTGACATAAGGACTTGAACACAGAGTTTTCAACTTTTTTCCCTCATCCCTGCCTCAAGTTTCTGGATGAGTAAAATATCGGGCACTTTGACCAACCATAGTAATCCCATGGGTCACAATGGGCTCACCCTGAGGAAAGGGCAGTAATGATCTTTCTTCTGTCCATACGTACGATGGAGCAGGTAGCAAACAGCAACAGCTATGGAGAGGCACTTCAGGTCAGTGTCATTTTGTTTCAATTGGCATCTCTGTGACTCCCCTGGAAGCACCTCTCTCTCTTCAATCAGCCTGTTGGCCAATGTTCTCCAAGTCTGGGTCAAGTGCATGGCACCCTGCAGTATGTTCTGCATTCCAGCTCATCCCCTCTCCCCGCCCCAGTTCATTGTCCCACCTGCTCAGGTGGCGTTTCAGGTCATGGAGCAGCAGCAGCTAGCTGGCAGGGGAGGAGGAGAAGACCCTCCTCTGACATGTCTGGGGCTTCTACTCCTTTCTGCCCCTCCCGTCCTCTCCAAGGAGAGGAAAGAAACTATCGGAGGGAGCCCAGCAGCCAAAAGGCTTTTTTGATAGGGGAGGAGGGAGGCAAGATGGGGAGAGGGAGGAGGCAGCTACCTTACTCACTGCAGGGGAGAAGGAGCAAGGCCCTAAGCTATTGGGCTATTCAGGGTTGGGCGGCTCCAGCCCCTCCTTCCCCACCCCTTCTGAAAAATACAGCAGCCCAGTCCACTCCCTTCGACTTCTCCCATCTGTGCTGGAAAACAACAGTTGGCTCTAGGGCTGCTGGGCTCCTGCTTACTGTGCCTTAGAGGGGAGGGGAGGGGAGGTGAGAGCAGGAGCCCAGAGCTACAAAGGCAATGTTCTTGGGCCACAGAGGCAATGTTCAACAAATACATAATTCGTCATGAATTATTTGCCTAGTTTTATTGAACCAATTGCCAAGATTTACAAAAATGGGGGCCTTTGGTACTGTTATACAGACTGGGGATTGCTGGAATGCAGCACCCTCTTCTCATGCCATCTCCTGCACCCACATGACCCTACAGCTGGGGAGTCAGGAGGGGTGGCATAAAGGGGTGATATAGGGGTGCCTGCATCAGCTATATGCCTGTTGTGTTTTCCTCTGGGCTAGGAGACTCCTCAGTTATTTTATAATGGCGTGAAGGACTTGAACTATGGTCTAGGATTTGGCCCATTGTAAAATAGCAGCAGTATTTTGAGCGATCTGGATCACTTGGTAAAGTGGGAGCAAGCAAACAATATGCTTTTTACTGCAGCAAAATGTAAATGTATACATCTAGGGACAAAGAAAGCAGGCCATACCTACTGTATGGGGGACTCTATCCTGGGAAGCAGTAACTCTGAAAAAGAATTGGGGGTCATGGCGGATAATCAGCTGAAGATGAGCTCCCGGTGTGATGCTGTGGCCAAAAGAACTAATGTGATCCAGCGATGCATGAACAGGGGAATCTCGAGTAGGAGTAGAGAGGTTATTTTACCTCTGTGTTTGGCACTGATGCGACCGCTGCTGGAATACTGCGTCCAGTTCTGGGGCTCAGAATTCAAGAAGGATGTTGATGAATTGGAGAGGGTTCAGAGAAGAGCCACAAGAATGATTAAAGGATTAGAAAGATTCCTTATAGTGATAAACTCAAATTGCTCAATCTATTTAGCATAACGAAGAGAAGGTAAAAGGGGAACTTGACTATAATCTATATAAACATGTACATGGGGGAAAATATTTAATAGTGGGCTCTTCAATCTAGCAGAGAAAGATATAACATGATCCAATGGCTGGAATTTGAAGCTAGACAAATTTATACTGGAAATAAAGTGCAAATTTTTACCAGAAAGTGTAATTAACCATTGGAACAATTTACCAAGGGTCATGGAGGATTCTCCACCCCTGACAATTTTTAAATCAAGATTGGATGTTTTTCTAAAACATCTGCTCAAGTATTGTTTTGGGGAAGTTCTATGGCCTGTGTTATACATAAGGTCAGACTAGATAATCACTGTGGTCCCTTCTGGCCTTGGAATCTACGGAATCTGTGAATCTAAAGAGCAATTTCTAAGCTGTCTATGGACATTAATTAACTAAACCTCATACCATGAAAGGAAGGGAAATATTATTTATATCCATTTTACAACTGGGGAAATGGAGGCATAGAGATATAAAGTGACTTGCCCAAGGTCACCCAGTGAGTCAGTGGCACTAGGCTCTGCCTTTATTTATCTTCATGTATTATCTGTAGAGCTGATGGGACTGCTAGCATATCATCATGGTCTATGAGTCTAATGCATGGTTTCTAGAATAACTGTAAAGCTAAACACAATCCAGTCATCGGCACTTCAGTGGACACAAGAATTCCTATTGTGCACATTTCCTGAAATGTACAGACATTAGAAGTTGTATGGTAGCAACTAAAGTTTACAACTGGATCGTGTCTATGATTTTACATTTACCACTGTGAATATATTTAACAGAAACATTGCTGGAGATTGGACCCCTTTAAAGTTAAGAAACCTGGTGACCTCTTGCGATTTGCATGGGACATGATACTAGCAGCTCAGGAGGTCATATGGGAGCAGAACTAATCCTTAACATCAGGACTCAAGAGCTGACAAAAAATCAATTGGATTTTGGCTTGGCTTGCAATTGGTAGCTCTGCCGCAAGGCATGTCTTCAATCATCCCTCCCCTCAACAAGCCTTCCTCACCGTTAGGGGATGAATTTCTGCAGCAGATTAATTGGAGCATTTTCCCTTTAATGTCAACTGAAGCAGAAATGGCCTTGTGCTTTCCATATGGAAATCCCACCCTATTAGCCCAACATTCCACACTTGTGGTGTGGGTCATAGTTTCCTCTATCAGGCAGCCAAACTCCTCAGCTTCCAAAATGAGGCTGGCCAGCCTGCTTGTTCACTCTATGCATCGTATTCTGGAATGAAACCCTCTCGGAGGTGACTCTGGGATCTATTAGTAGTGGGAAAGATCACTGGAACTAACTGAAGCTCCCTTCAGAGTAGATCTTATTTCTCTCATAACTCTCCTTTCCCTAGCCTACTCAATAGCCCACTCTCAGTGGATTTAAAATTCCATTGTGGAACTGTGTGGATTGGAATATAGTGTCAGTGACTAGTAAAAGAGCAAAGGACATCTCCATCCCAAATCCCATAGTTGGGGTCAATCTTGTGATAGACTGTTTGAGGCTTCTGAATAAATGTTATCTGAGAGTAATTCAGGCAGGGGTCTACCTGGATGGCTTCAGTGTAATAGACATAACAAAAGACAACAAATCATCTAAACACTGGGGCCAAATTCTCTGATGACTTCACACTCTTCTTTGACATCAATAGAAATGTACCAATTAACACTAGCAAACAATTAACCAAAAATGTGTGTATGCAAAGTGGCATGACAGCTGTGTGTGTTCTTCAGGGTCACAGAAGAGCAATGCTTTGATATAGTACTATTATATGGTTGTGTGTATTGTTATTGGCTCATTTCAAAGTTCTTTACTGGAGTAAATGACACTTTAGGTAAGAGCTGGTGGAAAGAATAATTCCTCCTATCATACTATCGTGCTTTCAAATGGCTATTCTTTAAAAATAAAAAAAAAGGTTACTCTGAAAACACCCATTTGTCTAATTAACTAATAAGAAATTTCTGTCACATTTCTCCGCAAAACTTCTTTTGTCTCCACAAATGCATCCCTTTTGGCAACAGGTACAGATTTTAGTGAGTCCAAAAAGGATTATTTTGTGTATATATATCTCCTCAATATATGTTCCATTCTATATGCATCCGAAGAAGTGGGCTGTAGTCCACGAAAGCTTATGCTCTAATAAATTTGTTAGTCTCTAAGGTGCCACAAGTACTCCTGTTCTTTTTGCAAAAAGGATTATATACACCTTTGAGTCTGTGAGTGAACAGAGATCCTTGTCAAAACATGAATGTTACAAATAAGCACCCTGTAGCCCATCTGGAGAGAACTGCTCTGTGAATTTGACTGTAAAGGGATTTCTTATTCCCCAGGCAAAAGAGATGATGCATTCTGAAGTGAAAAGATTTTTCCAGCTCAGTGTTTTATTACTACTTATTTGTTCTGAAAAGGTTACTTGTTCAAAGGTGTTTGAGTTTGTCTGTATGTTTGAATTTCTATGTGTCCATGCGCATATTGTATGTGTTTGTGTGAGACTGTAATTATGTGTGAATTTGTGGTTGAGCGTATGTGTTTATGTATACAATACTGGTATTGCATGTGTGTGACTGTGTGCAACCATCGCTGCCCATATTTCTTATTTAAAAATCAAGTTATTCATAGCTTTCCCAACAAGTCCTTTGTATCTCTTCTAGGGGAGGGATTCTCAAACTTTTAGTGCTTTGAAAATATTTCAGGCTGTGACAATCCCTCTCCCCCGCCCCCAAAAGGGATAACAAATTGCTGTACATACTCAGAGGAACACTAAGTGAAGCATGTAATCATTATCCCTGCAGTCAAAGGCAATGAAGCCTCTCAGAAAGTGTAAAGCAACAGTTTTCAGGAATAAATATGTGGACATTTAAGAAAAACGTTAAAAAAAAAAAGACAACAGGATACAATTTGCAGAACTGGAAACCTTTGCCAGTGATTGTGGCAATAATCATAACATTGTCCAATTTGTCTTAATAACACTGCTCTACAGCCAAAATGCTTCTGAAATAAACATAGTCAAACTTTACTAATTCTGGGTCACTGAGAACGAAAATGATGCTTAAAATTGTTGATTGGCTCTAGTTTTCAAGATATGCTATTGGGTCAGTATATACGACCCTTGACTTGGGAATGGTGGAGGATAAGTGAGTTATAAAGGGAAGGGATCTCAATTTAAACCAGAAATGACTAAAATACATCTTTGACTGGATCTATGAATAAATCTATGACTGGGTTTGGACAGTACTTGCTTTTTAGGCAAAACAATGAATGATGCAATCTGAAGCTAGTACTGCATCATACATGATATGAATTGCATCATGTTATTCCTAGAAGTCATGGATGATGCAATCATAATGAAGCTTACGTCACTCTGCTGAACAAATTGCCCTATATCAGCTCTAGAAATCATACAGTGTCGTGCTCTCTTATTTGTCAGTGTTTGATTTTGCAAAGGGACACATTTCTGTTTAGCCAAAGTGAGCAGAGATGCCTCGTACTTGTGTGAACAGTGCAGATAACTTCTGCTATGTTTGTGGTGTAGTGACTTTTGCATCACAAAAGTGCACTATAACCACTATGGTTAAGAAAGCCTATCACCTTTATTTTGGCTCGAAAATTGGAGATTAGGACAAGAGGTGGGCCCCACACATATGCTGCAACACTTGTGCAACAAATCTTCGCCAGCGGTTGAACAGGAAAAAGAAATCTATGCCTTTTGCAGTGCCAATGATTTGGAGAGAGCCAAGAGATCATACCAGCAATTGTTACTTCTGCATGGTGCCTCCAGTTGGGAAAGGTGTGTCAAAGAAGAAAAAGTGGACTGTGCATTATCCAAACATTCCATCAGCTATACGCCCAGTACCCCACGGAGAAGGACTGCCGGTTCCTGATGCACCAGAATCATTCTCACTTGAGTCAGACGAGGAAGAGGAAGAGGATGAAACTTCTGGTCCTGAAGCATCAATGTCACAGGACCCACATTTTCTCCCATCCTCCTCCTCTGAACCACATCTCATAACACAAGGTGAACTGAATGACCTTGTCAGTGATTTGGAACTATCCAAGAGTAAGGCAGAGCTGTTGGGCTCCAGACTACAGCAGTGGAATCTCCTGGCAGGTGATGTTAGGGTTTTCATGTTCCGTGACGGTCAAAAGGATCTTGTCCCGTTCTTCTGCATGGAAGGTGATCTTGTAGCCTGCAACAACATCGATGGTGTGATGGCAGCCCTCAACATCGTTCACGATCCAGATGAGTGGAGACTGTTCATTGATTCATCGAAGACGAGTCTTAAAGCTGTTTTACTGCAAAATGGCAATGTTTTGCCATCAATTCCAGTTGGTCATGCAGTCCATATGAAGGAAACCTATGACAACATGAAACAACTTTTGAGGTGCATAAACTATGACCAACATCAGTGGCAGCTTTGTGGCGATTTGAAGGTTGTTGCTCTCTTGCTTGGTCTGCAGACTGGATACACAAAGTACTGCTGTTTTCTTTGCGAATGGGATAGTCGTGCAAGAGATTCCCGCTACATCAAGAAAGATTGGCCACTGACAGTCATTGGAGCCTGGGAGGAAAAGTATTCAGCATCCACCACTTGTTGAATGAAGGAAGATTTTGTTACCACCCTTACACATCAAGCTGGGTCTGATGAAGAACTTTGTCAAGGCCATTGACAAAACACAAGCAGCTTTCAAGTACCTCCATGGAAAATTTCCAAGGTTAAGTGAAGCTAAGATAAAGGAAGGTGTCTTTGTTGGTCCTCAGATTCGTGAACTTCTTCGAGATGATGCATTTGACCATGCACTTCGTGGCAAGGAAAAGACGGCATGGAAAGCCTTCCAGTTAGTGGCAATAAATTTTCTCGGAAACAACAAGGCAGACAACTACAGGTTGTTGGTGAAAAACCTCCTCAAGGCATACAAAAGCCTTGGTTGCAACATGTCACTAAAGATACATTTTTTGCACTCTCATCTAGATTTTTTTCCACCGAACTGCGGAGCAGTGAGCGACGAGCACGGCGAGCGATTTCATCAGGACATTGCAACAATGGAGAAACGCTATCAGGGCAAATGGAGCCCATCAATGCTTGCAGACTATTGCTGGACAGTGACAAGAGATGCTCCATTTAATGAATACAAGAGACAAGCCAAGAAGCACCAAGCAGACACTGAATAGGACTAACCTATGTACATAATAGTTTTTTGCCTTTTGTTTCATAATAAATTTTATTTATATAATCCTTTTGCTGATTTTTAAAGTGTTACATAAACAGGACAGGTGAAATATTATCATTAAAGCAACCATAAACACATGAAAAGACCTAGGTTTACAATTTATGATTAAAACTCTACTATCTACACAATATATGTAGACATAAAATGTAAAAACTGAAATATCTTAGAAACAGTAGCCAATCAGTTGTTTTAATTGTCATATTTGAATTCAGCACATCAAAATACATAATAAATAGTACATTTTATCTCTGAAGCAGACTACTTCTCAAAAATTGTAGACCAAATCATAGCATTGTTCAAGGATTCTGGCTTTATACACAACTGTATAGAATCATAGAATCAGAAGATTAGGGTTGGAAGAGACCTCAGGAGGTCATCTAGTCCAACCCACTGCTCAAAGTAGGACCAACACCAACTAAATCATCCCAGCCAGGGCTTTGTCAAGCCAGGCCTTAATAACCTATAAGGATGGAGATTCCACCAACCTCCCTAGGCAACCCATTCCAGTGCTTCACCACTCTCTTAGTGAAATAGTTTTTCCTAAGATCCAACCTAGATCTTCCCCACTGCAACTTGAGACCATTGCTCCTTGTTCGCTCATCACTCATCACTGAGAACAGCCGAGTTCCATTCTCTTTGGAACCCCCCTTCAGGTGGTTGAAGGCTGCTATCAAATCCCTCCTCACTCTTCTCTTCTGCAGACTAAACAAGCCCAGGTCCCTCAGCCTCTCCTCGTAAGTCATGTGCCCCAGCCCCCTGATCATTTTTGTTGCCCTCCGTTGGACTCTCCAATTTGTCCACATCTTTTCTGTAGTGGGGGGCCCAAAACTGGACACAATACTCCAGATATGGCCTCACCTGTGCCGAATAGAGGGGAATAATCACTTCCCTTGATCTGCTGGCAATGCGCCTACTAATGCAGCCCAATATGCGGTTAGCCTTCTTGGCAACAAGAGCACACTGCTGACTCATATCCAGCTTCTCATCCACTGTAATCCCCAGGTCCTTTTCTGCAGAACTGCTGCTTAGCCAGTCGGTCCCTAGTCTGTAGCAGTGCATGGGATTCTTCCATCCTAATTGCAGGACTCTGCACTTGTCCTTGTTGAACCTCATCAGATTTCTTTTGGCCCAATCCTCCAATTTGTCTAGGTCACTCTGGACCCTATCCCTACTCTCCAGCATATCTACCTCTCCCCACAGCTTAGTGTCATCTGCAAACTTGCTGAGGTTGCAATCCATCCCATCATCCAGATCATTAATAAAGATGCTGAACAAAACCGGCCACAGGACCAACCCCTGGGGCACTCTGCTTGATACCAGCTGCCAACTAGACATCAAGCCATTGATCATTACCCGTTGAGCCCGACAATCTAGCCAGCTTTCTATCCACCTTAGAGTCCATTCATCCAATCCATACTTTTTTAACTTGCTGGCAAGAATACTGTGGGAGATCGTATCAAAAGCTTTGCTAAAGTCAAGATATATCACGTCTACTGCTTTCCCCATATCCACAGAGCCAGTTATCTCATCATAGAAGGCAATCAGGTTGGTTAGGCATGACTTGCCCTTGATAAATCCATGTTAACTGTTCCTGATCACCTTCCTCTCCTCCAAGTGCTTGAAAATGGTTTCCTTGAGGACCTGCTCCATGATTTTTCCAGGGACTGAGGTGAGGCTGTAGTTCCCCAGATTCTCCTTCTTCCCTTTTTTAAAGATGGGCACTATATTTGCCTTTTTCCAATCACCCGGGACCTTCCCCTATTGCCACGAGTTTTCAAAGATAATGGCCAATGGCTCTGCAATCACATCAGCCAATTCCCTCAGCACCCTTGGATGCATTAGATCTGGACTCATGGACTTGTGCACGTCCAGCTTTTCTAAATAGTCCTTAACCTGTTCTTTCACCACTGAGGGCTGCTCACCTCCTCCCCATATTGTGTTGCCCAGTGCAGCAGTCTGGGAGCTGACCTTGTCTGTGAAGACCGAGGCAAAAAAAGCATTGAGTACTTCAGCTTTTTCCACATCATCTGTCACTAGGTTGCCTCCCCCATTCATTAAGGGTCCCTCACTTTCCCTGACCTTTTTCTTGTTGCTAACATACCTGTAGAAACCCTTCTTGTTACCTTTCACATCCCTTGCTAGCTGCAACTCCAATTGTGTTTTGGCCTTCCTGATTACACCCCTGCATGCTCAAGCAATATTTTTATACTCCTCCCTAGCCATCTGTCTAACTTTCCACTTCTTGTAAGCTTCCTTTTTGTGTTTAAGCTCACCGAAGATTTCATTGTTAAGCCAAGCTGGTCGCCTGCCATATTAGCTATTTTTTCTGCACATCGGGATGGTTTGTTCCTGCACCCTCAATAAGGCTTCTTTAAAATACAGTCAGCTTTCCTGGACTCCCTTCCCCCTCATATTAGTCTCCCAGGGGATCTTGCCCATCAGTTCCCCGAGGGAGTCAAAATCTGCTTTTCTGAAGTCCAGGGTCCGTATTTTGCTGCTCTCCTTCCTTCCTTTTGTGAGGATCCTGAACTCGACCATCTCATGGTCACTGCTGCCCAGGTTGCCATCCACTTTTACTTCCCCAACCAATTCTTCCCTGTTTGTAAGCAGCAGGTCAAGATGAGAACGGCCCCCTGGTTGGTTCCTCCAGTAGTTGCACCAGGAAGTTGTCCCCAACACTCTCCAAAAACTTCCTGGATTGTCTGTGCACCGCTGTATTGCTCTCCCAGCAGATGTCAGGGTGATTGAAGTCCCCTATACACAAACAAGTTATTTGGACACTAAATGCGAGGGGCGCTGCTGTTTCGAAGTTCACAATTTTTTCAATCATAGCTCCAGGGAACTGAGGCAGACCCTTAAATTGTCCTCCACATTCGGTTTTGCTAGGTGTTTATTCCTTAAGTATGTCAAAACTGAGAAACCAGATTCCCATAAGTAAGTGGTTATGAATGGGAGAAGCACTTTACTTGTTGCAGTTTAGATTTGGGGATAGTCTGCTTCGAGGGAAACCCAGAAGTCAGCCAGAGGCTAGGATTAGAATAGCTGCTTCAGAATGGAATCACAGGAGATATCAATCAATTCCTCTTGAGCTTTCAAGGTGAGATTTGAATTTGGAGATAACTGGTAGTTGAATGGGTTTCTTATCCAGCTAAAGGAGGTTAGGTCACAATCAGCAAAATATTTCAAAACTGGGCTAGGAGTGTAGAGAGGTGTTCAGCTATGTGTTCTTTTATATCCCCAACAGTGACATCATTGGATGAGATTTCCAGGATATCATTCAGCACTGATGTAGAGGGGCGGACTCACCCCTGCAGCGCCTCCTGCTGGTCGTCTCTGGGATTTAACTTGATTTCCAGCCAGAGCACCCTCTGCAGGCCGGTGAGTTGCCTGTCCTCTGGCCCCCGTGTCCCTCCCGGACCCCGGTGCCTTTTTATCTGGGGTGCTGCCCCCTGGCAGTACACCCCTCAGTACTAGGGTCTCCCCTCCCTGGGGAACCCCCACCCACTATCCCCACCTCACCTCAGTATCAGGCTACTGCCAGTCATCGTCTAGCCCCACTCCTGGGGCAGGCTGCAGTATCAGCCTACTCATCACTGGCAAGGAGGGTTTGGACCTGCTGCCTTGGCCTACCTCTGGGCTGCCCTCTGCAACCCCCAGTATCCCCTGGCCCAATGCTAGGCTGCAGCCTGGGGCTATCCAGGCTGAAGCTCCCCAGCTCCTCAGCCTTTCCCCAGCCCTGCTCCACTCAGGTACCCTGCCTCAGCTCCCTGCAGCCAGGCCCTTCTCCCTCTGAAGGCGGAGAGAGACTGTTGAGCTCCTGGCTCCCAGCCTTTTTATACAGACCAGCTGAGGCCTGATTGGGCGTGGCCCAGCTGCGGCTGCTTCCCAATCAGCCCAGCTTAGCAGCCCCCAGCCACAAACCTTCCCCCAGGGCTGTTTTAAGTCCTTCATGGCAGGAGCGGGGTAACCACCCCGCTACAACTGAAAATATTTGAAAATTTTTGTTGTCGACTTGCGACTTTCAAGGATCCAGGTTTTTTTGTAAAGGCATTAATTTTGTCGTGGAGTTTGAGAATGTTTGTTTCTTTTCCTTGTAGTGACTCATTCAATAAATTCAAACAATCAAAAATATCTGCTAGATATGCAAGAGCTGCCAACCATTTGATGTCACTTAAATGCTTCTTCAGGGTAGAATCCACTTCAGTCAGAAACAAACGCACCTCATCTCTCAATTCAAACAGACAGGTTAGAATTCTTCCCCGAGACAGCCAGTGAAGTTGTGTGTGCAGTAATAAGTGTTGCTGCTCCATTCCCATTTCTCCACAGAGACTTGTAAAAAGTCAGAAATTCAGCGGCTTTGTTTTCATAACATTGATGATTGCTACAGCTTGACTCAAAATTGATTTAAGATAGGGCTCCATGTTCCTACCAGCAAGAGCCTGCCTGTGAATCATGCAGTGTGTCCACTGGGCTTCTGGGGCCACTTCTTTAAAGCTATGGCTACACTACAGAGTTTACCGCAGTGCAGTTGCACCGATGCAGCAGCTTCTGTAGCGCAGATGTTATAAGATGATGAGAGAGAGCTCTCCCATCAACGTAACTACTCCAGCCTCCATGAGCAGCAGTAGCTATGTCAGCGGGAGAAGCTCTCTACCAGCGCTTAGGTTGCTGTAACTTGCATTGCTCAGGGTGGGTGGCTTATTCACACCCCTGAGTGACATAACTTATGCCAACCTAAGCTGTAGTGTGTACATAGCCTAAGTCTGCCGATGAGCCCATTCTTGCTACCGCACATAGCTTTCGCGGCAGCAGTGCAGATCCCTACACACCTGTTCCAGTTATTGTGTTTCCCCGTTATAAAGGTGTCAAAGAGCTTATATATTCCTCTCCCGTAGTATAGGTTGGCAGTGACTTGCAGAAGAGAAAGTCTTCTTTTACTGTGTTTTCCAAAATGTACCAAACATAGACCAGTAACTGTGCTGCCCCTGAAACATCGGTGGATTCATCAATCTGTAAGGAAAATAACTTGCTCTTTTGAACTCTTTCAATATGATGACTCACTATGTTTGGTAGTGGAATAGAGCTCAGCTGAGCAGCAGCATCTTGCCAATCATAATCTCACACATTTTTTTAGCTGCAGGAAGAATAAAGGGTTCGGCGATGGTGTGAGGATTCTTTGCCTTGATGATTAAAAGTGAAACAGCATAAGACACCTCCAGAGTTTTGGCTGTCACAGTTGCAGATTTATATATAACGTTTTTTGTTGCTCAAGTTCACGAAGTTTTCTTTCAAAAAATTCCACACATTTCTCCACGTATGTAGGGTGTTTTGTTTGTAAATGTTGCTGGTTTTAAATAAATAAAATAAATTAATGGAGATACCCTATCTCCTAGAACTGAAAGGGACCTTGAAAGGTCATCAAGTCCAGCCCCCTGCCTTCACTAGCAGGACCAAGTACTGATTTTGCCCCAGATCCCTCCTAAGTGGCCCTCTCAAGGATTGAACTCAGAACCCTGGGTTTAGCAGGTCAATGCTCAAACCACTGAGCTATCCTTGCCAAAACTTCACTATATAAACCACACTGGGGACTTGGATTGTCTGCTGAGCCAGTAAAGTAAGTAAATCCAAATGGCAAATAAGAACTGCAGTATTTTCTATTTTTTGGATTTTTTTTACTGCACTTATGACTCCTGACTCCAGTGTTCCACCATCGAAGTTGGCTTCAGTTCCCTTCTTTCTGCTATGTATGACTAAACAATCCATTGATTTTACAAAATTCATTTGTTTATTTCAGAAATTACAGTACTGTCTATTTTTTATTTTCGATGTCTATTCTTTCCCACTGGTAGAGTGTGGGCAGGCTGTCTTCAACAATACGGTTCAAAAGTGGAACATCACGTTCCATACAACAAGTCTGTTGCTTAGGAAGTGACACAATCACTTTTTAACGGACCAGTAAAACACAGCAGAAGGGTGGGTGAGAGTTAACGAGCTTCCAATAACACATGGCAGGAGGTCTGGCTTCATACTTCATCAGTTGCTGTTAAGGGCTAACTATTTAAGTGCTATAATGAAATGCAAAGGATCTTAAAGGTTATCACAATATTTTTTGTGAGCTTGTGACCCCCTTTTGACTCAGGACCCCCAGTTTGAGAAACGCTGCTCTAAGCCATACTATCACAGATCCTTGCACTAAAATAAATTATTTCCACATGGGTAGCTTTTTGTTAGTAAATGTATGAACTGATATTAAGAACACTAATAGGCAGCTGCTGGACTTACAAGGACTGCGTACACTTCTATACATAACATTTTATTTGATGAAGGGTCATGATTTTCCTCTTATTGCAGCTCTTCTCCTTAGATGAAAATAAGCCTGGGGTTTCTTCTCAATACCTCTCTTAAAGAGATGCTGTCCAGGTGGTGCTTCTAAGGGTATGTCTACACTACGAAATTAGTTCGAATTTATAGAAGCCGGTTTTATAGAAATCGGTTGTATACAGCCGATTGTGTGTGTCCCCACATAAAATGCTCTAAGTGCTCTAGTCGGCGGACCGCGTCCACAGTACTGAGGCTAGCGTCGACTTCCGGAGCATTGCACTATGGGTAGCTATCCCACAGCTATCCCACAGTTCCCACAGTCTCCGCCGCCCATTGGAATTCTGGGTTGAGATCCCAATGCCCGGATGATGCAAAACAGTGTCGCGGGAGGTTCTGGGTACATGTCGTCAGGCCCCTCCCCCTCCGTCACAGCAACAGCAGACAATAGATTCGCGCCTTTTTAC
Organism: Trachemys scripta elegans; assembly: GCF_013100865.1. Classification (NCBI taxonomy): domain Eukaryota; kingdom Metazoa; phylum Chordata; order Testudines; family Emydidae; genus Trachemys; species Trachemys scripta. The sequence goes on along the minus strand of NC_048298.1, from coordinate 142,256,750 downwards.
CTGGGTTACCTGTGCAGACAACATACCACGGCAAGCATGGAGCCCGCTCAGCTCAGCTGAGCTCACCGTCACCATATGTCCTCTGGGTGCCGGCAGACGTGGGACTGCATTGCTACACAGCAGCAGCTGCTAACTGCCTTTTGGCGGTAGACGGTGTAGCATGACTAATAGCCATGGGACTGGCAGCCGTAGGGCTGCATTGCACCAGCCCCTTGCCTTTTGGTAGAAGATGGTATATTACGACTGGTATCCGTCGTCGTCATACTGCAGTGGCTGTCAATCATGGGCACCTGGGCAGACATGCTACTGTCTCGATGATGATGGCTATCAGTCGTAGTATACTATTTTCTGCCAATTGCCCAGTATTGTCTGCTAAGCACCCAGAAGAGGCCGAGGGCGATCTGGGTGCTGGCAGACGTGGGGCTGGCAGACGTGGGGCTGCATTGCTACATAGCAGCAGCCCCTTGCCTTTTGGTAGAAGATGGTATATTACGACTGGTATCCGTTGTCGTCATACTGCAGTGGCTGTCAATCATGGGCAGCTGGGCAAACATGCTACTGTCTCGATGATGATGGCTATCAGTCGTAGTATACTATTTTCTGCCAATTGCCCAGTATTGTCTGCTAAGCACCCAGAAGAGGCCGAGGGCGATCTGGGTGCTGGCAGACGTGGGGCTGGCAGACGTGGGGCTGCATTGCTACATAGCAGCAGCCCCTTGCCTTTTGGTAGAAGATGGTATATTACGACTGGTATCCATCATCATCATACTGCAGAGGCTATCAGTCATGCTGCACCGTCGGCTGCCAGCTTAAGATGTAAAAAATAGATTTGTTCTGTATTCATTTGCTTCCCCTCCCTCCGTGAAATCAACGGCCTGCTAAACCCAGGCTTTTCAGTTTAATCTTTGGGGGGACCATTCTGTGTGACAGTTGTTTGTGTTTCTCCCTGATGCACAGCCACCTTTCTTGATTTTAATTCCCTGTACCTGTACGCCATGTCGTCACTCGGCCCTCCCTCCCTCCCTCCCTCCCTCCTTCTCCTGGTCCATCAGATACTAGTTTCGCGCCTTTTTTCAGACCAGGCGCCATAGCTAGCACTGGGATCATGGAGCCCGCTCAGATCACCGCGGCAATTATGAGCACTATGAACACCACGCGCATTGTCCTGGAGTATATGCAGAGCCAGGACATGCCAAGGCGAAACTCAGACCAGCCGAGGAGGCGATTGCAGCGCGGCGAAGAGAGTGATGAGGAAATTGACATGGACATAGACCTCTCACAAGGCACAGGCCCCAGCAATGTGGAAATCATGGTGTCACTGGGGCCAGGTTCATGGCATGGAACGCTGATTCTGGGCCCGGGAAACAAGCACAGACTGGTGGGACCGCATCGTACTGCTGGTGTGGGACGATTCCCAGTGGCTGCGAAACTTTCGCATGTGTAAGGGCACTTTCATGGAACTTTGTGACTTGCTTTCCCCTGCCCTGAAACGCCAGAATACCAAGATGAGAGCAGCCCTCACAGTTGAGAAGCGAGTGGCGATAGCCCTGTGGAAGCTTGCAACGCCAGACAGCTACCGGTCAATCGGGAATCAATTTGGAGTGGGCAAATCTACGGTGGGGGCTGCTGTGATCCAAGTTGCCAGGGCAATGAAAGACCTGGTGATATCAAGGGTAGTGACTCTGGGCAACGTGCAGGCAATAGTGGATGGTTTTGCTGAAATGGGATTCCCAAACTGTGGTGGGGCCATAGACGGAACCCATATCCCTATCTTGGCACCGGAGCACCAAGCCACCGAGTACGTAAACCGCAAGGGGTACTTTTCAATGCTGCTGCAAGCCCTGGTGGATCACAAGGGACGTTTCACCAACATCAATGTGGGATGGCCAGGAAAGGTACATGATGCTCGCGTCTTCAGGCACTCTGGTCTGTTTCGAAAGCTGGAGGAAGGGACTTTCTTCCCGGACCAGAAAGTAACCGTTGGGGATGTTGAAATGCCTATCGTGATCCTTGGGGACCCAGCCTAGCCCTTAATGCCATGGCTCATGAAGCCGTACACAGGCAGCCTGGACAGGAATCAGGACCTGTTCAACTATAGGCTGAGCAAGTGCCGAATGGTGGTGGAATGTGCATTTGGACGTTTAAAAGCACGCTGGCGCAGCTTACTGACTCGCTCAGACCTCAGCGAAAAGAATATCCCCATTGTTATTGCTGCTTGCTGTGCGCTCCACAATATCTGTGAGAGTAAGGGGGAGACATTTATGGCGGGGTGGGAGGTTGAGGCAACTCGCCTGGCCGCTGATTACGCACAGCCAGACACCAGGACGGTTAGAAGAGCACAGCAGGGCGCGGTGCGCATCAGAGAAGCTTTGAAAATGAGTTTTGTGACTGGCCAGGCTACTGTGTGAAACTTCTGTTTGTTTCTCCTTGATGAACCCTCCACCCCCCCCACCCGGTTCACTCTACTTCCCTGTAAACCAACCACCCCCTCCGCCCCTCCCCACTTCGAGCACCGCTTGCAGAGGCAATAAAGTCATTGTTCTTTCACATTCATGCATTCTTTATTAATTCCTCACACAAGTAGGGGGATAATTGCCAAGGTAGCCTGGGATTCGTGGGGGAGGAGGGATGGAAAAGGACACACTGCATTTTAAAACTTTAACTCTTATTGAAGGCCAGCCTTCTGATGCTTGGGCGATCATATGGGGTGGAGTGACTGGGTGGCCGGAGGCCCCTGCACCGTGTTCTTGGGCGTCTGGGTGAGGAGGCTATGGAACTTGGGGAGGAGGGCTGTTGGTTAAACAGGGGCTGTAGCGGGGGTCTCTGCTCCTGCTGCCTTTCCTGCAGCTCAAGCATACGCTCGAGCATATCAGTTTGATGCTCCAGCAGACGGAGCATTGACTCTTGCCTTCTGTCTGCAAGCTGACGCCACCTATCATCTTCAGCCCGCCACTTGCTCTTTTCATCCCGCCATTCAGCCCGCCACCTCTCCTCTCGTTCATATTGTGCTTTTCTCATGTCTGACATTGACTGCCTCCATGCATTCTGCTGTGCTCTATCAGCGTGGGAGGACATCTGGAGCTCCGTGAACATATCATCCCGCATCCTCCGTTTTCTCTTTCTAATGTTCACTAGCCTCTGCAAAGGAGAAACATTTGCAGCTGGTGGAGGAGAAGGGAGAGGTGGTTAAAAAAGACACATTTTAGAGAACAATGGGTACACTCTTTCATTACAAGGTCGCATTTTTCCACTGCCTGGAGGTTTGGTATGAGAGATCACTCACGCAGTGCCCCAGGCAACATATTTCGGCTTGCAGGCAGCCATGGTAAGCCACAGTCTTTTGGCTTTTTTAACCTTCTTAACATGCGGGAAAGGTTTCAAACAGCAGCGCATTTCCCATATCAAGGATGAATTGGGTTGGCCATTTAAAATGGGTTTTCAATGTAAAAGGAGGGGCTGCGGTTTCCAGGTTAACATGCGGCACAAACCCAAGTAAACCCCCCCCCCCACACACACACATGATTCTCTGGGATGATCACTTCACCCCTCTCCCCACCGCGTGGTTAACAGCGGGGAACATTTCTGTTCAGAAGAGCAGGAACGGGCACCTCTGAATGTCCCCTTAATAAAATCACCCCATTTCAACCAGGTGACCGTGAATGATATCACTCTCCTGAGGATAACAAAGAGAGATAAGGAATGGATACTGTCTGCATGCCAGCAAACACTGGGACCATACACTGCCATGCTTTGTTATGCAATGATTCCAGACTACGTGCTACTGGCCTGGCGTGGTAAAGTGTCCTACCATGGCGGACGGGATAAGGCAGCCCTCCCCAGAAACCTTTTGCAAAGGCTTTGGGAGTACATGAAGGAGAGCTTTCTGGAGATGTCCCTGGAGGATTTCCGCTCCATCCCCATACACGTTAACAGACTTTTCCAGTAGATGTACTGGCCGCGATTGCCAGGCCAAATTAATCATTAATCATTAAACACGCTTGCTTTTAAACCATGCGTAATATTTACAAAGGTACACTCACCAGAGGTCTCCTGTGTGCCATGAGGGTCTTGGGTGAGTTCGGGGGTTACTGATTCCAGGTCCAGGGTGACAAACATATCCTGGCTGTTGGGGAAACCGGTTTCTCCGCTTCCTTGCTGCTGTGAGCTACCTACAGTACCTCCATCCTCATCTTCCTCGTTCCCCGAACCGTCTTCCCTGTGTGTTTCTCCATTGACGGAGTCATAGCACACGGTTGGGGTAGAGGTGGCTGCATGCCCTAGAATGGCATGCAGCTCCGCGTAGAAGCGGCAAGTTTGCGGCTCTGCACCGGACTTTCCATTTGCTTCTCTGGCTTTGTGGTAGGCTTGCCGTAGCTCCTTAATTTTCACGCAGCACTGCTGTGTCCCTGTTATGGCCCCGGTCCTTCATGGCCTTGGAGACCTTTTCTAATACTTTGCCATTTCTTTTACTGCTACGGAGTTCAGCTAGCACTGATTCATCTCCCCATATGGCGAGCAGATCCCGTACCTCCCGTTCGGTCCATGCTGGAGCTCTTTTGCGATCCTGGGACTCCATCACGGTTACCTGTGCTGATGAGCTCTGCGTGGTCACCTGTGCTCTCCACGCTGGGGAAACAGGAAATGAAATTCAAACGTTCACGGGTCTTTTCCTGTCTACCTGGTCAGTGCATCTGAGTTGAGAGTGCTGTCCAGAGCGGTCAGAATGAAGCACTGTGGGATAGCTCCTGGAGGCCAATAACGTCAAATTCCGTCCACACTACCCCAATTCCGACCCGCAAAGGCCGATTTTATCGCTAATCCCCTTGTCGAAGGTGGTGTAAAGAAACCGGTTTAAAGGGCCCTTTAAGTCGAAAGAAAGGGCTTCGTTGTGTGGACGTGTCCCGGCTTAATTCGATTTAACGCTGCTAAAGTCGACCTAAACCCGTAGTGTAGACCAGGCCTAAGAAACAAGAGATGGAACACAGAAGCTCATCAGTCCCAGCCTTTGGTATGAATGGTGGAGTTAGCACCCCATGCTTTATTTCACTTGGATATGTCAGTGGCAGCAGAGGAGGCAGGACCATGCACTATTCAGTTTATGTAATATTTTCTGTTTAATATTTTATATGCATACGTCTTTATTCACTGAAGTCTTTGCATTGTATGAAGTTCTGTGTATGTAAAATAGTAAGTGCTGAATTATTTTTAGCAAACAAAGACAAATGAGCATTACATAGTACGTGTTAGGAAGACTTGGAAGCCTAAAGATGTACGAGCCAAAAAACTCCCTGAGATGCCCATGCAAAAGTAAATGTGAAGTCTGACGGCAACAATCTCAGCAAGCTATCCATGTGGGGACTGGAAACTCAGCATAGACCAACACTGATCTTGAGAAGCATCACACCAAGTCCACTAAGCTACTAAGTTCCATAACTGTCCTTGAGTATCTGAGAAGTATTGTGAGGATTTGGGTCAGTTGGGAGGGAATGCAGACCAAGGACCATAGTCTGGTGTTGTCTAGGGAGGAAAGGAGAGGCAGCATAATTTAGTTTGTGCTGAAGACTAACATTTGCTAAAGTCAACTCATTTAGAAAGCAACAGAGGGTCCTGTGGCACCTTTGAGACTAACAGAAGTACTGGGAGCATAAGCTTTCGTGGGTAAGAACCTCACTTCTTCAGATGCAAGTGCTTTTTACAGATTCAGACTAACACGGCTACCCCTCTGATACTTGACATCATTTAGAAAGCTTTTCCTATTCAAATGCATTAGGATGCAAAATTTTCTCTGTGCTTTGAAGACAAAAATATATCCCCGAGAACACTTTTTTCCTGTCAGCTAGAATGTTGGAGACTCATGCCTAGCTATTGAAAAGTGATGATACTGGTGATGCTTAGCTCTTATATAGGAACATAGGTTTTTATTCTATTTGCCTGAAAATGAGGCTGTGCATAAGGTTATGATGGAAAATATTTACCAAGTGATTTGTGAGGCATAATTTAGTTTTAGTCAATATATAGGGACAAAAAGAAATATTAGACAATTCACAAACATTTTAAAAATGTCATTTTAAAATCTCTTCAGCTGGAAAAGTATTTGTTCCATTTTCTTCAAAATTTAAGAAAAAAATCTAGTTCACCTGGAGAATTCAATTTAACATTTCAAAAACTATTTTTTTAATTGTAAGAGGGGTAAAAATAAAATTTCAAATGAAAACCTAGTTGCAGCCTTAACTCTAGAGGAAGTATCAGTCCAATGCTGTAGCTAAGGAATGATCATGGAAATTATTATTATTAATTATTTGTGTTGGGGTACTGCCTACTACAGAAATCAGGACCCTATTGTGCGAAGCACAGTACAAGCACATGGTTATTCCCTGCTGATACATTCTAAATTAATAGATTCACAGATTCCAAGGCCAGAAGGGATCATTGTGATAAGAGCATAAGAATGGCCATACTGGGTCAGACCAATGTTCCATCTACCCAAGTATTCTCTCTTCTGACAGTGGCCAGTGTCAGAGGCTTCAGAGGAAATGAACCAAACAGACAGCTATTGAGTGATCCATCCCCTGTCGGCCATGCTCAGCTTCTGGCAGTCAGAGGTTTAGGAAAACCCAGAGCATGGGGTTGTATCCCTTACAATTTTGGCTAATAGCCATTGATGGACCTATCTTCCATGAATGTATCTAATTCTTTTTTGAACCCAATTATAATTTTGGCCTTCACAACATCCCCCGGTAATGAGTTCCACAGGCTGACTATATGTTGCACGCAGAAGTACTTCCTTATGTTTGTTTTAAACCCGATGCTTATTAATTTCAGTGGGTGACCCCTGGTTCTTGTGTTATGTGAAGGGATAAATAACACTTCCTTATTCACTTTCTCCACATAATTCATGATTTTGTAGACCTCTCTCCATCACCCCTTAGTTGTCTCCTTTCTAAACTGAACAGTCCCAGTCTTTTTAATATCTCCTCACATGGAAGCTATTCCAGACCCCTATTCATTTTTGTTGCCCTTCGCTGTACTTTTTCCAATTCTAATATATCTTTTTTGAGATGGGGTGACAAGAACTACATACAGTATTCAAGGTGTGGGAGCACGGGCAGTCGGTGACCTGGCCGTTGGGGGGCTAGCCCCGTCCCCTCCCCTTGTGCTCAAGTCCCCGCCCCTCCCCATCTTCACCCCCTTTTCCTGCCCTCCCCCACAGGAGCCCAGAGCACTCCCACTGCACCCCTGGCCCTAGCACTGGGCGGCCAGAGGGTGAGGCCCTAGTCCCGGTGCTCTGGGCAGAGCGGCCAGCCCCAGTGCTCCGGGCAGCAGTGCTTCCGGCCCTGGTGCTCCGGGCGGCCAGGCGGGGCAGCCGGCCCCGGGGCTCTGGGCAGTGCAGCCTCAGCACCAGCCACCCTAACTCCCTGTGGGTGACAGGCCAGCCAGCCCCAGCCAGCCTGGGCCAGCCAAGGCAGGTAGAACACTCTGGGAACCACAGGAGGGGGCCTGGCCTGTGGGGTGTGTGTGTGTGGGGTGGGCCACACTAGGCTGTGTGGGAGTACCATGGATTTATATAGTGGTATTATGATATATTCTTGAGTAGTTTTGTATCATCTGCAGGCTTTGCCACTTCACTGTTTACCTCTTTTCTAGATCATTTATGAATATGTTGACCAGCACTGTTTTTAGTACAGATGCTTGGGGGACTCTGCAATTTACCACTTTCCATTGTTAACACTGACCATTTATTCCTACCCTTCGTTTCCTGTCTTTTAACCAGTAACTGATCCATGAGAGGACTTTCCCTCTTATCTCATGGTCGTAGCTGCTTATTTAGCTTAAGAGTCTTTGGTGATGGACCTTGTCAAAGGCTTTCTGAAGTTTTTGATAATTTAGTCTGATCTCCTGAATAGATCTTCCCCAAAATAATTTAAATAATTTATTTTAAAATTGTCAGTGAGTGAGAATCCATCATGTCCCTTCATAAATTGTTCCAATGGCTAATTACCCTCTGATAAAAAATTATGCCTTATTTTCCGTATGAATTTGTCTAGCTTTAACATTGTGTAATGCCCTTTTCTGTTAGATTGAAAAGCCCATTATTAAATATTTGTTCCCCATTTAGATACTTATAGACTATAATCAAGTCACACCTTGACCATCTCTTTATTCAGCTAAATACATTGTGCTGCTTGAGTCTATTGCTATAAGGCAGGTTTTCTAATCCTTTAATGATTCTTATGGCTTTTCTCTGAACCCTCTCCAGTTTATTAGCATCCTTCTTAAATTGTAGACATCCTCTTCACGATTTACCACTCCCCCAATATTTGTGTTGACTGCAAATTTTATCAGTAATGATTTTATGTTTTCTTCCTGGTCATTGATAAAAATGTTAAATAGCATAAGGCCAAGAACTGAGCCCCTGTGGGAGCCTACTACAAACACTCATTCAGTGACGTTTCCCTGTTTACAATTACATTTTATGCCTATTGGTTAGCCAGCTTATAATCCACTTAAAGTGTGCCATGTAAATTTTATATCTTTCTAGTTTTTTATCAAAATGTCATGTGGTACCAAGTCAAATGCCTTACAGAAGTCTAAGTATATTACATCAATGCTATACTACTTTTACCAACAAAATTTGTAATCTCATAAAAAAAGCTATCAAGTTAGTTTGATAGGATCTATTTTCCATAAGTCCATGTTGATTGGCATTAATTATATTACTCTCCTTTAATTATTAATTGAATGCTGTATCAGATGATCCATTATCTTGCCTGGGATTGATGTCAAACTGATAGGCCTATAATTACCCAGGTCATCCTGTTTAGTTTTGTTAAATATTGCACAACATTTGCTTTCTTCCAGTCTTCTGTAATTTCGCCAGTGTTCCAAGAGTTACTGACAATCAATGTTAATGATCCAGCAAGCTCCTCAAACAGCTATTTTAATACTCTTGGACACAAATTATCTGGACCTGCTGATTTTAAAATGTCTAACTTTAGTAGCTGCTGTTTAATATCCTCCTGACACACTAGTGGAATGGAAAGAGTGTTAATATCTAATTACATCATCTGTTTTTTTGCCAAATACAGAACAGAAATATTTATTGAATGCTTCTGCATTTTCCACATTATTACTGATAATTCTACCATTTCCATCTAGTAATGGACCAATACCATTGTTAGAATTATTTTTGTTCCCAATATACTTAAAAAAACGTTGTCTGGACATTGATTTCTCCTTGTGTCACTTTGCTTCCCTTATCAATTTTCTACAATTCCTAGCTTGTCATTCATATGCATTATTATCAACTTCCCAGTTCTTCTATTTATTATATATGATTTTTTTATTGCTGCCTTCACTTTCCCTCTAAACCAGATCAGTTTCTTAACCAGTACAGCCTTTGGGTGTTTTTTGGGCATCTAGTAGAAAGTTCTTAAACAATTCCCAATTGCCACTCACATTTCTCTGGTTAAATTCTTTCTCCCAGTTGATTTGAGTCATAATTGTTCTTAGCTTTGTGAAATTGGCCCTTTTAAAGCACTAAGTATATATATTACTGATCTAGACTTTATTCTGTTTGCACATTATAAATGTGAACAAGTCATGATCGCTTGTACCTAAGGCACCATTAATTTTTAGTTCTGTGATCAGTTCCTGTTTATCTGTTAGGACAAGGTCTACTATAGAATTTCCCCCATGTTGGATGGAACAGTTTTGGAGGTAGGAAATTGTCATCTATAATATTTAGAAATTCCAAGGATGTTTTAGTACTTGCAGCATATGTCACTTAAATTGAAGTTCCCTAATATCACACATCTGTTTTTCCTACACTTTATAGATAGGTGCATAAGGAGCTGGTCATCCTGTTCCCTAGTGTGATATGATGGTCAGTAGCAGGCACCAACTAATGCCCCATCTTGTGTTTTATCTGTTAGGACACTGATTCATAAGGATTCACAATATTTTTTTTTTCCTTATAGACAAGACAGATGAGAGATGGAAGCAGGAAACAGTGGTGAAGAGACTTGCATGGAAGGTCAACAGCAGTGAATATGACCCAGATCTCCTGAGGCCCAGCCCACTGGAACACATTGACTCCCAAATTGAAAGCAGCACTTGTTTCCTATTCAGGACATAAAAAGGGTAGAAATTATGATTATTTTTTTTAAAAAAAGGATTATTAGAAAACTTTCCAAATAGTAAATGAAGTTCTAACACCTGTTTTAGAAGCAAAAACTTGCTGAACCTTGAAGTCTATTCACAAGATGTCTGGTGTAAGTGTCTCAATCACATATCTAGGACTGGAAGAAAACCAGTTTTCATAGAATATCAGGGTTGGAAGGGACCTCAGGAGGTCATCTAGTCCAACCCCCTGCTCAAAGCAGGACCAATTCCCAACTAAATCATCCCAGCCAGGGCTTTGTCAAGCCGGGCCTTAAAAACCTCCAAGGAAGGAGACTCCACCACCTCCCTAGGTAACGCATTCCAGTGCTTCACCACCCTCCTAGTGAAATAGTGTTTCCTAATATCCAACCTGGACCTCCCCCACTGCAACTTGAGACCATTGCTCCTTGTTCTGTCATCTGCCACCACTGAGAACAGCCGAGCTCCATTCTCTTTGGAACTCCCCTTCAGGTAGTTGAAGGCTGCTATCAAATCCCCGCTCATTCTTCTCTTCTGGAGACTAAACAATCCCAGTTCCCTCAGCCTCTCCTCATAAGTCATGTGCTCCAGACCCCTAATCATTTTTGTTGCCCTCCGCTGGACTCTTTCCAATTTTTCCACATCCTTCTTGTAGTGTGGGGCCCAAAACTGGACACAGTATTCCAGATGAGGCCTCACCAATGTCGAATAAAGGGGAACGATCACGTTCCTCGATCTGCTGGCAATGCCCCTACTTATACAGCTCAAAATGCCGTTAGCCTTCTTGGCAACAAGAGCACACTGTTGACTCATATCCAGCTTCTCATCCACTGTGACCCCTAGGTCCTTTTCTGCAGAACTGCTACCTAGCCATTCAGTCCCTAGTCTGTAGCAGTGCATGGGATTCTTCCGTCCTAAGTGCAGGACTCTGCACTTGTCCTTGTTGAACCTCATCAGGTTTTTTTTGGCCCAATCCACTAATTTGTCTAGGTCCCTCTGTATCCTATCCCTACCCTCCAGTGTATCTACCACTCCTCCCAGTTTAGTGTCATCTGCAGACTTGCTGAGAGTGCAGTCCACACCATCCTCCAGATCATTAATAAAGATATTAAACAAAACCGGCCCCAGGACCGACCCTTGGGGCACTCCACTTGAAACCAGCTGCCAACTAGATATGGAGCTATTGATCACTACCCGTTGAGCCCGACGATCTAGCCAGCTTTCTATCCACCTTACAGTCCATTCCTCCAGCCCATACTTCTTTAACTTGGCGGCAAGAATACTGTGGGAGACCGTATCAAAAGCTTTGCTAAAGTCAAGGAATAACACATCCACTGCTTTCCCCTCATCCACAGAGACAGTTATCTCATCATAGAAGGCAATTAGGTTAGTCAGGCACGACTTCCCCTTGGTGAATCCATGCTGACTGTTCCTGATCACTTTCCTCTCCTCTAAGTGTTTCATAATTGATTCCTTGAGGACCTGCTCCATGATTTTTCCAGGGACTGAGGTGAGGCTGACTGGCCTGTAGTTCCCCGGATCCTCCTTCTTCCCTTTTTTAAAGATGGGCACTACATTAGCCTTTTTCCAGTCATCTGGGACCTCCCCTGATCGCCATGAGTTTTCAAAAATAATGGCTAATGGCTCTGCAATCTCATCCGCCAACTCCTTTAGCACCCTCGGATGCAGCGCATCCGGCCCCATGGACTTGTGCATGTCCAGTTTTTCTAAATAGTCCCGAACCACTTCTTTCTCCACAGAGGGCTGGTCACCTTCTCCCCATATTGTGCTGCCCAGTGCAGCAGTCTGGGAGCTGAACTTGTTCGTGAAGACAGAGGCAAAAAAAGCATTGAGTACATTAGCTTTTTCCACATCCTCGGTCACTAGGTTGCCTCCCTCATTCAGTAAGGGGCCCACACTTTCCTTGACTTTCTTCTTGTTGCTAACATACCAGAAGATACCTTTCTTGTTACTTTTAATATCTCTTGCTAGCTGCAACTCCAAGTGTGATTTGGCCTTCCTGATTTCACTCCTGCATGCCTGAGCAATATTTTTATACTCCTCCCTGGTCATTTGTCCAATCTTCCACTTCTTGTAAGCTTGTTTTTTGTGTTTAAGATCAGCAAGGATTTTACTGTTTAGCCAAGCTGGTCGCCTGCCATATTTACTATTCTTTCTACACGTCGGGATGGTTTGATCCTGCAACCGCAATAAGGATTCTTTAAAATACAGCCAGCTCTCCTGGACCCCTTTACCATTCATGTTATTCTCCCAGGGGATCCTGCCCATCTGTTCCCTGAGGGAGTCAAAGTCTGCTTTTCTGAAGTCCAGGGTCCGTATTCTGCTGCTCTCCTTTCTTCTTTGTGTCAGGATCCTGAACTCGACCATCTCATGGTCACTGCCTCCCAGGTTCCCATCCACTTTTGCTTCCCCTACTAATTGTTCCCTGTTTGTGAACAGCAGGTCAAGAAAAGCTCTGCCCCTAGTTGGTTCCTCCAGCACTTGCACCAGGAAATTGTCCCCTACACTTTCCAAAAACTTCCTGGATTGTCTGTGCACCGCTGTATTGCTCTCCCAACAGATATCAGGGTGATTAAAGTCTCCCATGAGAACCAGGGCCTGCGATCTAGCAACTTTTGTGTCAGTATTTAACAATGTGATGATCTTGGTAATTACAGCCTGATTAGCCTGGCATAGATCCATGAGAAAGTAATGATCCATGAGAAAATAATAATCCATGAGTCTCTCACTAAAGACCTAGAGGACAGGTATACAATTAATGCCAATCAATATAATTTCATGGAAAATAGGGCTTGCCAAGAAAACTTTACCTCATTCTTTGACAAGGTTAAAAGTCTGTTTCATAAAGCTATCTGTGTCTATATAATATTCATAGATTTCTGTAGGGCATTGGACTTACTATCGCATAACATTTCAAATAAAAATATATCACCATACAAAATCAATGTCGTACATATTAAAGCAGGAGTCGGCAACCTTTCAGAAGTGGTGTGCCGAGTCTTCATTTATTCACTCTAATTTAAGGTTTTCGTGCCAGTAATACATTTAAACGTTTTTAGAAGGTCTCTTTCTATAAGTCTATAATATATAACTAAATGATTGTTGTATGTAAAGTAAATAAAGTTTTTAAAATGTTTAAGAAGCTTCATTTAAAATTAAATTAAAATGCAGAGCCCCTTGGACCAGTTGCCAGGACCCAGGCAGTGTGAATGCCACTGAAAATCAGCTTGCGTTGCTGCCTTTGGCACATATGCCATAGGTTGCCTACCCCTGTATTAAAGGATTAAAAATGGGCTAATTGACAGATGAAATTGTTAATGAGTAGTCATCATCAAATGGGGGTGGTTTCTAATGGGTTTCCACGGGATTCAGTTCTCAGCTGAATGCTATATAAAATCTTATCAATGTTATGGAAGAAAATATGAAATCCTTGCTGTCCCTTCTGGCCTTAAAATTTGTGCATTATAGATGGAGCTAAAGTGACAGGTGTAGTTTAGTTCCTCAAAAATTTCCATTCTAAGCTCTTGTTTTCAATCACACATTACTATTAGAAAAGTTCACCTTCAGCCCGAAACTTTTCAAGCCTAATCTCTGCCTAGCATGAATTTTTATGGAAACACTGAGGAAAAAAATCAGTTTTTGAGAACTAGGGAAAAAGAAAAACAACACCACATTTCCCATTCTAAAAATGTCTTGCAACTTTTTTTCACAGCTGTAGTGCTGAGATGGTTCAAGCTAGGATGGTAGAATTTGTCAGGAAAATAACAAGATGTGCCTTTCAGTATCCTCGTGAAAATCTGTTTTGATTTGGGCAAGTCATGATTCTTTGACAATTGTCCATCATATGTGCATAGTACATTTTTTAGCATTTTATCAATACTGGAGGGACACAAAAGGTGAAACCAACCAAAGCGGGGGGGGGGGGGGGCATTATTCAGTTACGTCTGTCCCGTTGATGACTGGAGATAATTTTTAAGTCTTCTGAAGCTGGAGAATGAGTTCAGGATGATACAGGTACACTGAGAAGGATTCTTATTAGGGCTGTCGATTAATAGCAGTTAACTCACATGATTAACTAAAAAAAAGTTAATCATGTTTAATTGCAGTTTTAATAGCACTGTTAAAGAATAATAGAATACCAATTGAAATGTATTAAATATTTTGGATGTGTTGTAATTGAAATCAATATATTTGAAAATGTAGAAAACATCCAAAAATATTTAAATAAATGGTATTCTATTATTGTTTAACAGAGCGATTAATTGCGATTAATTTTTTTCATCGCTTGACAGCCCTAATTCTTATATATTTGCAGGATTCTGGAAACAGTGCTTCCAGAGTACTGAAAATGAATCCAAGATCTCTTTCTTGATGGGTAACAGCTAATTTAGGCACCATCATTTTGTATGTATAGTTGGGATTATATTTTGCCATGCGCATTACTCTGCATTTAACATTGAATTTCATCTGCCATTTTCTTGCCAAGTCACCCAATTTTGTGAGATCCCTTTGTAACTCTTTGCAGTTTGTTTTGGACTTAGTTAGCTATCTTGAGTAATTTCGTACCATCTGCAAACTTTGCCACCTCACTGTTTACCTCTTTTTGCAGGTCATTTATGGATATGTTTAACAGCACTGATCCCAGACTAGTACAGACCCCTGGGGATACCTCTATTTACTTCTATCCATTCTGAAAATGGGCCATTTAGTCCAGTCCTTTGTTTCCTGTCTTTTAACTGGAGTACCTGGGAATGCTTTCAGGATCACCTGATGATCCTTAATTTAATTTAATGACAATCCTTTTGTTCTCTTAATCATCCTGCCTCTGTTTATAAAAAGAACAGGAGTACTTGTGGCACCTTAGAGACTAACAAATTTATTAGAGCATAAGCTTTCGTGGGCTACATATGCATCCGAAGAAGTGGGCAGTAGCCCATGAAAGCTTATGCTCTAATAAATGTGTTAGTCTCTAAGGTGCCACAAGTACTCCTGTTCTTTTTGCAGATACAGACTAACACGGCTGCTACTCTGAAATCTGTTTATAAAAAACTCCCTGCACCAAGGCCCTGGCTACACTTGAAACCCGTGGCAGCGCTTTGAAGTGCGAATGTGGTCACACGCCAGCGCTGGGAGCGCTGCAGGTACTCCACCTCCACGAGGGGATTAGCTTACAGGGGCACTGTTTACACTGGCGCTTTACAGCACTGTAACTTGCTGCGCTCAGGGGGGTGTTTTTTCACACCCCTGAGCAAGAAAGTTGCAGCGCTGTAAAGTGCCAGTGTAGCCATAGCCCAAGGGCGGAAGTCATTAGCAGTTCTCTTGCCTCCGCTGCCCAGGCAATTGGGGAGGGGCATGTGACCCTTCACCTCCCTCCCCCCAGGCGTCTCCCCTTTCTGCAGATGTTAGTGTGCTGCACTGTGCATGGACTTAGACCATCATTATTGACTTAGCTGCTGAACCTCAGCCCAAACCAATTTCCCAGTTAATGGGAAATATAGGAGCCTACAGCATTCCTCATCCTATGGAACTGGTCTATGGAAACAGGCCGAGGGCTAGGAGCCAAGAACACGTGAGTTTAAGACCAGCTTCTTCCACTGATTGGCCTTAATCATTCTCTTTACAATACTTATTTATTGAAACCACAGAAAGAGGCAAACATCATTAAAAAAACAACTGAAACCAGGAATGGGGGAAAAATATCTCATGAGGCATCCTATTGCCCCTCCTATGTTGATCTGTATGTTTTTTGTTTAGGAATTGATTCTTCAAACACTTACTGCCAAATGTAGTGCCTAACTTTGGGTATGTCTACACTGCAGTTGTTGCCAAAACGCTTCTTTCATGGGTACATAAAAAATCCCCCTCGCGAAAGACAAAAGTTTGGCCAACACAAGCGGCAGTGTGAACACGGCTTTGTCGGCAGGACGCTCTCCTGACGACAAGCTTATGCCACTTGCAGGGCTGGAAGTATTTTGTCGGCAAAAGTGCTGACAAAATACCACAAAAGAGTGTCGCTAAAAGCTCCATAGTGTAGACAAGCCCTTAATGGGACTAATCACTGTGTGCCTGCAATTGCTTTTAGTGATTTTTCTGCTTGTTTTTATCCTTAGGAATGTCAAGTCTTGTTTTTTCTGGTAGCCTGTTCTTCCTTGTAAGGACCCACAGATGTAAATTGAAATCTCTTAATTGAAAGGAGGTGCTGGCTCGTTAAGAAAAGATCTTTTAGCTGTTTATCAGGTGTTTGGATTATACAGATGTTGACAAAAACAAATTTAAAAAGTGTTGTATAGTCTGAATAAAAGTCACTTCCCCTCTTTAGTTAATCAAGTTTCACTTATATGGTATTTGTAATGTCATAACCTACAAATCTTCCAGTCATCTATAGGGTCTTCTGGGAAAACTGGGAGATCCAAGACCTCAATTTCTATTCACAAGCAGACAAAATAACAGTTATTGGAGGGGAAAGGAAAAAACAATGACCAACAAACCAAAGAACATCCAAGGCTGCTTCTTCATGCTGAATAAAGGGGGAGGGAGGAAGGTTTGGAGAGGGGTAGAAACCTATTTTTTGGTTTTCCCTCATTTACAATTCACCTTTAATTTTTATAACCTTCTGACATCTCAGTTTCCCCATCAATTTCCCATCTGTAAGCAAGATGGCAAAGTTGGTCTTCATTAAAATGAGTAAACATCTGCTTCCACACTGGTACCAAACACCAGAACCACATTTGCTCTTGCTGTTCCTGAGCTTGGAGCTGTGGCAGCAGCTGCATGGTTAGTCAGATCCCTTCCTCCTTCACTGTTATTTGTTAGTACTGTTGCTGCTGCTTTCCAGCCCTCCAACTTGCATTGTTGACTACAGCATCCATGCTGGGGCGCAACAGGGCCTTGTCCCTTTTCAAAGCTCTCCTACAGTGCACTGGAGGGTGCCCAGCTGGCTGCAGGACCAAATACTCATTCCAAAGTCCCCAAGAGACACGCCTCATGACTTAGGCCTGGTCTACACTACGAGTTTAGGTCAAATTTAGCAGCATTAAATCGAATTGAGCCTGGACACGTCCACACGACGAAGCCCTTTTTTTCGACTTAAAGGGCCTTTAAACTGGTTTCTTTACTCCACCTCCAACGAGGGGATGAGCGCTAAAATTGGCCTTTGCAGGTCGGATTTCGGATAGTGTGGACGGAATTCGACATTATTGGCCTCCAGGAGCTATCCCACAGTGCTTCATTCTGACTGCTCTGGACAGCACTCTCAACTCAGATGCACTGACCAGGTAGACAGGAAAAGCCCTGCGAACTTTTGAATTTCATTTCCTGTTTGCCCAGCGTGGAGAGCACAGGTGACCACGCAGAGCTCATCAGCACAGGTAACCATGATGGAGTCCCAGGATCGCAAAAGAGCTCCAGCATGAACAGAACGGGAGGTATGGGATCTGCTTGCCATATGGGGAGATGAATCAGTGCTAGCTGAACTCTGTAGCAGTAAACGAAATGACAAAATATTAGAAAAAGTCTCAAAGGCCATGAAGGACAGAGGCCATAATAGGGATGCAGAGCAGTGCCATGTGAAAATTAAGGAGCTAAAGCAAGCCTACCACAAAGCCAGAGAGGCAAACGGAAGGTCCAGGGCAGAGCCGCAAACATGCCACTTCTACGCGGAGCTGCATGCCATTCTAGGGCATGCAGCCACCTCTACCCCAACGGTGTGCTTTGACTCCGTCAATGAAGAATCAGGAAACAGGGAAGCGGGTTCAGGGTACGAGGAAGATGATGATGAAGACAATGAAGATAGCTTACAGCAAGGAAGCGGAGAAACCAGTTTCCCCAACAGCCAGGATATGTTTATCACCCTGGATCTGGAACCAGTAACTCCCGAACTCACCCAAGGCGTGCTCCCAGACCCTGAGGGCACACAAGGGACTTCTGGTGAGTGTACCTTTGTAAATATTACACATGGTTTAAAAGCATGCGTGTTTAATGATTAATGATTAATTTGCCCTGGCAATCGCGGCCAGTACAGCTACTGGAAAAGTCTGTTAACGTGTATGGGGATGGAGCGGAAATCCTCCAGGGACATCTCCAGAAAGCTCTCCTTCATGTACTCCCAAAGCCTTTGCAAAAGGTTTCTGGGGAGGGCTGCCTTATCCCGTCCGCCAAGGTAGGACACTTTACCATGCCAGGCCAGTAGCACGTAGTCTGGAATCATTGCATAACAAAGCATGGCAGTGTATGGTCCCGGTGTTTGCTGGCATGCAGACAACATCCATTCCTTATCTCTCTTTGTTATCCTCAGGAGAGTGATGTCATTCACGGTCACCTGGTTGAAATGGGGTGATTTTATTAAGGGGACATTTAGAGATGCCCGTTCCTGCTCGGCTGTTAGCCATGCGGTAGGGGGAGAGGTGAAGTGATCATCCCAGAGAATTGGGTGTGTGTGTGGGGGGTAGTTGGGTTTGTGCTGCATGTTAACCCGGAAACCGCAGCCCCTCCTTTTATATTGCAAACCCATTTTAAATGGCAAACCCAACGGGTGCTTGGTATGGGAAATGAGGGCGCTACTGTTTGAAACCATTCCCACATGTTAAGAAGGTTAAAAAAGCCAAAAGACTGTGGCTTACCATGGCTGCCTGCAAGCCGAAATCTGTTGCCTGGCACTGCGTGAGTGATCTCTCACACCAAACCGGCAGGCCCTCAATATAAGAGGAAAAATGCGACCTTGTAACGAAAGCACATGTGCTGTGTAATGTGAACAGCAAAATTTAACATGAAAGAGTGTACCCATTGTTCTCTAAAATGTGTCTTTTTTAACCACCTCTCCCTTCTCTTCCACCAGCTGCAAATGTTTCTCCTTCACAGAGACTAGTTAAGATTAAAAGGAGAAAATGGCGGACTCGGGATGATATGTTCTCGGAGCTCCAGATGTCCTCCCACGCTGACAGAGCACAGCAGAATGCGTGGAGGCAGTCAATGTCAGACTACAGAAAAGCACAATATGAACGAGAGGAGAGGTGGCGGGCTGAATCGAGGGCTGAAGAGAGCAAGTGGCGGGCTGAAGAGGATAGGTGGTGTCAGCTTGCTGACAGAAGGCAAGAGTCGATGCTCCGGCTGCTGGAGCATCAAACTGAAATGCTCTAGCGTATGGTTGAACTGCAGGAAAGGCAGCAGGAGCAGAGACCGCTGCTACAGCCCCTGTGTAACCAACAGCCCTCCTCCCCAAGTTCCATAGACTCCTCACCCAGACGCCCAAGAACGCGGTGGGGGGGCCTCCAGCCACCCAGTCACTCCACCCCAGATGATTGCCTGAGCATCAGAAGGCTGGCCTTCAATAAGTGTTAAAGTTTTAAAGTTTTAAACTGCAGTGTGTCCTTTTCCTTCCATCCTCCCCCACCCCTCCCGGGCTACTTTGGCAGTTATCCCCCCAGTTGTGTGATGAATTAATAAAGAATGCATGAATGTGAAGTAAGAATGACTTTATTGCCTCTGCAAGGGGTGCTTGAAAGGGGGGAGAGGAGGGTGGTTAGTTTACAGGGAAGTAGAGTGAACCGGGGGAAGAGGTGGGGGGGGCGGAGGGTTCATCAAGGAGAAACAAACAGAAGTTTCACACCGTAGCCTGCCCAGTCACAAAAAGCTTCTCTGATGCGCACCGTGCCCTGCTGTACTCTTCTAACCGCCCTGGTCTCTGACTGAGCGTAATCAGCGGCCAGGCGATTTGCCTCAACTTCCCACCCCGCCATAAATGTCTCCCCCTTACTCTCACAGATATTGTGGAGCGCACAGCAAGCAGCAATAACAATTGGAATATTGGCTTCGCTGAGGTCTATCCGAGTCAGTAAACTGCACCAGTGTGCTTTTAAATGTCCAAATGCACATTCCACCATCATTCGGCACTTGCTCAGCCTATAGTTGAACAGGTCCTGACTCCTGTCCAGGCTGCCTATGTACGGCTTCATGAGCCATAGCATTAAGGGGTAGGCTGGGTCCCCAAGGATAACGATAGGCATTTCAACATCCCCAATGGTTATTTTCTGGTCCAGGAAGAAAGTCCCTTCCTCCAGCTTTTGAAACTGACCAGAGTTCCTGAAGACGCGAGCATCATGTACCTTTCCCGGCCATCCCACGTTGATGTTAGTGAAACGTCCCTTGTGATCCACCAGGGCTTGCAGCAGCATTGAAAAGTACCCCTTGTGGTTTATGTGCTCGGTGGCTTGGTGCTCCGGTGACAAGATGGGGATATGGGTTTCGTCTATCACCCCACCACAGTTTGGGAATCCCATTGCAGCAAAGCCATTCACTATGACCTGCACGTTTCCCAGAGTCACTACCCTTGATATCAGCAGGTCTTTGATTGCGTTGGCTACTTGGATCACAGCAGCCCCCATAGTAGATTTGCCCACTCCAAATTGATTTGCAGCCACTGGGAATCGTCTCACACCTGCAACACGATGCAGTCCCACCAGTCTGTGCTTGTTTCCCGGGCCCAGAATCGGCATTCCACACCATGAACCTGCCCCAGTAACACCATGATTTGTACATTGCTGGGGCCTGTACTTTGTGAGAGGTCTATGTCCATGTCAATTTCCTCATCACTCTCGTCGCCGCGCTGCAATCGCCTCCTTGCCTGGTTTTGCTTTGGCATGTTCTGGCTCTGCATATACTCCAGGACAAAGCGCGTGGTGTTCATAGTGCTCATAATTGCCGCGGTGATCTGAGCGGGCTCCATGATCCCAGTGCTATGGCATCTGGGCTGAAAAAAGGCGCGAAACTATTGTCTGACGGAGGGAGGGAGGGGTGAGTGACGACATGGCTTACAGGTACAGGGAATTAAAATCAACAAAGGTGGCTGTGCATCAGGGAGAAACACAAACAACTGTCACACAGAATGGCCCCCCCAAAGATTGAACTCAAAACCCTGGGTTTAACAGGCTGTTGATTTCACGGAGGGAGGGGGAAGCAAATGAATACAGAACAAATCTGGTCCATCTATTTTTTACATCTTAAGCTGGCAGCAGACGGTGCAGCATGACTGATAGCCATCGGCATCTTCTGGGTGCTTGGCAGAAGATGCTGTACTACAACTGCTAGCCATCATCGTCAAGACGGTTCAATAGGACTGGCGGCAGGACTGAGTCTCCAGGAGACAAAACGTGTCTGCCCAGGTGCCTCTGATTGAACTCACTGAGGAATACGACGACGATGGATACCAGTCGTAATACACCATCTACTGTCAAAAGGCAAGGAGCTGCTGCTGTATAGCAATGCAGCCCCACGTCTGCCAGCACCCAGATAGCCGATGACGGCTACCAGTCATGCTGCACCGTCTACTGCCAAAAGGCAATTAGCTGCTGCTGTGTAGCAATGCAGTACCACGTCTGCCAGCACCCAGATGACATATGGTGACGGTGAGCTGAGCTGAGCGGGCTCCATGCTTGCCATTGTATGTTGTCTGCACAGGTAACCCAGGTAAAAAGGTGCGAATTGATTGTCTGCCGTTGCTCTGATGGAGGGGGAGGGGCCTGACGACATGTACCCAGAACCCCCCGCGACACTGTTTTTGCATCATCAGGCATTGGGATCTCAACCCAGAATTCCAATGGGCGGTGGAGACTGCAGGAACTGTGGGATAGCTACCCACAGTGCAACGCTCCAGAAGCCGACGCTAGCCTTGGTACTGTGGACGCGGTCCGCCGGCTTCATGCACTTAGAGCATTTTATGTGGGGACACACACAATCAACTGTATAAAACCGATTTCTATAAAACCGGCTTCTATAAATTCGACCTAATTTCGTAGTGTGGACATACCCTTAGTTTCTGGCCACATGCCTCACATCAAGCACCTTGAGGCGCTGGGAAATATCGTTAGACTGATCACCTGTTTCTGATTGAACAGGCCCCTCTTTCCCCTCCTCCTCACTGCTGCTTCTCCTGCTGCTGAGAGTGACATTAAAACCTTATATATAATAGGGAAAATTTGTTGCTGCCCTAATTTTAAGCACTTTGTCAATTAGATTATGTATGTAGGCTGCTTTTGTTTTTTAACAGATGTTTGGGAATACAGCACTTAAAGTCCCCCATGAGTACTGTGGCCTGTGGTTATTAGTCTGCAAGAAATGGTCCAGAATTTTTCATTCTCTTAGTCCTTTGCTCCTGGGCCTGGTTTATCTACAGTGAGGATTTCTTGAAATTCCTGCCCGTTTGGTCAACACCAGCGCAGCTCCTGTAACACTAACAACACTGGGAGTGATAGTGATAGTGTAGACCAACCTTTGACCATCCCATCATATAGATCTGCTCTGTTCAATAATGAGCATTCCCTCTGCTCCAAGCACTGGTAAAGCTGCACCAGTGCTAGACAAATGGTAAAGGAATTTCCCCCAAATCCTCAGTGCATCTGGGCAGCCCTAGTGGTTAGTAGTACATACACACACTTGTTTTTCCTGCGTTTTTTCTCTCATTATCCAGTGTATTTCTCTACCAGTCTTCATTATCCTATTGCATCTTACTGTCATTGTCAATACCTCCTATGTTCCATGTGCAAGCACAAATTGTTGGAGCTAAGACAATGTAACATTCAGGCTTCATTCCTTCTTCCACAATGAAGTTTTTCTCTCATGGAGCAAGTCTTGTGTATACCTTGTAGATGGTTTGATGTTGGAGCAAGTGTCGGTGTTTCTTGTGATGACAGGAGGCTGCTTTGCACTCGATTCTCTGAATGGTGTGGTGTTCTGAAGGTCTGTTCCCAGATCTCTGAAGGCCTGTATTCCTTCAATGTCCTGCTGATGAAGTCTCAGCTTAGTGTGTATTTTGTGCTCATAATGGGCAAATGTTTTTCTGGATTTGGTGAAATAGACACATGTCCACTGCTATGTTATATGACTGATATAAGGTGATGTGTCATCCATGAACTAGAGCATGATTAAGCCACATGCACTGATGAGTCGCTCCAGTGCTAGGTTCCAGACAACCCACAAACCAGGAACTGGTTTGGTGACTCTCAGGGCAGGTATATAACCCTCACAGGAGGAACAGCAGCTCAGTCTGCTCAATGCAACTCTCCTCTGCCTGAAAGTGGCAACAGACTCCCCAAGCCTTAGCCTGCTCCAGCCTTGCTCTTGCTCCAGCCCTGTTCCTAGTCTTGCTCCAGCCTTGCTCTCATTCTGGCCTCGTTCCAACCCTGCTCTGGACTCTTGATTCTGGTTCTGGCCCCCTGGCTATAACTAACTGCCACAGCTCTGATCAGTAGGCCTGACCATCCTTATCATGGTCTCTGACCAATGAGGATTTATTTGTTCAACATATGTAGCTTGCTTCCAAGTGCGCGATTCTCCTGAGGAAGTAATATGGTCCTGACGGGTGTCCCCGTTGTACCTCTGGGAGGTCGTTAGCTTGTCGCTTTGTGTGTGTCTTTCTTTCTGTTACTCCTTCCAGCACTGGCTGTTGTAGTAATGCTGGGGCTATAGGCACCAAAGTACACGTGTGTCTTGATCATCAAGTGTTGCACTGGGCTGCTGTTAAAGCCTGAGGGAGTGCTTGATTCTCTTCTTCTTCAAGAATGGCTTGCCATAGATTTTCTTTGCTTTTTGAAGCTTTCTTTAAAGAATCTTAGTGATTTTAACTGCCAATTCATCTTTGCCATTTGACTGGCTGCGATAGGTTGATGTGATATGAATGAATTTCCATTCCTGGGTAAATTGCATAAACTCACTGTAAGTAAACTGGGATCCATTGTCTGAAACTACTCTGTTTGGATCACCATGCCTGCTGAAATGCTTCATTGTTTTGCTACCGCAGTAGTGTCTGACAGTTTGTGTTGTTTCCTGAAGCCTGAATAGTAGTCTACCATAATGAGGTAGTGTATGGTTTGGGATGAAAAGGTCCATTACTATTTTGCTCCAAGTTATGTTGGGAATGCTGTATATTTTCATTGTCTCTTTTTCCTGCGTGGCCTCACAACTGCTCACTATGTCTCTGATATCCTTGGTCTTGTTTAGCCAATATACAGAGTGTTTGGCTTTCTAGGGACATACTTCTAGTCCAGAATTGCTCTGATGTATTCTTGAGAGGAGTTCTGTTCTCAATGATCTGATGTTATGATTTGACTGGCTTTACATATGATGCTATCTTAGATGCTCACCTCATTTTGATAGTTCCAGTATTCTTGAGAGGCAGGTGAGTGTCTCCCTTTCTCCCTTTGTGTCTGGCCATCCTCACAGCACAATGGACATGAGCCCTTGTAAATGTTTTGTATACTTTATTCTTGGATTTTTTCCAGTCTCTGCCTTGAAACAGGCATATATGTGGCTCGGTTGATGCTTTTGATGTCTTTCTGTGTATTCTGTATTTCTGTCAGGTACGGGATCCCATATTCTTGTTCAGTTGCTGTATTTTCATGTTGCAAAGCTTTTGAGGATAAGAAGTCAGCTATATACATCTCAGTCTCTTTCTTGTAGTGTTCATCTATATTGTAACATTACTGTTTCAGTAGCATGATCTGATGGCAGTTCTGGGCAGTGGCTATTTAGAAATGCTCTCTAGTGGTTTATGTCACTTTCTACGCAAATGGTTTCCTTTCCTATAATGGACAAACTTTTCACGTGTGAACCCTATATTGCAAGATATTCCTTTTTAGTTTGGATTAATCTTACTTGCATTGGCAATAGTGACCTTGATGCAAAAGCTACCAGATGTCCCTTTTGTAGGAGTGATGTCCCGTGCCCCATGTCCCATTTCACTGGCATCACATTGTATGGCTGCTATTTGTTCACATTATAGCACTTCAGGATGGGATAGTTGTTCACCAGCTCCTTGATGTGTGTGATGGCTCCATCATGTTAAAGTAACAATGCCCATACAGCATCTTTGTCCAGTAGTCACCTCAGGGGTTTGCACACATCCAAGAGGCTTGGAAGAAATGTTGGCAGATTAGGCATAAACTAATAGTCTCTGAACTGATTTAATGTCTTTAGGTGTGGATATCTGCTGTACTGATTTTACCTTTTCAGGGACAGGTCATAATCCTTGGGACGGCAGCAAATGTCCCAGGTATGGTGCTGCAGTCAATCACCATTTCATCTTGTTTTTATTTAATTTTTGATTTACTTCCATGGCTATTTCTAGCAGACAGATGAGGCTGTGGTTGTGATCTGCCACAGCTTCTACCATACTGTCTCCACGTCCGTAGACCAGAATGTCTTCAGCCATGACACTGATCCCTGTGAGACCTGTTATAACGTCTTGCTTGTGGCATTGATATTCTTCCTTTGCAGGTTTGATCCCAATTGGCATTCTCAACTACCTGTATTTACTTGGTGATGTCTAAAATGTAGTGAGATAGCTGCTTTCCTTATCCAGTAGCAGTTGCCAATATCTGCTTTTGGCATCAAGTACTGAGAATGTTTTTACTTTGCCAAGTCATGTCATATTGCATCATCTGTAGGCATTTGGTAGTGAGCTCTTTTTAGCGTGTTAAGTTGCTTGGATCTGTGCAAATGCATAGCTTGCCTGGCCTCTCAATGGCTACCATGAGCTTATCCAATTTGTAGGGCTCTGAGACTTTAACATGATGCCTTCTTTTTCCATTTGTATTATTGCTTTACATAAGAATGGTCATACTGGGTCAGACCAACAATCCATCTAGCCCAGTATCCTGTCAGTGGCCAGTGCCAGATGCTTCTGGGGGAATGAACAGAACAGGACAATTATTGAGTGATCCGTCCCCTGTCATCCAGTCCCAGCTTCTGGCAGTCAGAGGTTTAGGGCCACCCAGAGCTTGGGCTTGCGTTCCTGACCATCTTGGCTAACAGCCATTGATGGACCTATCTTCCATGAAGAATCCATTGTAGATGGCAAGGATTGAATCCACAGGCACTTACATGCAAAGCACATGCTCTACCACTGAGCTACATCCCAGGCACAAACCATATACTTCTGCTGTTTGCACTGCATCGATACCATTCATGCACTTGCTTCCTCTATATGGTTCATTTTTTCCCTTGTTTTTCTTGTCTGCAAGCTTTGGCAGGATGATTTCTCTTACCATAATTATTGCATATGACCCCATACTCAGGGAATTCCCATGATCATCTTTTTCTCAATTGTATTCGTGTCTTCCTTTGCATTTTGTGTGTCACTTCTGCTTTGTGTTTCTGCATTTCCCTTTGCATGGATTTTGGTGTATTTTCCTTGTATATTCATGCTTTCCCTGTGCAACTTGGTGAATTATCTCTGTGTCTACTTCACTAATGCTCTGTATTTAGATGTGAGCATGTTCATTAACTTTACAAATGACTATCACTCTTGGTAGAAATAGTGTGGGCTCTGTGACATTCTCATGTGAGCTCCTGCATCTTTTTCCTTATTACTAATCTATCATTGAACATGAGCTCTTACTGTGATGCTGTGGCTAAGGCCATGTCTATACTTAGTGGTAGACTGGCACTGCGGCAATCGATGCAGAAGGTGTCAATTTAGCAGGTCTGGTGAAGACACACTAAATCTATGGGAGAGCGCTCTCCCATCGATTTGTGTACTCCACCTACCCGAGAAGCATAAGGGAAGTTGGTGGGAGAGTATCTCTCATCAACACAGCGTGGTGTAGACACTGCAGTAAGTTGACCTAAGCTATGTCGACTTCAGTTACGTTATTCACGTAAATGAAGTAGCATAACTTAGGTCAACTTATCCCGGTGGTGCTGACCAGTCCGAAGATAGCTAATGTGATCCTGGGAGGCATAAACAGAGGAACCTTGAGTAGGAGTAGAAAGGTTAGTTTACCTCTGTATTTGGCAGTGCTGCAACTGCTGCTGGAATGCTGTGATTAGTTACGGTGCTAACAATTCAAGAGGGATGTTGAGAAGTTGGAGAGGGTTCAGAGAAGAGTCACAAGAGTGATTAAAGGATTGGAAAAGCTGCCTTACAGTGATTGAACTCTTTGAGTCCATTTATTTAGCTTAACAAAGGGATGATTTGGTTATCTACATGGGGAACAAATATTTAATAATGAACTCTTCAGTCTAGCAAAGAAAGGTATAACAGGATCCAGTGGCTGGAAGTTGAAGCTAGACAGATTCAGACTGGAAATAAGGTGTACATTTTTGAGTGAGGGTAATTAACCATTGGAACAATTTGCCAAGGGTCACGGTGGATTTTCCAGAACTGACAATTTTTAAATCAGGATTGGATTTTTTTCTTAAAGATCTGCTCTAGGAATTGTTTTGGGGAAGTTCTATGGCCTGTGCTATCAGCGGCGGCTCCAGGCACCAGTGCTCCAAGCGCGTGCCTGGGGCGGCAAGCTGCGGGGGGTGCCCTGCCACTCCCTGCGAGGGCAGCAGTCAGGCAGCCTTCAGCGGCATGCCTGCGGGAGGTCTGCCGGTCCCGCGAATTCGGCAGCAATTCGGCGATGGGTACACCGAAGCTGCAGGACCGGCGGACCTCCCGCAGGCATGCCGCCGAATCCATGGGAACGGAGACCTTCAGCAGGCACGCCGCCAAAGGCAGCCTGCCTGCCATGCTTGGGGCGGCAAAAAAGCTAGAGCCACTCCTGTGTGCTATACAGGAGATCAGATTAGATGATCACAATGGTCCCTTCTGCCCTTGGAATCTATACAAACTGGGTGGCCAGGGAGGCTTCGCAGTAAGTGCCGCCAGCACCCCACACCCCAAACACCCTTCTGCTGCCCCATCCCAGAGTCCCCTCTCTCACCCAAACTCCCTTCCAGAGCCTGCACTCTGCACCCCACCCAACACCCCAAAACCCTGCCTCAGTCCAGAGCCCTTTCCTGCACCCCAAACTCCTCATCCCCAGTCCTACCCCAGAGCCCAAACCCCTAGCTGGAGCCCTCATGCCCTCCCACACCCCAGCTCACACCCCAACCCTCTGCCCCAGCCCGGTGAGAGTGGGGGAGACTGATTGACGGAGGGAGGGGGGATGGAGTGAGAGGAGGTGGGACCTCAGAAAAGGGGTGTTCAGTTTTGTGCCATTAGAAAGTTGGCAACCCTACTGTCAAGTAACTGTCCCTCTGTTTCTGGGTAAAAAAAACCTTAGACACAAGCCTGCTTTTAAAAGGCTTCTCCCTCTTTTTTCTCCCTCTCAGTCCATGATGACTCATATTCAGAGTCAGGAAATTCCCTTGTAGAATGGCATAGCCATTTTGGTTTTGAAATACCCTCCGTGGTGTTTACCATCCTCCATTTCGGATAGCCTTCTTGTTGTTCTTTAGTTTCAAATCTGGCTCCCTTTTATCCGTTACTCATCCCTGATTGGACAAGCTGTGTTGGTTTCTGGGTCCAGGCTTCAAGCCATTTGTGTTAAACCTTCTGTGTCGTTTTGTGATAATAAATTCCCTTTTTTAAAAGTTTACATTGTGGTAATAGAGTTATTGGAAGGGGAGCTGGGTAGGGCGAATACCGACAGTTGATAGATGCTGAATAAGGGGAATGAACCATGAACCACAGGGAGGGGTACTATTACTTTTGATTCAAAGGTGATCTGTGTTAACAGTTCCAATCTGTCTGTGTAACACCCTCTTAACTTAAGAGCAGGGGACGTCTCAATGCCTTTCTATTAATTCTAATGGTCCACCATTGTCTCTTCGTGGCTGGACAACGGGTCATTTCTTGCAGCCAGTTTTGTGGAAATACCTCATTTGGGAGGCACCCCATTCCTCCTGTGACATGTAATTGAAATTGAAGTACACAGTATGAGCACAGTATTCTATATAAATACATAGATTCATAACCACAGTCTGAATACATATGTCATAATGACCATCAAGTTCAGAACATTACATGCTTCCATAAAAGCATTTACTCGATACACTTTTGTAGTACAATAATACAGTATGCAATCAGTTGGTTCAGCTGCTCATTTGTGGGGTTTATACTTTCTGTTTGTCCTTGGAGGTGTCTGGACCCTGATTGTCACAGATGTTCAGAGCGGAAAGTGCCCTAAACCCTTTATTGGGGTTTAGCAGATGCAATCCTGTGTGCACTCCCCCAACGTCACTGGAGACATTGACCCTGCCTCAGGCACAGTGCCTCTGGGAAAAAATGCTGTTGTGCAGCTCCTCCTTATCTTCCAGTGTGAGCAGTGGCTTATAGCCACAGCATGACCAGTAATTAGTGCACCCTAGTGCTTTAAGAGAACTGATGTGGATCTTTAATCAGACTTGGAATACTTGGGATGTTCCAAAGGACTGGAAAGAAGTGAATATTCTGCCAATATTTCTAAAAGGTAAACGGGATGACCCAAGTAACTATAGGCTGTAGGCCAGTTAGACATTGATAATGGGCATAGTCATCAAATGCCTGATATGGGATTCAATCAGTAGAGAATTAAAGGATGGTATCATAATTAATGCCAGTAAGCTTGGTTTTACAGAAAATTGTTGTTTTTTTTGACAAGATTACCAGTTTGGTAATGAGATTACAAGTAAAAGTAACTATGTTGATGTAATACACTTGGACTTCTTAGATGTTTGTCTTAGTAGCACACACCATTCTGATTTTAAAAATAGCACTATACAAAATCAACGTAGCACATATTAAATGGATTAAAAAATGGCTAACTGAGATCTCATCATGTAATGGGTAATCATCATTAAATGGGTGTTTTTCTAGCCGGGTCCCACAAGGGTCTGTTCATGGCCCAGTGCTATTGATTATTATTGACCTGGAAAAAAATAAATGCAGCTCAGACTAGTTGATCATAATGGTCCCTTCTGGTTAGGGTAACAAGATTACCACACTAAAATATTGGGACATATTGGCCCTGCCCACAGTCCACCCCTGCTCTTCCCAGGCTCTGCCCCCACTCTGCCTCAGGTCCCGCCCACTCCCTAATCAGCCCCCCCACTGTACCCTTCCTCATCCCCTGGCCTGCCATTGGCTTGCTGCATCCCTCCTCAGTCCCCCACCCATCGCTCGCCTCCCCAGCTACCACTCACCCCTATGCAGGGCCGGCTCCAGGCACCAGCTAAGGAAGCAGGTGCTTGGGGCGGCCAATAAAAAGGGGCGGCACTCCGTGCATAATTGGGGCGGCATGTCCGGGTCTTCGGTGGGAATTAGGCGGCGGGTCTCTCAGTCCCTCTCTTCCTCTTTGAGCTGCCACCGAAGTGCTGCCGATTGGCTTTATTTTTTTTTCTGCTCCTTGGGGCGGCAGAAAACCTGGAGCTGGCCCTGCCCCTATGGTGCCGACTTCCCCTCTCCCAGGTGGTTGCTCGCCCACCCCCCGCCTCTTTCCGCACCTGCACCACCCTCACCCCGCTCCCATTCCACCCCCTTCTCCCAAGTTCCTGCCCTTGCCCTGCCTCTTCTCTGCCTCCTTTCCTGAGTGTGCTGTGTACCCACTCCTCCCTTCTGGAAAGTGCAAAGCGTCACCAAACAGCTGTTTGGCGGTGGGAAGCACTGGAGGGGGATGTAGCGGGGATGCAGCACGCTGGGGGGAGGGGGAGAGAAGGAGGCGAGGAGGGGGAGCTTGGCTGCAATTTTTCCCCGTGGGTGCTCCAGCCCTGGAGCACCCATGGGGTCAGCGCCTCCCTCCCGCTCGCCTCCTTACCCGAATATTGGGAGAAATGGCATCCCGATCGTACATTGATCGGGATGCAGGACAAAGGGTTAAATATTGGGACAGTCCCGATTTTATCAGGACATCTGGTCACCCTACTTCTGGTCTTCACCTGTATGAATACCTGGCCTGAAGCACCCAGCGTCACAGGTTTGGTCCTGAAGACTGAAGTCACTTGTTTCCTTCAGACCCTGAGCAAAAGGCTGATGCCTGGAGGTCGGTGACTATGGGCATGTCTACACTTACCTCTGGAGCGATTTGATCCAGCGGGGGTCGATTTATCGCATCTAGTGAAGATGCGATAAATCAACCGCCGAGTGCTCTCCCGTCGACTCCGGTACTCCACCGGAGCGAGAAGCGCAGGCGGAGTCGATGGGGGAGCATCAGCAGTCAACCTACCGCAGTGAAGACACCGCGGTAAGTAGATCGAAGTATGTCGACTTCAGCTACGTTATTCACGTAGCTGAAGTTGCGTGACTTAGATCAATTTCCCCCTCCCCCACCCCCCAGTGTACACCAGGCCTGAGTCTTAGAGGCTTCTCATTTCACATCCCCTTTATGAGGGAAATAACATTAGCCTCCATGTACAGTCCGGATACAACAGCCTCCTGCACTCATCATCTCACAGTGTGATGGAGACCCTATTTTACCATGTCTATCACCCGTATGCTCCTGAGGCTGCCCTGTTCATTTCCCAGCATGGATCAAAAACTTCAGCCTCCAAACATAGCCCCAAGAACCACCTTTACTCCAACTACTCTCACATTTGGATGGCAAGTCCCAGAGTACCTCATATACACTAATAGCCAGGGCTTCTGCCTCTCTCTCTGTGGAAATAGAGAGGGAGCTTTGCCCATTACAGATAATGCGTGGCTGCTCTTATCTGGTTTTCCTTTGTATCCAGGCCTGCTGCAAATTTGTAGTTTTCT
The DNA here is from genome assembly GCF_013100865.1 of Trachemys scripta elegans. Classification (NCBI taxonomy): domain Eukaryota; kingdom Metazoa; phylum Chordata; order Testudines; family Emydidae; genus Trachemys; species Trachemys scripta. The sequence goes on along the minus strand of NC_048298.1, from coordinate 142,225,099 downwards.
CATTTTGACCCAAGGAAAGTCAAATCACTAAACACATCTCCATTCATTTCCATATGCTAGGGGTCAGGAATCTGGGATACTGCCATGATTATTGTTTTTTTTTTTTAAATAATCCTAGTTTCTGATTTCATATACCTTCAGGAGCTGACTCACTACTGACACCATGTTGTGTGTAAGCATAAACAGACAGTGCAACATTCAAGCTTTATTCCTTCCTCCACCTATGCTGTTCTTCCTCATCAAAGACTTCCTGGAGGTAGAGATCTCTAAGGGCATGTCTTCACTGACAACATTAAAGCGCTGCCGTGGCAGTGCTTTAACGTGGCTTGTGTGGTCGCGGCACAGCACTGGGAGAGAACTCTCCCAGTGCTCTAAAAAAACCAGCCTCCACGATGGGAATAGCTACCAGCACTGTGAGTGCAGCTCCCAGCGCTGGGGCACTGTCTACACTGCCACTTTACAGCGCTTCCAACTTGCTGCGCTCAGGTGGGTGTTTTTTCACACCCCTGAGCAAGAAAGTTGCAGCGCTGTAAAGTGCTAGAGTAGACAAGCCCTTAATTCCTATAATCATATTATAGCACCTCCTGTTCAGAAGCTATTCATCATTACCCCCTCCAGCTAGTCTTCTTTCTCCTAGAGAGATTGTATCCAGCAATACTGACTCTGGATATTTCAGCTCTAAGAATTACCAGCACTACCACCACCCTCAATTCATTTATTCCCACTGGATCTTGATCTCCACCTCTTGGTAATACTTCTAGCTCCTCTTGTTTATTTCCCATATTCCTTGCTTTTGTGTGTAGACAAACACTTTAATGTGCTTCTTTTCTTATTTTTAAGTGTATGGTATTTGTCTTGTGTTTAATAAACTGATATTGATTTTACATGCATTGTATCTTAACCAATTACCTAGTTACTCAGCTTAGAACACTTGATCTACACTGCGAAATGTGGGGCTTTTCTAAAGTTTTTCTAACACCTCTGTTTGGGTGTAAATATCCATTATAAGCAAAGTCTGCTGTGTCAGCTCAGTGTTGTCTCAATTTCCTTGCAAATACCCTGCAGATGTTAGAGTAGCATACTGCTTAACAAAACTAATAAGAACAGACAACTAATCACAGCCTACTGCACGAGACTTCAACTGTTGCTTGTTGTGTTTTAAAGGTTGGTCCCTTCCCCTGCCTGTGCCCCGGTGCACTGCCTGGCGCAGGTAACATGCTTCATCGCTAACCCAAGATGGTGTGAAGGCCCCTGGCTTCAATTAAATGGAGCAAGAGGAAGTAAATAAACCACATGGGGCAGGGCATTAAATCACTTAGGGGCAGAGAAGAATCAGACACCAAGGAGTTTTGGTTCAGAGGTGGGCTGTGTGCACTCGCATGTAGGCTGCAATTTAATATTCTTACTGCAAGTTAATGACAACTGCAACCAGGCAGGATGGTAGCCCTCTGACTCCTGATTTTTTACATTCCCACTGCTGTCCCCTATAAATTAATGCCCCCGCCCCTTTCCTATTTTGTTTTACTGCCTTCGTGCTGTTTTCCTTTATTTCAAGGAGTCAGTTTGAAGGACTCTTGATGCATCTGCTGGTTTGGTTTACAACAAGGGATGGAATGAAACAAGGGGTATGGAAGTTGTGAACTATTTTTATGGTGTATTTGTTTTTTCACACTGGCTCTAAACTTTAGCATCACCACCAGTAGAGCTAGGGGAACTTAGCTCATTTGATCTAAAACTGGCTTTCTTGCTTGTGCTCCTTAACAGAGACTACAAGAGTGAGTGTTGTCTGTGGTGTTTGTGCACAGATATAACGCATATATCTTCGCACACAATGTGTGCATGTGTATAGTGTCCACAGTGTGTATTTGAATGGGTGCAGATGTGTAGGATCCACGGGTGTAATAAGTACATGTCATGTAGGTGTAACTGAGCTGTTTGGAAAACCAAAATTTTTCCCTGTGAGAAATTTTAAATGCAAAATCTTCATTCAAAATTTCAGTAAAAAAATTTCAGCTTTCCTGTGGGGAATCTCAAACTTATTTGCTTTGTATCTACTTTTGAAATACAATGAACATTTTTGTTGTCTTTTGTTTCAGTTCAAAAGACAACATAAATTGAAACAAAATGAAAAATGGTCATTTCAAATTGACATTTTGAGATTTAAAAAAATTAAAAATGTTAAACCCCCAAATCACATTGAAATGACATTTTAAGTTGAATCAAAACAAAAATTTTCATTTAGTTTTGAAATGTCATTTCAAAGTGAAAAGTTTGACTTCAATATTTCCTGCTGCACATTTGTGGGTGTGTCTATGCAGGATGTGTGTTCAGTATTTTCAGGTAATGTGTATATACAACATAGTACATAACTGCATTTGTACACCTATGTTTGGGTTGTATGCGCAATGTGTGCACAAAGGTACAGTGAGTGCATGTAAGTAATATCTGTATGTATTTAAGTGCTTATATATTCACATAAGGTTTATTTTTAGTGTGTATACATGATTGTTACAGTATTGTCAACTCCAGGATTTCAAAAATCATGAGTCAGGACTCAAGAAATCACATGATTGGCAAAAATAACACATTCTAATTTCCTTTATTTGCCTTCTGGTTTTTGAGCATTCAAGGTTCACATTTTCAAACTTTTCTCTGCAAATATGATGACTTGAGAGCTAGAAACTTACTTTTTTTAAAAAAGAACACAGATTCTCAAGTAGTCATATGACTCCAGAACCAGGGGCTTTGAGAAAACCCCCAAATATTTATGAGACTTGCAATAAATTACTGAGAGTTGGCAATGATGTTTTGTGTGCATGTGTGCATGTAGTGTCTGACCTTATGTTTACATGTACAGTAAAATATACTTATACTTTGTGTTTGTAGACATTTGTAGTGTAGGTATATGTAATGTATGTACATTTTGCATGTGTGTGAGAGCGTGCATGCATACTGATTGTATGAGTTGTGTGTACATGCCTGCAGTGACGAGCTGCCAAAATATTAACAACAGGTTCCCTCCTCCTCACCCCATGAGGGGATCGTGCCCCCCCCGGGACCCCTGCCCCATCCACCCCCCTTCCCTGTCCCCTGACTGCCCCCTGCCTCCTCATCCAACCCCTCCTCACATTCCTGATGCCCCCCCGGGACTCCTGCCCCATCCAACCACCCCTTCTCTCTGTCCCCGACTGCCCGTGACTGCCCATCACCACCCCATCCAACCCCTGCTACTTCCTGACTGCCCGCCCAGGACCCTTGCCCCCATTCAATCCCCCTGTTCCCTGCCCTCTGACCACCCTGACCCCTATCCACTCCCCCCATAATCCTCCGAACTCCCCTGACCTCTTCCAACACCCCCTCCCTACTCCCTGCCCCCTTACCGCGCTGCCTGGAGCTGCTCGGCTGGGACCGGGACCGGCGCCGCAGGGCCCGAGCTGGGCCGGGCCGGAGCCGCTTGGCCGGGACCGGGACTGGGACCGTGGGGCCCAAGCTGGACTGGGCTGGGGCGCTCGGCGGGGGCCAGGCCAGGCCAGGGCCAGGGGGCCGGGCCGGAGGGAGCCGCTCGGCCGGAGCTGGACTGGGCCACGTCACGCCTCCCTGGAGCCCTTCTCGTGCTGCCCCCCTCCCTGCCCCAGCTGAATTCCTGCTGCTTGTTTCAGGCTTCCCGCAAACATCTGATTCGCGGGAAGCAGGGGAGGGGGAGGGGGAGGAGAAGCGGGGCGGAGCGTTCAGGGGAGGACGGGGAAGTGAGCTGGGGCCGGGGACTGGGTGGACAGCTGCCGGAGCTTTGTTAAATTTAAAAGCCCTTTTAGAACCCGTTGTCCCAGAACAACCGGTTCTAAAAGGGCTTCTAAATTTAACAACCGGTTCCTGGGAACCAGTGGGAGCCGGCTCCAGCTCACCATTGCATGCCTGTAGTGTTTGTGTGCACATGCAGTGTGTCACTGTTAATGTATGTAATGTCCATTGTTTGTTTCCATGTAGTGTGGATGTGTGATTGCATGTAGGGGGGGAGAGCTAGCTCGCTCAGTGGTTTGAGCATTGGCTTGCTAAACCCAGGGTGGTGAGTTCAATCCTTGAGGGGACCACTTAGGGATCTGGGGAAAAATCAGTACTTGGTCCTGCTAGTGAAGGCAGCGGGCTAGACTCAATGACCTTTCAGGGTCCCTTCCAGTTCTAGGAGATAGGATATCTCCATATATTATTATAACATGTGTTTATGTACATAGGTGTATATGTGAGTATGCACTATATGCATAAATGGAGTTTGTATATGTATGTGCTTATGAAATCTGTACATATAGTGCACATGTATTAGCATTAGAGTGGGTCCAAAATTTTCTGACAGAAAATAGAAGTGAAATATTAAATTTTGGGCTGGTTTGATGCAAATCAGAATGTTTTGTTTAATTGGCCCAAAATATTTTGAATCTATTCAATAACACATTCAAATGCATTTCCTTATCAGTGCATTGCCTTATGGGAGTTGTAGTTTCAGCTCCTGTTCTCTCTTATGGGCTGAGCTCCCTAATAGGCTGCTTTTCCCACAATCCAGTGCAATTTTCATCTGATCACACTCTGCCTGGTGCATCATGGGTGTCACATGACTCTGGTTGCATCTTGTGAGATGTACTCGGCCTAGGGACCCTGGTCCATTGGAAGAAATGGGGACAGCAGACTCCCAAACTACAACTCTCATGAGGCAATGTGCCACAATTTAGAAAATACAGTTTAATGTTGAAATTACTTGCAATGAAGTGTTTTGGGTCATTTCAACAAATTGAAATTAAACATTTCAGAATGTCAAAATGTTTTGTTTTCCATTCCATAAAAAAATGAATTTTCAACTGTCCCCCAAAATTTAGGACATGTTGAAATGTCAGAATTTCCCATGGGATGGAAATTCCAAATTTTGCAGAGCTTCAGTGTGCGTGTACATGTAGATTGTGTTCTTGTGTTCATGTATTGTGTGTATGTGCAGGCCTATCGTAAGTACATAATATGTGAATGGATTGTGGCTGTGTGTGCTGTACAAGTGTGTACAACCAGAGCATGGATATATGTTGTGTGTGGTTTGTGTTTGCACATTCAGTTCCTAAGCTGGTGTAAAGCAGCATAGCTCCACTGACTTCATTTGACTCCACTGACTTCTGCCAGAATGGTTTGTGGTCTGGAAAACATGTTTACAATGAGAAACTAAAGAAACTCAATCTGTTTAGTGTATTATGGTCTATACTTGCCTACCTAGGGGCTATTTAGTCTAGCAGACAAAGGCATAACAAGACGCAATAGCTTGTAGTTACAGCCAGCACAATTCAAACTGAAAATAAGGTGCAAATGTTTAACCGTGAAGGGTAATTAACCTTTGGAACAGATTGCCAAGATGCAGAATAACTGGGGGAAGTTCTATGGCCTGTGTTATGCAAGAGATAAGATTAGATGATCATAATTATCCCTTCTGACCCTGCAATCTATTTATTCATGATTGACACCAGCTGAGGAGCTGACCCATAATGTCTGTGTGCACTGCCTGCTTATTGTGGTGTATGATGTGCCTATGTCGTCATGGGTTGAGTGTTTTCCTTGGGAATGTTTCTGTGCACATGCAGAGTGTGTTTTGAGTTTACATGTGTGTAAGGGGTGTGTGCTTGTACAGCATATCCAAGAATCCCCAGCAGGGCCCCTCTTGTGAACTCCGATTCGCAGGCTGGCTGCCAAACATTAACTACAATACTTGCACTTGTTTTTGACAACAGCATGCAGGTTGAATTTCATCAATTGCTATTTTGGTTTTGAAGTTATGGCAGAAATGTCTCTGGGTAGGAGGCTGGTATAAGTGGAGTAGCAGATTGACTCTTATTGTGTAATGTCACCTTTCAGTCAGTGGTTGGAATGAGAATTATAAAGTGGCAGTTGCTCTATTTATTAGACTTCAAGAGAGGTTGCCACCCTAGGACTGTAATAAAGTGTCCAGGGAACTCTGTACCTGGATGAGGTAACCCCAGCTGTTACTGTCAACTTGGGCATTTTTGAACTTGAATTGATTTCCCTCCCCCCCGCCCAATAAATTAGGTCCAGCAGCAGCAGTTGCTGTGTTCCAAGCTGCTGTCTGTGATGATAGATGAGTCTGGCCCTGAAAAGAGAGAGAGAGAGAGATACTGGACTCAGCACAACACAGATGTTGCAATGCAGCCAAATTAAGCTTTAATGGGAATGTGCAAGTTGGGTCTTAGTCTGAGTATCTAATGCCTGCCTTGCTGAAAAGCAAGATCAAAATATTAGCAGCTGACCTGATGGGATATACACTTGCTGAAAATATTCTGTTACTGGCTGCAGATTAGCCAGCATCTGATCTGTAGTGTGACTTTCCCAAGTATCTCACAGCCAAGAGGTGAAGATTTAACGGCAAAGGAAAGTTCTAAATAAATATTGATTTCTGCAGTCTTCATATCAACATCTTCTCACAATTTCATATCTTGGGACATAGTTCTGAAGTATTACAAGGCAGAGCATGCTTAGTCAGCAGAAGTGGATCTGACCAACAGTATTTTATAGGAAAAAGCCTAAACATGATACAAGATGAGTTACCTACATGTGTACAGTCTAGGACACACATGTATTGACATAGATCATGGGAGAAGCTGATGGTGAAAGTCAAAGCAATAATATATACTTGTCATAAATTGCCAGTAAAAATCAGTTGCCTAATCCAGGTGTTCATTTTAACTAACTGTTGAATAAAATTGTACTAGAAACTGTACAGAGACATTTAATAGTGGCTGCATATGACATGGATTGCTTTTGGGAGGCGGTCCTTAGTAAAGTATTTTTGGCATGTTAAAAGGAAGAAGGCTGTCTGGGAAAAGATCGTGGAGGACCCCAGAAACTGAAGGTGGGGAAGCTTTTTCAGAAGGTGTAAGACTAGATTGAGAAACTGAAAAAAGTTCATTTTAAGGAATTCACATTCTAGAATGGTGAGCATAAGCAAAGAAACATGCTCAGAACGTGTTCAGAGGTACTGAAAGGAACAATGTTATTTAGTTTATTTGTATCAGGTCCACCATCATGATATTGCATGCATTGCAGAGCTTAGCTTGAAAACTTGTTGGTGGCAACTGGCACAAATTCAAACTATCCTAGCTTCTGCTACCCCACCTGTTGATGAGATATATATACCCTTTAGCTGTTACCCAAAATTAAGAAAATAGCAGAGGGGGCAAATATGTCTTGCATTGTTTCCTAAAAACCACCACATTTGTTCTCTGGCAGAACTCAATGGGGAGTGAATTTCAAAGCCTGTGGGATTCACTGACAACGTTCTGCTGCCTGGGCAGTTCAATCCCAGGGACAGCCGGAGCTTTCTGGTAGAATACAACTGCCTCCATGGGGCAAAGAGTAAAGGCAGTCTCAAAGATAGCCAGTTCTCAAGCCACTCAGCATTTTAGAAAGGGCAACCAGCACTTTGAATTGTATCTAGAATTGGACGGGCAGCTAAGGCAGAGCATGGAGAACAGGAGTTACTATACGTCATCATGCCAGCCATCTCCACTTAGGAGATTGGCAGTCTCATCTATTCTGCACTAGCTGCAGCTCCTGAGTGATCTTCAAGTGATGAAGACATGGATAACAATGGCGAGGCCCATTCAGAGAGGAAAGCTCACAATCACCAACTGAAGATGGCACAATGGCCACTATTGCTATCTGAGAATCCAGAAGTGGTGATAGATCCAGTCAGATTCTGAAATTGTGACCCAGAGAACCAATGCCTCCTCAACAAAGAGAACAGTCAAAACATCCGTAAATACGTCACCCACAAGCCTAACTCAAAGTGTGACCTTTATATTGCAGGGAGAAAATGGAGTACAACAATGAAAGGACTTGGACTCAGCTCACAGAAGTGACACTCAGCCCCTCATTCCCCTCCTTCACTGCCTGGCATGGAAGGGGCCTGCTCTTGTAGGTCTAAACTAGGAAGGATGGTGGAAAGGAGAATCCCACTTCTTCAGCAGGTAACCTCTTCTCTCCTATACAGAGTCTCTTGCATGTCCACTGCTGTTGCATCTGTACTGTATAGAATAAAGAGGGGGTCCCATTTAGTTGCCCACAAAAGGGCAAGGAGGGAGGCAGAGGAAGATTAAATGTACCCAAGATCTGGATTCTCCCCTACTCCAAACCCACGGATCACAGAGACTGCTACAATTTGTGCTATTTTCCCTATCCATGGTTTGGACCCCTACTCTTGCCTCCTCCCTGCCATGTGGAGTAGCTCAGACCTCCATCCTGGCCTGGTGCAGTGCTCTCTACCAAGGACTCCCCTTGAGGATCATGCAGTAGGTAGCCCTCCAAAAGGAGCTGCCTCTGTGCTTCAGAGAGTGCAATCCTACAGTTCTCCACTTGTGAAGTAACTCCCTGCTCTCCATGTGTCAGTATATAATGCCTGCATCTGTAACTTTCACTCTATGCATCCGAAGAAGTGAGGTTTTTACTCACGAAAGCTTATGCCCAAATAAATCTGTTAGTCTTTAAGGTGCCACCAGACTCCTTGTTGTTTTTTTAATCCTACAGTTGTGTCTGGCCCCTTCACAGGCTGCGGGAGAGTGGACCAGTTCCCCTCTTGTGCACTAACACAGAGGCCAGGCACAATCTAGCCCAAACTGCATCTCAGGGATTGTTTTGTTTGTACACACAGAGCTACATTGATCACTATATATGTGGGTGATAAAGAAATTTGCCAGAGTCTACTCTCAGTTACACTGGTGTAAATCCTGAGTCAATTTATGGAGGTAGGATTCCTCCAAAATAACATGTGTAGAACTGTGAGCACATTCCAGCCCCAGGCCTCTTCCCCCTAACCCTCACTGCAGTAGCGAGCAGGGATAACCTGTGAGAACTAGGTGGATATATCCCCACATCACTGATTCACTATTGATTAATGAGGATGGATTAATTCTCCTCTCCCCACTTCTCCTGTGTTTGTAAAGCTATACTGCCTTTACCGACACAGAATCAGAAGCTGCTCTACCTTTCTTGTAATGGTCTTTGCTACTTTCCTCTTTGAATTTACTTCATTTTCACTGGACAGAAATTGCATTTGTGGTCTGGTTCCTCTGAGCACTTTTGGCAAAGACACATATATGCTGAGATAGTTTTAAAATTGCAGAAAAGGCAATGGTTAGTTGTGGTCAGGAAGAAGGACAAACTGACGGATCATAGACAAATACAGTTTCCAGATACTGAAAAGCAAAAAGTAGATCAGATTGCTAAGTACAAAATTCTACAAGAAGTCGTATAATCAGAAAAATACAATTGAGAATATGCTAGCAGATATACTGGCTCTCATTATGGATGTCTTATATTACCTGTCTATAGCATGGCTTTGCCACTCAGCAGGAGTGAGGAGCAATTTTAGGGGGAAATGTTTCTCATATTACACTCTCAATATTATGCTAAAATGGATTTTCTTCTCTTTATACAAGTGTGTGGTGTATGTGTATACATACACATTTTGTCAGATAAAATACATATGTATCATAGGTATTTCTAAGGGCTGATCTACCCACAAACTTACCCTGTAATAACTAGATTGGTTTGAATTGACAGATTTTGTTATCTCATTGCAAGCCTGAATGTGGACTAAAGCTGGTAATGGACAAAACAATTTCACACACACACACAAAATGTTGAAGTTGGTTTGGTCTCAGTTCAAAATTGAATAATTTCTTAATTTTATTTATTTATTTATTTTAAGAATTTGTGTGGAAAACCTTATTTTGGGTAAATTTGAATTTACCCTATTTCCTCTTTTGTTGCCACTGAGTGCATTAACATGAATTATGTTCAGATTTATCTCACTTTCATTTTTTTGTTTGCTGCTTTGTAACTTTTTAAATCTTCTTCACTGGTAGAAAAGCTGGTGTCAGGAGGAAAAAAATGAAACTTTCTCTGCTACTTTTAAAGACTTAGAGAGACAGAGTTGTAGTATTTACTTTTTCCTTTTGCTATTCTGTAACTTTTCCAAAGTTGAGGAAATTTTCAAGAGTTAGGAAGCAAATAAACAAGCCACAACAAAACCCTAGACATTATTCAATGTACTGCATTCAGTGGAAAAAGTGAATAAAGTGGGAGAAAGGAGTGTGAGAACAGGGAAAAAACAAAAATGTAAAATTCCAAAATTTTGAAATGTTTGTCTTTGATAAAAGACTAGAAAGTTTTGAAAAACCAACATCTTTTTGTGGAAGTTTTTGGTCTTGAAAAAAGACCATTTTTGTTGAATAAAAGTTTCCAATGAAAAATTCCAATAGTGCAGACACTTACTTCAGAATCAAAGTGACCTATTTTGATTTATTTTGATTTTGTTTAAGTTGGTTAAGATGACTCAAAATAGGACATTGATTACAAAATCTAGTGGGACACCTTTGGACTGCCCCCTATGCCACAGAATTATACCAAAATAGCAAATGGTGTGAATTAAAGCCAATGTAATTATTTTGGTGCAAGTTTGTGCGTAAACCAGTCCTATTATCATACATTTGAATGTCATACAGCACTTAAACATATCCCTAAATGACAATATTCTCACTCCCTCCTCTGTCCTGGTGTGTTTGTTGGGTGTTTTTTCTTCTTTCTTTCCTTCCTGCTTTCTACTGTCTCTCCTTCATCTCCCCAGTTGTGGGATGCTTGTGGAAAGATAAGCATACAAAGCTTATATGAGCTCAAAATTCTCTAAGGGCAAATTCTGCTCTCACTCCCTGGATAGCCTGCAGTTGCAAGAGGTGTAAGGCAGTGCAGAATTAGGTCTAAAGAAGCCTTTTTATCACTGCTTTATAGGAAATGGGTTCTGGAGTCTCCTGTTGGCAGCACATATTCTACAGCCATCAGCAATGCAGCTTAACCCTACCATCAGCACTAAGTAAGAATTCTCATATGCTGCTGGGGACTCAGGACAGGCCTCCCACAAATAGCTTTCCATTTCAATCCTGAATTCAGCATTAGCCAATTTAGAGGCAATATATAGCTCTAGGACTAGGCTGTCATGTACAGTATGCACAAGACAGCTCCCTGCTAATCTCATCTAATTGGCAACAGGAGTCCCTGTATTAGGTGCAGGGTGTAAGTGACATTAAGAGGACATGAGGAGTCATTAGCAGTTGTGCTGAATATCAGAGGGAGGTCAGATGCATGCTCAATAAATGTTTAGGCCACTTGGGTTATTGTTTCACAAAGTGAATGTCTCAAATGGATTTAAGATCAGTGACACACAATAATAATAATAAAACAATGATTTAACCTAAAGGTCAGACTGTTATTAATAATTAGAGTTTCAAGGAAGACGGTAATTCCATTTTTGGAAGGATTTTGAGATGTCAATATTTGTCTTAGTTCTGATTAGAAATGAAACTTGAACATTTTGACATTCTCTGTGAAAGAAAATTCCAAAATGTTTTTTTATTTCAGGTCAATTGAAACATGTCATTTTGACAAAATTGAAGTGTTTCATTTCATTTTGATTTCACCTTTATTGTACAAAATTTAAATAATTCAGAAGAAAAGGTTTTCACATAACAAAAAAATCAAATGTTTTGTTCTGCACATATCAAAATGGAAACTATTATTCCCTCTCTCCTTATAGCCCTCTTCCCAACAAACAGGTTAAATCTCCTACCTCTTTGTGACAGGTCAAGTTCCCACTCCTGTCTTCAGCTCCACCTACACTAACTGTTTGGAGACCTTCAGTTGTTAAACATACCCATGTACTGTATTTACAGTGCCATTCCCACCACCTTGACTGATCCATACACCACATCATTTACACTATTAATTTCTTCTCCACTGCTCATATCTCATGATCCAGAGATCTTTCTTGGTTCTGGTTCTACTAGCCTCTCTTTCCCCCTAGCATTTCCTTCTTGTGCCTTCCTCTATTCTCTGTGACTATTAGCTCAATAGTCCTCCCCAGACCATTCTAAACTGCTAATTGGGCACAGTCAGGTTCAACCCAGAGGGAATTAATTGGTGTGTATATGATCAGAGCACTGGCTCAGGTGTTGGTTCCCCACACTCTGTCACACTCTCCCTGTATTTATCTTCTTAGGGAAGGGGAACTTTATGGTCTGATACCCTGCAATGGTGACTTATTTTACAGGAGGAGAATGACATTCCAAATAACCTCTATCTCTGGTATCTTCAGGGGAGGTGGTGCATTGAGTGCATCCAGGGGATAAGAGGACCACCAGAACTGGAATAGTAGGATACAGTTGCCCTTCTTTCTCTTCAGAAACAGAAGAAGAGCCTTGTTCGTAAAATCCCTCCCCACCATTTCCACAAAATGAGCTCTTCTGAGAATGGCTGGTAACAATCTAACATATTATTTGGGATGCCAGATCTCAGTCCCACTGCTACATAAATAGGGTTTTGGGCTCCTCCCCCACAAGAGACCAAGTTACGTGGAAAGAGTGTATTTTAAAACTCCCCAAGAAGAGGTGGCAGGCTTCTGGGCCTTCCTACTAAGAAAGCTACAAAGATATAGAGCTAGACCTGTGTGAAAGGGTTGGTGGAGGAGAGAGCCAGCATTGGTCTGAATGAGGGGTGGAGGGAATCCCAAAAATTTCAGCCAAGTTTTGGAGCATCTCTAAATCCACACTCTCACTCCTTGGTGAGAACGGGGCACTATTATCATTACAGATCTGGGATTACATGACTTTAAAGTTTCAAAGAAATAAGGCAGTGAAAGGTGGAGACTGGTAGGAAAATGGAGACCCATAAACAAGTAGTTGTGGGCTTCTCACATGCTAGTCTGTTGGGGACATGGGACAAGGATCAGACCTATCTCAGTGAGCCAGCCCAGTAGCCCTTTGGTTAGTGCCCTCAATGTTGGGAACCTGCCTTTATTCTCCATGTCTCCCGCCCGCCCTGAGAGGAACAGAAATGTGTGGAGTTCTGTCTGCCCCAAGTAAGCCACTCCTTTGCAGCCCAGCTCTGGGTAGAGAGAGCCTTGGCTCTTGATAAGGCCTTTCCCAAGACCTGCGTGAACAGGGAGACTGTCTGCAGGTGCTTCTCATGTCTTCATGTGGTCAGGGTGTGCCTTGAAGTCCATAAAGACCAAATGATGTCTGGTCTTAAACTGAGATGCTAGCCCAGTGGTTCCCAAACTTTTGTGCTGGTGACCCCTTTCACACAGCAAACCGCTGAGTGCAACTCCCCCCTTATAAATTAAAAACACTTCTTTATATTTAGCATTATTATAAATGCTGGAGGCAAAGTGGGGTTTGCGGTGGAGGCTGACAACTCACGACCCCCCACATAATAATCTCACCACCCAGGAGCGACCCCGACCCCCAGTTTGAGAACCTCTGTGCTAGTCTGAGTTTAATTGGTGTGATATTATGTGCTAGTCCAGCTCCAAGGTGATTTTGTTGCTCTTCACTGCAGTATATAATATACAAGATATGTGTGAAGGAAATGTCTCATGCCAGTTGGCTTACATTTTTGTAAAGCACTTTGACATTCAAGTGCATAAGGACACTGTATGCGGTGACACTGAGGGCTGCATGGCTTCACACTGCCATGGTATTTGCTTGCACTGATCTTTATATTACAGTTTGGGAACAGAAATTGCTTGGTGGTTTAGTTCACCAGCAAAAAAAAACATGGAGTTAATAAGCCATGTCATCATCCTACAGTTCAAGGTTCTTTGGGCCCCTGTGCTATATGAACAGATGACATGGGAACCAATGAAAAGCCACTACAAATGCTGAGTGTTTCGTACTGCGATACGAGCATAAGTGAGTCCCTAGAATAAAAACACAGGACAAAGCAGCAGGAGAGGAGATGAGAACTGAAGCTGTAACAGGAGAGATGATTGATACCTTTCAAACGAGTTCAGTGCTTGGGGCTCTCCCAAGTAGAACTTCTGAGATGTGGTTGGGTTGGAGCTGCTTCTCCCCAGCTCTCTACCAGGGTCATGCCTCTACCAAGGAAGTAACAGGCGAAGTACCACTGTGTTCTTTGTCCCTAATCAGTTTCCCTCTGAGAATCCCTCTCCTTTTATCCTAAATGCCCTAGGCAAGACAGCTGATGACTTTAACATATCAGCTTTTATCTCCTTTCCTTCGTCTCTGCTTCATTTGGAATTTATTAAAAACTCACAAAAAACCTGCCTGCCTGGCTTCTATGGGTGGTTTTACTACGATACCATTCATCTGGATATTTTTAAAACATGGTCAGTCTGGCAATGTCATACTGAAGACAGAATACATGGCTATTTTCCCTGTTTCTGGCTAACAAATTGATGTCCTGTCTCTGCCAACTAAAACCTCATATTAAAGAACTTTAAAGAGTGATATTTATGTAGGAGAAAATGTGGCACTAATGCCGCTTGCAGAAGAGGAACCAGTCTAAATATTTTTATTTGTCATGTATATTATGGTGGCGCCCAGAAGCCCTTGTAAGGATCATGACTCCATTGTGCTAGGTGCTGTACAAAAACAAAGATAGCCATAATCCCTGCCCCAAACAGTTTGCACCTTGACCCTTGGCCAGAGTCATTCTAGGTTCCTTATGTTATTGCATCAGGCATTTTGCTTTTGACTAAGAGCTCCTCTTGCTTCCCAGATAACCACAGCTTCCCGTTCTTCCTGATTGCCCTGCTCTCAGTTGCTGGGGAAAAGAATTTGATATCCCAATTTTCGCATTATGACTTCAGTGCAGGATGATGTAGGATTAAAAGATGTGCTGGAAGGAAGGAATCCCTTGGTATAATGGGGATATAAGAGGTGAGTCTATACTGAACATTGTTACTATTTGCTATACAGCAGGTCTGATCTTGCAAAACCTCACTCCTGGAAGTAGTTCTTATCTATGGGTGTTGTTCAATTGAGTTCAAGAAGACTGAAGTATGAGGAAGGATTTACAGAACTCAGGCTAAGTGTTCTTTTAAAAACTATGTACATGTATCTAGAGACGGGTGCATTTTAAACCCAGAAAAACAAGGTAAATAAAAGTAAGTAACAAACATAATAAGAAAAAAACTGTGATCAGCAATTGAAAAGTACAGTGAATGTAACTTTAAAAATTATTTCCTGTATGAATTTCCTCTGTAGAAGGACACAAAGCAACATGCAGTCTGTCATATTGCACAGAGCATCTTAATTATGTCCCTCCCAATGCACTTTATGCAGTTAGATAATGCCATCTATTATTATAATTTATTATTCATACAGAGGTATCACCCAATGGCTCTGATCTGGAGCAGTGTCCCATCATGCTAGGTGTTGTACAAATTCTGTTTGAGAATCGATTTCTAAAGAGCTTGCAGTAAGGGGAACACACAAATGGAGTGGAGACTGGGAGAGAGAGGGCAAAGGGAATGGTGGCAGGAGGGTGCATCTACACATACTAGTTACATGCACAACTAATATGCAGAGTTAAAAAAAAGATTACAAATACATATCAATAATCCCTACGAGCTACCAGCCATTATCAGCTAGCAATCTAAAATGGGCATCAGGGTAGAAGTATATATGGAGAAGAGACTTGAAAGGCAGGGTGATAGCCTTATGGACTAATTCAAGGGGGAGGAGGCATTCCAGGAATAGGGCCAGCATGAAAAAAAAAAAAAAAAAAAAAGCAGTAAGGGCTTGTCTACATGCAAATATTGTATTGCTTTAACTATATCAGTATAGTTAAAGTGGAACAACTCTCTTAGGCTATGTCTGTACTTGCAGAGTTTTTTGCACTGTAAGTTTCACCGGTGATAGGGAACTGGTGAAAGAAAAGCGCTGGTTTATGTACTCACTTAATTCCTCAGGTGTCAGAGAGTGTTTACACTAGTAGCACTTCCATCACCGATGAGAGCAGCGCTGTAGGGCAGCTATCCCACAGTGCAGCTCTCTCGATAGGTCTTGTGGGAAGGAGGCTGAGAGGAAGGCATTCTGGGTCCCTGCTCAGTGCCCCATGCTGCACTGCTTCATGTCCCAGCAGCCCCATTACTTCCTTGTTTCTTTCATGGCATTTTTTTAAAAAACCCCTGCTGTCTGGCTGCTTTCCCTGCCACATCTACAAGCAAAGGGAAAGGGAGTTTCAAACTTCCCCAGGCTTACAGGGGGGAGGGGCAGATGTCCGTTTACCTGGCGTCAGAGCAGCGGAGATGCTGGCCAGAGTGGTCGCTTTTGCAACTGTGGGATATCCTTTGTAGGCCAAAAGGTGTTAACACTGGTAGAACGTGTTTTCACTTTCACAACACTCTTGTGAAGATGGTTTTCTTTTTGCGGTGAAACTTCTGAGTTTCGCCGCAAAAAGTCATTAACAAGTGTTTTAGCTCAAAAAAGGGACATTTTGCGCTTTAAATGTCAAGTGTAGACATAGCCTAAGTGCGGATGCAGTTAAATGTGCTTATGCTAGTACAGTTTTTTCTCATATGGGAAGAGGAATAAGCTATACTGGTATAAGGCCCCATTATACCCACATAACTACATTCACACTAGGGGATGAACAAGACATAACTATAAAAACGCATACCCCTAACTAAGGATATGTCATGGGCTGTGTAGACATGCTTTATCGCCGGGGGAGAGCTCTCCTGGTGATAAAAGAACCCCACCCCGAACGAGGGGTGGTAGCTTTCTCGCTGGAAGCTGCAATAAAGCGCTGTCAATACTGGCTCTTTTCAGCGCTAAAATTTTTTTCGCTCAGGGGTGTGTTTTTTCACACCCATGAATGACTAAAGTTTTAGCGCTGAAAGTGGCAGTATAAACACAGCCTAACATAGTTAAGCCGGTTCAATCACTGTATGTAGACCAGGCCTAAGATCTTTGTGGGAGAAGCAGAGAAATGAGTGATGGGTGTAGGTTATGTTGGATTTTATCAATCTCCTCTTTGAAGAAGTCAGCAAGATCACATACAGATAGGGGAAGACTTAAATGAGAGAAGGAGGAGAGAAAACCTGAGAGGTGAGGAAGAAACAGATATATTTGATAATATTATGTTATTATATCATTTCTGTGGATTCTCCTGGTGGATGGGAGCTGGTATGTGATGAAGAACATTTACACAAGCTCTGCTGCATTTATAAATCAAACTAAAATGAGCTCCATGACTCCACTAAAACACACAGTGTACTCCTGCAGGAATCAGTCCAGGCACTGCTTTCTTTTGGATCCTCCTTTGTTTATTTTGTGGAAAAAAAAAATATTCCGAAGAACTATTGATTCCACCAACTCCTGTGTTGGATATTCCAATCTATAACAAAAACCAGACACTCTCTGGCTCCAGACTTCAAACTCCACACTGTTTTCTCTAATCACTAAAAGGCCTAATGGGCACAATTTTGTACTGAATATGTAATACAATGACAGACTAAAAATTGTGATTTTTTGTCATAGTTATAATTTTTGTATTCCATTACTCATTAGAGGAGTAGAAATTTCCATTTAGACATGGAGGAAAGAGTTAAGCTTTAAGGCCCAGATGAACAAAGGTGGAAATCAATGGAAGTTAGGAGCCTAACTACCTTTGTGGATCTGGGCCTAAATGATAGAAATATAATGGGTCAGCACATTTCATGTGAACCTTGTGATTTCAAGTGTGAGAAAAAGTGAGATACATTCATTTTCTCAGAGATGGAAACACTGTCTTTGCAGTTCACAAACAAAGGCAGGCATTCAGAGTCCAACAAGAAGGAAAAGGTCTTGAAGCCATTCAGTGAAGCAATTATTTCCCCCAGCAACAAAGGGCTTCACTCCAAAATGAGACAGTTTGAAATTAAACAAATAAGGGAAGCCTGACTCAGAACATCTACCTTGGTTAGAGCTTTTCAGAGAAAAGAAGAGGATTTGGGGAATTGAGGGTAAAAAAAGGGAAAATCAAGGACAGCTCCCAGATTCCCTCGCAGATGTTTACACAAGATCTGAAAGGGAATAGGATCCATTTGTATTTTTATCTGAAATCTTTCTAACTTTTTAACTCTGGATATGTGACTTCTTAGCACTGCCTGTCAGGACTGGCCCATGTGACATGAATCAAGATAAAAAAGAATAGCTATCCCTGAAGGGCGGAGGCGTAACAGAGGGATGGAAGAGAGTTGTATGAAGGAGCTGGTAGCCAACCATCATCTTCCAAGGCATCGTGGGGCCATTTCTATCTGCCTTAGAAGAAGGAAGGGTCTTCAGAGGAGGGGGTGTATGTGGCGTGTCCGCTTCAATCTAGTAGCAGTCGGACGGGGGAAGCCCTGTTCTTTGCCTTTTAAACTCTCTAGGACAAAGACACCTCAGAGGTCACTAGATTCAGGGTAAACTTCTCTCAGGCCTGACCCAGGCCTCATTCAGACTTAAGTTTCCCATGATCCTGGTGTTTTCTGGGGCATCTCTGTATGTAAAACATATAAACTCAATAAAGATCTGCAAGCAAATGGAACTACCATCTCTAATGGATGGGTCACAGATCTATCGCTCTACTCCAGATCTGTCTCCTGTGCAAATCTTGGCCTGTTTCTTGGCCTGTTTCTCTGACATTTCCTCATGCATGTCTAGCTGTCAGCTCAAGCCAAACATGGCTAAAATGGAGCTTTTAATTCTCCAGCCAATCTTACCCTCCCCTTTACCTTCTTTCTCGATCACTGTGCCAGTCAATCAGAGCCGTAAGCTGGGCACTATCTCCGACTCAGACCTCTTTCTAGGTCCCTGCACCCAGGCTAAGTCAGTATCTTGTGGCTGCTTTCTGCATAACATCTCTAAGATATGGCCTTTTCTGTCCATCCCCACAGCTGAGACTCTTGTTCAGACCCATACCATCTTACCTCTCAAGTACTGCAACATCCTTTTCTCTGGCCTTGACAACTGCTATATTGCCCCACTCAGATCCATTCAGAATGCTGCTGTAAAGATCATTTCGTAGCCCATTGCTTTGACCACGTCACCCCTTTCTTTGCAACCTCTTCTCTATCACGTCAAACATAATCCTCATGTCTTCACTTTCAAAGCCCTCCATAGCCTATCCCCACTCTACCTGTCATCTCTCATTTGGCACTGAGAGGTCGACTCCCACATCCAATTGTCCCATGATGCCAGCTTCCACCACCTACTTGTTACATTTTCAAACAAGCACCATTGTGCTTTCTCCCAGGCTGCCCCTCATGCTTGGGAGGTGGTCCCTGTAAATATCTACACAGCTACCTCATTCTCCACCTTCAAAACCCTTCTTAAAACTAGGGCTGGTCAGAAAAAATCTAACAAAACAGGTTTTCACTGAAATTTGCCAATGTGTCAAAATTGCAATGTTCCAGAGAGAGAGAGAGTGTGATTTCAGTGAAGTTCCTCCAGAAACCAGACATGGTTCCAATGGAATCCTACCTGCCCCAGAGATTTCCTGCCATCTTGCCTAGCCGGCTCCTTGTCAGCCTGGGCTCCTGGGCTTGATGGGGTTTCATCCCCTTTCGTGGAGAATTTAGAAATTGTTCTTTTTCATTCCGAACCAGGATGAAACCAGATTTTGAAATAGCGAAATCCTCTTCAAACTGGAATGCCTTTCTCTGCCCTGCTCTGCTTTAAAGCTCTCCTTTGCCACATTACCTACAACATCTTGACAACGGTTAGGCTGCTAGTGTGTTGAGCCCACAGCCTATCATACTGACCGATATTGTCTCATTGTTTCCCCTGTCTGTCTGTGTCCATCTGTTGTCTCTTGTCTTATACTTAGATTGTTAGCTCTCTGGGCAAGGACTTTCTTTTTCTTTTGTGATTTTGTGCAGCATGACTGGGCTCCTAGGCACTATGGCAATACAAACATTCAATAATAATAATAAGATATGTTGTGTCAGCATATTAAGAGGCCAAATCCTGCAGTCCTTTCTTGGGATTTACTCAGTTTTTACTCAGGCAAAACTCCCATTAACTCCTAAGAACAATTGAGTAAGTCTAAGTTAAGACATCAAGATTAGACCCAAGATAAATAAAATCAAATAAAGGAAAATAAACTAGACACGTCCTCCTGCATACTGGTCATTGTGGTGACTGGTCCCTTGAGCGCTGACTTACCATTAGTGCAGAGGAGATAACCAGTGCCAACACATCAGCAGTAGCTACGAAGGCTATCTGCGCATGAAGAACCAAGTGGCAGAGAACGCAGCACCTTCCCTGCAACACTGCACTCATTGAGGTATCACAGGGTATAAGGCAGGCAGAAATAGCCCCAATGTATCTAACAGCAGCAGCAGGACCACATGAACAACTTGATGTTAGTCTTCCACATTCCCATGGTCCTGAAATGAGAACTATAGAGACTGAAAGTGTTGAATTGGCATACTATGGGGATGAGTTCACAAGAAAAACTTAGGAAGTCAGAGTTCAGAGAGAGCGATTAATTAGCTTTTGGATAGATGGGTTAGCTAGCTAGCTAGATTTGAGATTTTGTGGGAGGTTTTAAAAGTATTTCTATTACCGTAGTGCCTAGAGGTCCCAAACTCTTACAATCTAAATAGATAAGACGTAAAAAAAGATTACAAGGAAAAGAAAGGCCCAGAGAGTAATGAACAGATTGTAAAACTATATCTAGCAGCGTTCGATTTTTGTAATGGGGTAGAGTAGACAAACACAGGAGCAGCAGTATTTGTTATTTCTGGAAGACTGCAGAAGGGTACATTTAGAAAATGCAGGTTGCTTCCCAGCAATGTGACTATGAAACAATGTACAACAGTGGTAGTTAGAAACAGGGGGGAACTGATAGTAAAAACTGGAGTGTCAAGACCACTTGGTAAATGTAGCCTTTCTAGACAGCAGGAGGCAAAGGTCCTGCTCTTTTGGTCAGAATCTGGACGGATTAGTGACATTTGAATTAGTCAGTTCTTAATTAGATCACTTATCTGGTAGATGAATTGTGTGCTGAGTGTGATAAGAGTGGAAGTCTTTCTAAAAGGCATGCTCTGGCTCAACTAAGCTATTGAGCTTGATGCAGGAATTACTGGGTGAGTTCTATGGTCTGTGTTATGCAGGAGATCAGACAAGATGACCAAAATGGTCCCTGATGGCTTTAGGCTCTACAGTAAGAAATCTCCCCTCCACTACAGTCCCTGTGTATATTGCTTTGCTGTAGAAGTTGGCCAGGGAGAATTCCCTGGAGCTGGCACTGTGCAAGACAGCCTTGGGATGTTCTGTGTGGACTGTCTTGCAATCCTGGGTGAAGGGGAGTCCTGGGGGGCCTGGAAGCAGTATCTCCAACCCCAGGTGTTCAAAAATCATGAGCTGACCCCAAATATCACAATTTTTAAAATAATACATTGGGATTTGTGAATAGGCTCCCCGTTCAGTTCCTGGAAACCTGGGCTGATAAGCCTTCCTGGTGGATTATACAGCACACCGTCCACTGGGGTACCTTCACCAAGTATGTTTATTATTGTTTCTTCATTAAGCACCACGTACAGCACAGAATAGCAGCAGGTGGATGGAGGCCTCCTCCTGCTCCATAGGTCAGCCTTTTACACTGCTTGCTTTCTTCCCTGGCTGCTCCAGCTGGTGAGCTCATTAGCTCATCAGGCTCCCTACAGGTGGAAGTGATCCCTTCTACCCTTCCCAGCCCGGTCAAGCTACCTAACTCCCTCCTACTCTAACCACACCCAATGTCCTGGGTAATTTCAAGGGTATGTCTATGCTGCAATTAGACACCCGGAGCTGGTCTGTGCCAGCTGACTCAGGCTAAGAGGCTTGGGCTGAGGGCTGTTTAATTGTGGCATAAATGTTTGGGCTTGGGCTGCAGCCCAAGCTCTGGGACCCTCCCCCCTCGCAGCTTTCTAGAGTCTGGGCTCCAGCCAGAGCTTAAACAGCTACACCACAATTAATCTGCCCCCAGCCCAAGCCCCATGCATCTGTGTCATCTGGCACGGGCCAGCTGCAGGGTTTTAACAGTAATGTAGACATACCCTAAGTGCCAGGGCGCTGGCCTCCAAAGGGCTCTATTTGTAGCTGCTAACAGTGCCCTGTCACAGGGTTCTTTTGATCTGTCTTCTGGTTCTTCTTCGAGTGCTTGCTCATGTTGATTCCAAGGAAATGTGCACACGCTGCGTGCATGGCAGCTGGAAAGTTTTTCCCCTAATGCTACCTGTCGGGTTGGTTGGGGAGCCCCCTGGAGTTGTGCCTTCATGGTGGTGAATATAGCTCTCTGGTGAGCCGCAGCCTCTCCAGTTCCTTCTTACTGCCAGTGATGGTCGTTGGAGCTACTTCTCCTCTCTCCTGCTTCAGCAAGCGATCTCCTAGCAGACTTTCCTTTTGTATTGTAAATAGTTCTAATTAGTGTAGTGTTTTAGTGTATTAGTGTAGGTTAATTAGTAGCTAAGTTCTGTTGGGGTTTCCCCCCTCCACCTTTTCTGCCCTTGGGGACCAGAGCATGACTCTGTCTCAAGGCTTCAAACCTTGTGGGTCCTGCCAGAAGCCTATGCCCAGGGGAGATCCTCACAACTCCTGCTTAAAGTGCTTGGGAGAAGCCCACTAGACTGACAAGTGTAGGAACTGCAGGGGCTTCTGCCCAAGAACCAAGAAGGAGAGGGACTTTGGGTTAAAACTTCTCCTTATGAAGTCAGCTCTTCGCTCCCAGCCAGCACAGCCCATGTCGGGCCCGAAGCCCAGCACTTTGGTGCGGAGTGCACCGGCCTCAGTGAGGCACCGGCAAAGAACTCGGGGTCCAAAGACCCATGGCACTGCCACTCTCCAGCACCGAAGACGAGCTTGGCGACTTCCTGGCACCGCTCGCACTCGCTGGTGCCACAAAAAAAGCAAAAGAGAGCCGAGAAGGGGCGTTTGCCCACCGTAAGAGCAGTGGAGCGCGATGGTGCCTGCGGAGTGCATCCCATGCCAGGATACTCAGCTCCTGCTTCATCAAAACTGACACAGTTGACTCCGGCCGCACAGGCTGACCCATAGAGTCTGGTTCTGTTGGACTCCCCGGCGCGTGAGAGTCAAATGAGGGAGTTGGACCTGCCATCTACCCTGGACATGTTTGAAGCCGCCAGAGACCTCAGAGAGATGACGGCCCCTCAGTTCCCAGCACCAGCACCAGCAGCACTCGCACTGCACAGAGGAGCCATGCTCTCTAAGGGCAAACTGGCCATAATGTGGCACCAGTCGCCCTCCCCATGGCACTGCTGTCCAGCACCATCCTGCTCGGCACTGCCGTGGTCACCGAGGCCGTATTCATCTTCGGGGTCGGAGCTGGAATCGTACACCTCCAGGCGGAGCTGGCACCGCTCTCATCATTCGAAGCATGAAGAGGGATACCAAATTCCCATGATACTCTGGCCACTGCAATGGCAGGCACCAATGCAGTGGGATTTCTGGACCCTATGGGCATATCATCAAGCCCAGAGGCTGAGCTCCTGATCCCTATCAATCACCTGGGATAGGCGGGACCCCAGCCATCCTCAATGGTGCGGGAGGGATTGGAGCCCAGATGGCACGAAGGCTGGAGTTGAGGCCGTCACTCATAGCTGGCACCATACCTGCCACCACGCAGGAGGCATCAGCATGGGAAGACCACCATGAATTAGAAGGTCAGGAGGACCCCATGCCACTAAGACCTTCATCCTCTTCCTCCCCGGATGAGGCGGTAGCAGGCTTATCTGCCACTTTGCAGGCCATGGACAATAGAGCCCACCAAGAGCTGCTCAGAAGTGTAGCACAAAATCTGAGTCTACAGGCGGAGGAGGAGTCAGAAGAGACAGATCCCATGGTGGACATTCTGATGCCCGAGGGTCCTTCAAGGGTAGCCTTGCCCTTTATCAAAGCCATACACAACACCACCAAGACCCTCTGGCAAACTGCCACCTCCATTCCTCCCACAGCCAATGGGGTTGAAAGGATGTACTTTGTACCCTCCAAAGGGTACGAATATCTTTTCACGCACCTTCAACTGGGCATGCTAGTCGTGGATGCGGCAAATGCTAAAGAAAGACAAGGGCAACAAGGTCCTACACCCAAATCTAAGGAGGCAAAGAAGCTGTACCTCTTCAGCCATAAGGTTACTGTACATTGTTGGGCTCCTGCACCAGCCAAGGAAAATTCAATGCCACGCCAGAGTTTCATTTCAGGCCCTCCCCACAGCACATTTTATTAACAAACACAACCACTCACAAAATAACGTACAACAAAAGCTATTCTCCCCAGAGCAAAAAAGCTGCCAGAAGTCATTTCCTCTGTAGTGGAAAAGGACATACCCTTTTCCTTTATAGCCCTGTTGAATGATGTGACAGTCAGCCATTAACCCTTTCCTGGCCATTCCACCCTGTCACAGTTGCCTAGACAACATTCTCATTACTGGAGAGGACACAGAAATGCTCTTGTTTAATTTGGCGGTAGTACTAAGCAGAGTGCAAAAGTATGGTTTGAAATTAGAGAAACCAAAATGCTAATTCTGGCCCCTATCCAGCAAAGCCCGTAAGCATATGCATAGCTTTGAGCGCATGAGTGGGACTACTTAAGTTAAAGTACTTTGCTGGATTGGGGCCCTCTTCATGAGACTTTAACCTTCACAAGGCACAAAATTGATACTGAAGGCATTTGTACAGTTAATCAAATCAAAACCAGAAGCTGTAGAGCTAAAGAACTGCACCTTCAAAATGTTACTGAACTGCAAGCTACTATTGCTTGTCTACTATAGAAAATTATAGAAAATCTAGTATCAGAAGTTAGTCTTAAAGGTGCCACAGGACCCTCTGTTGCTTTTTATAGAAAATCTAATATTTTTTTGCCCTGGGAAATCCCCTGAATATACTGCTACAAAAAGGTAAAAACAGTACTGATACAAAAAGGTCATTTGAAAAAAAAAGTAACATAGCTAAACACGTTGTGTCACCTGGAAGGGGGTTTTAGTGCATTGATTCTGCTTTAGCAATAATCTTGGGTTGTGGTTACTCATCTGTGGGGGCGTTTTGTATCGTGAGTGGAAGGAACTGCGGTATATACCTGTAGGATATAGAAGCATCCTAAACAGAATCACTTGGGGAAAGTAATCTCCCAGCAATAAAATGCAAATATAAAGATAAATAGCCTGCTCAGACCAAAGATGGGCTGCCTCTTAAAATTATATCATAATATATACCATATCCCCATGGCCTGAAGAATTATATATTTCCATACAAACATTTCTTGTACAGGTGACACAGACATTTAGTTTAGCCTTATTGTCCTGGCTCATGGACAATCTTCTCATGTGCATAGTAAAACTCTGTATCTTGCTTCAAGCCAGTCTGCCCTTGCTGGTCTACCATAAAGGCATGTTATAGTGTCAGAGGTTATTAGAACTTAACGCCAGGGAGTCTGGTCCTTACCACCAACGAAATCTTTGAACTTTCCTGATGGCAAGACATCATATTCTCTTTCCATTATTCAGGGGGTGTTGCTGGCCCAATTGTGAAGGGCAAAGTAATACTAATACTTACCAACCCAGTGTCATCGCTCTCTCCATTTTGCATAGTAGGCTTAGCAAAATTCTATGTTTTGCCATATTTGTTTCCTTTATTCTCTACAGAAGCATCAATTCAATTTGTAATTTCCCACGATCTCATCTGAGTGGTCTCCCATTCCTACAAAATAGATCACCTTTTGGGGTAATAATAGGGTCTGACCTCAGTTTTATTTCCATCCTAGGGATAGTTTGAGTTATCCTTGCGATGTCTTGCCACCTCACAGAATCACCTGTTCTATGTAGTCTTCTCACAATGCCTTTCTGTGTGTCCTGCAACAGCCTGTGCCTTAGCAGCACTCTTAGCCCTTGTCTATATCAATTAAATTGACTTTAAAGCACACTTAAATGGATTTAACACTTGCTTAGATTGAGTCAGATGATTGGCTGTAATACTCAGGAAGGATTCCCCTCCCCCCCCCCTTTCCCCATTTTGGAATGTATTTGCTTTTATTGAAACTAATCTATTGAGACCAATACAAGTAGCAGAGGGACTACCCTTGGAAGGTTGATCCGGTGGTCAGGGCCCTAGCTGAGGTCTTAGGGAGACCTATATTCAAGTCCTTGTTGCACCACAGACTTCCTGTGTGAACTCAGGCAAGTTTCTTTGCCTGAGTTCCCTGTATATAAAATGAGGAATTAACTTCACAGGAGTATTAGGAGGATAAATGCTTTAAAGATTATGAGATGCTCAGGTGCTATAGTAATGGGAGCTATATAAGTACCTAAGGGAGGCAGGTAATATAGAACTCAGGAATTCTGAACGATATGTAACTGCTCATTTTCATAACCTCTGTGAGGAATTAGAAAACAAACTACCCATTTTAAAACATAGGTAAGATACCTCTTTAGAAGTGAGAATATGTACAACAAACAAGGAACCATTAACACAGTACAGGAGCTGCACTATGAAGAGTAACTATGCTGGATACACAATGCATTGCACTGTGGGATGCTAGGTTGCATTGCATATGGATACCTAAGGGCATGCCGCAGAGAACTCACAATCATAGTGAATGGATTAACAATTCCAACAGATGCTCCCATCTAGGAACACAAACCCCGGTTGAGCTGAGGCATTGGTGTCTTACAAGACACAGTACTTTGTAATATTAATCCCTCTGTATCTTCAGGTTCTTTAAATTCTTTGAAGAGTTTCTCTTCTTGCAATAGGACCAAAATACAGTAATTCTTTAACTTGATTGACTGGGGATAGCCACCTACAGGAGAAGCCTCTAAAGGATAGGCAGGATCATTAGGAAATGAAATAGCTGTATTTCAGAGAAACTGGTACACTAATAAAACATAACTGATAAGGGGTACTATAAGGGTTTTTCCACCTTTCTCTGTAATATCAACCTATTTTATATCAATACATACAGCAGCCACCAATAAGGAAGATTCTCCAGAAGTGTCCTGCCTCCACTTTGCGGGCTTGGTTGGACAGCACTGAAATGGGGGTCCCCACGATGGATCAGCCTCACCCTCCCTATTAGTTCTGCATCTGTACTAAACACTGAACAACAATGTCAATATACAGGACCTCTGTAGGATTCAAACCTGCAAGCACATGCAGTCAGACCAACATCAACTCATGACCAAAAAGGATCAGAAACTGCTGCTGGATCTTGTGTCATTTGTATGGAAAGATGTTTGGCATCCATTGCCAGGCGGTATCCAGCACACAGACCTTTGCCAACTCTATAATGTACCAGAGTGTGAAAGCAAATAATTTTAAAAAATCCATTCTATTCGTATTCCCATTGCCACCTTCTCAGAAAGCAGGGAGGTTTGAGACTGAGCAATAGTTGGATAGCCCCTCAAATTCAAACTGTGTTTTCTTGGCCAGAGGTCTCATGACTGGGCATGCAGCATGCCCTCCAACTAATGCCATGCAGCTTCCTCTTTATTGGCTTCCACAAGCTATGGCATGCAAAGATTCTCCCACTTAATGGATCTCAGCTCCCTCCTGAATCATGGGGATTGCAATGATAGGGACTGGGGTACTGTATTATTGGGGAATGAGGTGTTGGATTGGTGGGGATGGGATGAAGTATTTTTTTTTAGGAGAACTGAGGAACATCTGCTTTATTTGGTTTCCTCTTCTTCAGTACATTTCAGTGGCTCTGCTTGACTGTCTGAGGCATCCTGGTGTTTGAATGGGTTGACATTCCATCCCTCAGTTATATTTGCAGGGTTGAGAATTGACATTCTACAGAAGCCAAACAATGATGGGTAAAGGGAAACAGCCCTAATCTTTAAAACAGATGTACCCAAATGAGAGGAGAACTACAGCTAACTCACAAAGGTGACATGCTCTCCTTTCCTTACCGCCTAGCTCCAGGTCACTATGGAAAGTATAAATTCCCTTTTTGCTAGGCAATATCTAACAAATAATGACGATTAACCAACTTGCTTCAGACTCTGTAGTTAAATACACTCTGCTAAAGGTAATCAGAAAACAGGTGGCTATGAAAACGTGACAAAGTTGTTTGAAGAGCCTGTTTCAGCTAAACAATTTTCAATAGATCTGAAGAATGAGGTAAACATTTTCCAGTGAAAGAAATCATACTCACAGAAACCCATTGTCTTCCATCATCACTGAGATGAGCCTAGTGTGACTAATGACTAATGCCCACCCACTAAAACCCAAATATGCCCCCCAAAGAAGAGGGAAGGGAAAAGGTTCAGGTCTTCGGCTCATGCACTTGAATTCATTTAAATACCGTTGTATCTCAAACGTTTGGTCTTAATTGTCTCCTGAAAATTCAATACCTGCATTCATGCTGCTGGGCTCCAGGGATTCCAGAGCACCAAACTGTCCCCATTGAAAGGAAATGAAAAATCGGCTGATGTTATCCAGACCCCTTCAGTAACTTCAACCATTTAAGTGCTGTATCCTGCAGAGTGATTAATGATTTTTTCCTTTTACATCTAATAGAAAGAAAGAAAGAAAGAAAGAAAGAAAGAAAGAACTTTTACTATTCTCCACCCTTTATCCAAGGATATATGTGTCTTTGTTCTCTGCCCTATTTTTTTGCTGGTACAGTCTCTTCAATATGTATGGTGGAGTCGTGACATCATAATGTTGGCAGAAAGTCTGGTTCTCTCTTGGCTGGTGTTCAACTTTTTGTGGTTATTTTTAAGCTGCAACCTGAACCTGTTCACCATCCCTTTATTAACATGTGTTTTATGACACAGGTGTAATAATTAATCCAAATGGTTACCAGATGTGGCTGTCTATCTCTGGGCATGTCAATTCCTACACACCAACCTTTAATCAGCCAGTGCCCAAGCAATGCCAAAGAAAATGAAAGAAAATAAATTCCACTGAAATATTTATGAGGGCCACCTGGATAGAGAAATACCTTGGCCTTTGCCTTTCCATTTCTCCAGATGGCTACAAGAGACTCACCAAATACAGGAGTCAAATCAATCTTGCAGAGAGTTCAAAATGAAAGCTATGCCTAGCTCCTTAGTTTAGTAAAGGAAATGACGTTTTGCACATACGTTGCCAGGGACCCTACCCACTTTACCTTATTTATAAGAGATTCCCCTTCCTTTTACCAGTGCCAATACTTGCTGGATTTCATATTAGCAAACTTCAGGTTGGCAGCGCCTGCCATTGAGCCCAGCAAACCCAAGCTGAGGATCTTCTTCATGTTATCAGCTGCACTCTGTGTGGTGCGTTGGAAATCAGAAATGGAAATACCAGAATTCTACATGCTTGCCATTTCCACTTCCCCTTTTTCAATTCTTGTTCTCCATGAAAAGTGTTTTGACTGAGGGCTTGTCTACACTACCAGCTAGATCGACGGGCAGCAATCGATCCAGCAGGGGTCGATTTATCGTGTCTATAAATCGACCGCCGATTGCTCTAGTGTCGACTACGCCTCATTGAGAAGCACCAGGGGAATTGATGGGAGAGCGTCTCATCGACCCACCGCAGTGAAGAGACTGCAGTAAGTAGATCTAAGTACGTCTGCTTCAGCTACTTTATTCACATAGCTACATTATTCACACTAGCTGAAGTTTCGTAACTTAGCTTGAATCTCCCCGTAGTGTAGCCCAAGGTGCCCACCTAGCCACAGAAATGAATGAGTAGGGAAGTAGAAAGGAATAAAGGGTTCAAATGTACAGTTTTTAAGAGAGCACCAAAGTGTGCCCCAACTTAAACCCTGTGCAAACCCATTGAAATCACTGTGATAAGGTAAGAAGAAATTATTAGAACTATTTATATAATTCTAAATCAGATGTAACCACATGGCAAAAAGATGCGGGCACTGGGGCAGAGAGTTTGATAAGAATTTCTGCTCAGTACAGAGAAGTGGTAAAATCAAACAAAATGTTAGGATAGATAGGAATGTGGTGGAAAATAATACTGAAGATATAATGCCATATCTACTTTAGCTACAGTTATGTAAGACAGGATAAACAGCAAGAAGGAATATAAAATGTTCACATTTCAAGGTCTAAGCCAACCACTAATCATGCAGGATTAGGAAAAAGCTTCCCCTGTGGACAAGTTTTTGCATCATTGCCTGTTATGGGGAGTTTTCACCTTTTGCTAATGAATCTGACACCAGTCACTGTTAAGAGAGCCAACATACTGGACTAGCTGGATCATTGGACTTAAAGCAAGTAGTTATGCTGGTAAAACTCAAATGTTTATGGAGAGCTATCACACAAGTCTTGCAAAATACACTGAATTCATTTTTGAATTTAAACTAGAATTAGCTTAATGTTAGGGCTGTCGATTAATCGCAGTTAACTCATGCGATTAACTCAAAAAAATTAACTGTGATTAAAAAATTAATTGCAATTAATCACATTGTTAAACAATAGCATACCAATTGAAATTTATTAAATATTTGTGGATGTTTTTCTACATTTTCAAATATATTGATTTTTATTACAACACAGAATACAAAGTGTACAGTGCTCACTTTACCTTATTTTTTATTACAAAATTTGCACTGTAAAAATTATAAGCAAAAGAGAGAGTATTTTTCAATTCACCTCATACAAGTACTGTAGTGCAATCTTTTTATCATGAAAGTGTAACTTACAAATGTAGATTTTTTTTTGTTTCATAACTGCACTCAAAACCAAAACAATGTAACACTGTAGAGGCAACAAGTCCACTCAGTCCTACTTTTTGTTCAGCCAATTGCTAAAACAAACAAGTTTCTTTACATTTCCGGGAGATACTGCTGACTGCTTCTTATTTATAATGTCATCTGAAAGTGAGAACAGGTGTTCGCATGGCACTTTTGTAGTCAACATCGCAAGGTATTTACGTGCCAGATATGCTAAACATTCATATGCCCTTTCATGCTTCGGCCACCGTTCCAGAGGACATGCTTCCATGCTGATGATGCTCATTAAAAAAATAATGGCGTTAATTAAATTTGTGACTGATCTCCTTGGGGGAGAATTGTATGTCTCCTGTTCTGTTTTACCTGCATTCTGCCATATATTTTATGTTATAACAGTCTCGGATGATGACCCAGCACACGTTTGTTTTAAGAACACTTTCACAGCAGATTTGACAAAATGCAAAGAAGGTACCAATGTGAGATTTCTAAGGATAGCTACAACACTCAACCCAAGGTTTAAGAATCTGAAGTGCCTTCCAAAATCTGAGAGGGATGAGGTGTGGAGCATGCTTTCAGATGTCTTAAAAGTGCAACACTCCGATGTGGAAACTACAGAACTCAAACCACCAAAAAAGAAAATCAACCTTCTGTTGGTGGCATCTGACTCAGATGATGAAAATGAACATGTGTCGATTCGCTCTGCTTTGCATCGTTAATGATCAGAACCCGTCATCAGCATGGACGCATGAACCCTTGAATGGTGGTTGAAGCACGAAGGAACATATGAATCTTTAGTGCATCTAGCACATAAATATCTTGTGATGCCGGCTACAACAGTCCCATGCAAATGCCTGTTCTCACTTTCAGGTGACATTGTAAACAAGACCTGGTCAGTATTATCGCCTGCAAATTGTAACCAGACTTGTTTGTCTGAGCAACTGGCTGAAGTAGGACTGAGTGGACTTGTAGGTTCTAAAGTTTTACATTGTTTTAGTTTTGAATACAGTTATTTTTTGTACATAATTCTACATTTGTAAGTTCAACTGTCATGATAAAGAGATTGCACTACAGTATTTGTATGAGGTGAATTGAAAAATACTATTTCTTCTGTTTTTTACAGTGCAAATATTTGTAATCAAAAATAAATATAAAGTGAGCACAGTACACTTTGTATTCTGTGTTGTAATTGAAATCAATATATTTGAAAATGTAGAAAACATCCAACATATTTAAATAAATAGTATTCTATTATTTAACTGTGTGATTAATCACGAATAATTTTTTTAATCACTTGACAGCCCTTCTTAATTTGTTTTCTGCTATTAACCTAGCTCAACTCAGCCTGGACATAGAATGCACTGCAAAAAATAAGCCTAAGTGACTTCAGCAACAGACTAGATCAGAGCATAGCTCAGTCAGCTCAGTGGAGAAGCCTAAGGAGTCAGAAGGGTGAGCTGTGAGCTATACACTTTCAAAATTCTCCATTTAAACCCATCT
Organism: Trachemys scripta elegans; assembly: GCF_013100865.1. NCBI lineage: Eukaryota > Metazoa > Chordata > Testudines > Emydidae > Trachemys > Trachemys scripta. Next base: position 142,193,066 of record NC_048298.1, on the reverse strand, counting down.
CAGTAAGTACTGCACATTTGACGGCCACACTCAAATGAGTTTAAGCTTGTAGTATCCAGCCACCTGAAGCTGAAGTGATATGAAAGCAGCTTAGTCCTGAGTGAGTTCATGCAGAACGATGAACATAACTGGAGAAACCTGCACCGAAATGGGCTCATCTGGTCCTTCCACACAAGGTCTCAGCAATACATGCAAAGCCAGAGATTGATCCACGGTAAAATCATTGAAGGTGGTAGAGCCCAGCACTAAACTGCATGAGAGCCCATGTCAGAAGTCACAAACACCATGTCCAGGCCAATGTGCGGGCAAGCCCAGCCAAATGGTAGAGGGAAGCCACAAGCCCTGAATTATACTGATTTCACTATAATATACACAACTATATCTCTCCACATGGCACACCAATACATAACCACAACTTTGGAACTAGCAGTCATTGATAACATGGAGGTAGGTAACGCCACAGATAGTCTTGTATTTCTGAATTTAAAGAGATTTCGTAATGTGTATTGTGCACAGATGATTTTTAATCACTTATAACTCCCTTTTTAAAATGTATGTTATTTGTAAATGGAAATATTGACTAGTACTTGATGGGGACTAGACACCTGGGAAGTTTCAAGTGGTAGAATTCAATTGGTTTTGAATGATTAATGCATAAAAAAGCATTTGAAAAAATGCCAACAGGAAAACTACTTTTTTTCACCATCATATTCAAAATTTGGCAAACAGATTTTGCATATGGCTTCCAAAAGCATTCATTGAGGCCAAGCCTGTAAAATTTCAGACAGAAGTGTCAAAGCAGAGGGTTAAAGATTAATGTTCTGCTATGATGTTTGATACCAGGTAAACATTATACAGTGAAACCTTTACAAGTGCCCTGATCATACAACAGATCGGAGTAAGTAAAGTGTATGACAAAACCAAAACTTCTACTAAGAACCTTTCTGTAATAAAGTATTCTGCCCATGGGCCTAGCTCACAGGGAGAGAAAAGTAAGGCCAGAAGGTTAGTAGAAATGTTATCGATATGGGGGAAAGCATATGGGTAGCAGCTGTAGCGAAAAACATTACAAGTGAAGCTGATGAAATGAAAGCAAAGTTAGGAGTGTCTGAACATATTGAAGAGAACTGTGAGACTCCCATCTCTATAAGAATGATTCTCTGGGAGTATTTACACTCCTGGCAGTCAGTGACAGAAGAAAAAGAGTGACCATTACAGTGGGTTAGATAGTGCACCTGGGAACGTGCATCTTCTTATCCCTCTGTGCCTGTATACCTCCTGGGCCCTTTCCCTTGCATCTCCCCCATTCCCTGGGTCTCCTCTTGTATTCTCCGTCCTGTATCTTTGCCCCTGTCATCTCCCTGGCTTTTCTTCTATCCTTTTCTTTCTCCTTCAGCCCTGAGATGGGGTGGCCACTCTGATTGTCCCCGCAGTGACTGTAGGGTGGAGGTGTGGTGCGTGAAAGGTCAGCTGCTCTTCCTCCCTCTGCTGCTCTCCACTCTCATCTCATAGGCTCCATGTGAAAGCAGAGTGGCTGAGGCAGGGGAAGGAGAAGCACCGCCAGGCACATCTGCTCCTATCTGCGCTTCCTAGTGAAGGATCGAGCCAACTGTTTTTCAACTCAGCCATTCATAGATTTTAAGGCCAAAAGGGATCTTTTTGATCATCTAGTCTGACTTCCTGTATAACATCTACCCAGGATTTTGGCTGGGTCCATGAGAACTTAAGAGCAGGGTCCAAAGCATGGGAGAGTTCCAGACAAAATAAATCAGCAGCAAGTATGGCATTTCCAAAACCACAGGCCTCTATTACTCCTGTTAGCTGTCACTACTAGTAGTGCTTTGATACTCGGTCAGGTGCAGCTCATTACTGGAGGGTCACACATTCACATCCAATGTTATATTATACCTATCTTGTCTTCCATTTAAGCAAACTGCAAACATCCCAGGGAGCAGGGGGAAGCTGACAGTTGCCTGAGATATGCTGAGGATCCCAAGCAGGAGCGAGCCAGCTCCCTCCTTATGTCCATGGAGAGAGAGGCAGAAGCCCTGGCTGCTCGTGTGTCTGAGGCAGTCTGGGGCTTGTCGTCCACATGTGCAGAGTAGCTGGAGTAAAGGTGGTTCTTGGGGCTGTATCTGGAGGCTTAAGTTTTAGATCCATGCTGGGAAATGAACAGGGCATTGGGGTAACAGACATGATAAAATGGGGTCTCCATCCTATTGTGGGATGGTGAGTGTGGGAGGCTGTTGTATCTGGACTATACATGGAGACTAGTGCTATTCCTCTCATAAAGGGGATGTGAAATGAAAAACCCTTAAGACATAGTCACTAACCTGCAGGCATCAGCCTTGTGCTTAGGGTCTGAAGGAGACAAGTAACCTCAGTCTTCAGGAGCAAACCTGTGACGGGGGGTGCTTCAGGGCATATATTCATACATATGAAGACCAGAAGGGACCATTATGTTCAGCTAGTCTGTGCTGCATTTATTTCTTCCAGGTCAATTATAAAGATATTGAACAGCACTGGGCCATGAACAGACCCTTGTGGGACCCGGCTAGAAAAACACCCATTTAATGATGATTACCCATTACATGTTGAGATGTCAGTTAGCCAATTTTTAATCCATTTAATATGTGCTACGTTGATTTTGTATAGTGCTATTTTTAAAGTCAGAATGGTGTGTGCTACTAAGACAAGAAGTCCAAGTGTATTACATCAACACAGTTACCTTTACTTGTAATCTCATTACCAAACTGGTAATCTCACAACAATGATTTGACAAGATCTATTTTCTGTAAAACCAAGCTTACTGGGTATTAATTATGATACCATCCTTTAATTCTCTACTGATCGAATCCCATATCAGCCATTTGATGACTGTGCCTGGGATCAATGTTAATCTACAACCTATAGTTATTGGGCTCATCCGATTTAGAAATATTGGTAGAACATTCACTTTTTTTCCAGTGCTCTTGAACATCCCCAATATTCCAAGACTGATTAAAGATCCAGATCAGTGGGTCGGAGAGCAACTTGGTCAGTTCTTTTAAAGCACTAGGGTGCACTAATTACTGGTCATGGTGTGGCTATACCAGGGGTTCTCAAACAGGGGGTCAGAACCCCTCCAGGGGTCGTGAGCTTATTACATGGGGGGTCGCGAGCTGTCAGCCTCCACCCCAAACCCTGCTTTGCCTCCAGCATTATAATAGTGTTAAATATATATAAAAAAGTGTTTTTAATTTATATGGGAGGAGTCGCACTCAGAATCTTGCTATGTGAAAGGGGTCACCAGTACAAAAGTTTGAGGACCACTGGGCTATATGCCACTGCTCCCACTGGGAGATGAGGAGGAGCTGCACAACAGCAGTTTTTCCCAGAGGCATTGTGCCTGAGGCAGGGTCAATGTCTCCAGTGATGCTGGGGGAGTGCACATAGGAATTGCATCTGCATCTGATAAAAGGGTTTAGGACACTTCCCCCTTGGCCCACCCTTGTGCCATCTCACACTCTAGCATCACAGTCATCATTAGATCCCCCAGTCCTTGCAGATTGTGTGTGGAAGGACTGAGATTGTGCCTGCTTCCTGCACATGGTTACAATGGAGACAGGGGGCGAATTGCTTGTGTTCTGTTGTCCCTTGCTCCCTATATATCTGTGCAGGAATGGTCACAATCTAGCCCTCACTGTTTTATTCTAACCCTTCATTCATCCCTGTGGGCAGAGCATTCCCTAAAGACAACTGATAAGATGCAAGCAGGCAGGTCCTTGGTCCAAGCTACTTTGTTCTCTGAAACTACCTTAGCTATAAAGCCAATAAGAGTGGCTCGAGATACAGTATGTATAGTGCACTGGGAATCTTTGACATGAAAGATACTACATAAAAAATAAGATTGACCAGAAGGAAGATGATCTCAACCTAGGGCCTTGTGGGTATCAAGGGGTCTATGATGCTTTAAAAGTTAGGGCCTAGATTTATAAAAGTACTTAGGCACCTAAGTCTGGATTTAGGTGCCTAAATCCCTGTTATAGGCTCCACTGTGATTCACAAAACTCTCGCTGAACCTTGTAGGCTTCTAAACCCACTCAGGGCCTACGTTTTTGCAGTAAAAGTTCCCTAGGTGCTTATGTTTCTTCCTCTGAGCAGGTGCACTGCTGCCTCCCTGTAGGCATCTGGGTATCAATCTGCTGCCTCTGAGTCACAAACCATGGGAAGATAGGTGTTTAATTGCCTAAGTCATGTGTGGGGCCTGATCCAATAGAGTCATTGGAGCAGGGATCCTGGATCACTTACATCCTCAGTGAGTACATTAACCACCAGTCTATAGAATCATTCTTGTGTGCACATACTCTCTCTGTCTCCCCATATGACTTTTTAATTACTTATTCACAGTGGAATAGCTTCAACAGGAGAGATTGAGGGAGCCCCACATGGGACTATCCCATAGTCACTTGGTGAGCACACACATCTGAGAGGTAGGAACTCCCTATTCAAATCCTCTCTCCTTCCTGGGAGGCGGGGACTTGAACTGGTGGTCTCACACATCTGAGGTGAGTACCTAACCACAGGGCTCAAATTTAGCAGGAAGGTAGGCCTCTTTCTCTTCTTGCAAGACTGACATAGAAGTCTAACTCCAAAGATGGTTCCTGTTCATGATTTGCTAGCACAGATAGAACAGGAGTACTTGTGGCACCTTAGAGACTAACAAATTTATTAGAGCATATATCCTGTATGTGTGTATATATATCTCCTCAATATATGTTTCACTCTATATGCATCCGAAGAAGTGGGCTGTAGTCCACGAAAGCTTATGCTCTAATAAATTTGTTAGTCTCTAAGGTGCCACAAGTACTCCTGTTCTTTTTGCGGATACAGACTAACACGGCTGCTACTCTGAAACCTAGCACAGATAGGTGCTAGCTCTGTGAAAGGGATGGATTAGCACACCCACCTCTTATCAGCATCTCCCACTGGCTAGGGTAGGTGGCTTCCCACCTGGCATGTTGACTTTTGTGAATAGGAGTCTAAGGCATCTATCTCTCCCTATTCATTATCTAGGGAGCATAGTCACATAACCCAGGCTTTGTGAATCACAGTGATTTTGTAGGCGCTTAAAAGTTAAGTGCTGTGATATTCACTGTCCCAACACCTAACTCCTTTTGTGCATCCAGGCCAGGGTCATAAAACCTGGGAATACCAATCTTTAATTGAAATCCAGCTGCCCTTGTCTGCCTGAAAGCAACTAAAAGAAGTCTCTGTGGTGACAGCTATATCTCTATCTGCTTTCTGAAGAGCTTTATGAAGGGTGTGTTTTTGGTGTAAGCTGAACGTTATTGCATTCATAGCATGCACTCAGGTAAATCACTACATCAGCCATATATTGTGCCTGGGATATTTAATCCATTTTACCCACAAAAGGACCCAATTGATAATTAGACTGGAGCACACATATTAGAAAAGGGAGGGAGAGAGAGCTTTATGGGCTGTGATGAGATGACCTCATTCAATGTTTGTTTTTTTAGAAGATATCATACTCCTTCTAATTATTTGGGATTTGCTTTGTTTAGTTTTTTGATTGAGGATCCAACCTGGAAACAGAAAGGAAAGGGAGGGGAGTGGTTGTGCAGGAGCCAGTAGTAACAGACAGCAGATTTTTCCAGAATTATCACCACATTTTAACTCGATGTACGTTTAATCTAAAAACTCCAGCCTCTCTCCCTGTATCCACATGTTGAATCAATTGAAAAGCAACCAACAGGTAAATATCTCTGGCACGGCACTACTAATAATGTAGCAGACCTTTAGCAGAAGAGGAAGCCCTTTTGACCCCCTTGTGAAAGCTTTTCTGTGGCCTCAGGTTTTTTTTTAATCTTTTTTTTTTACTGTTGTTGCAAATGCAAGAAGCAGACACCTGTGAGAAGCTGATAACTTTACATATGTTAACAAGAGGAAAAAGCAGATGTAAATAGATTTTATTTGGCTTTAAGAAAACACTGGGGAGAAATACAGGAGAGGAATTGACTGACAGGGTCTTCAATAGAAACCCGTCAATTTGTAATGTGAGAAAGTGCTTGTAAATGCACAAAAAGCCTATGGCCCTTTCCAAAACCGGGACGCCTTGCCTGAAATATTCAACTTTTCTCCATTGTTTCCTATCCTCCTGTGTTGAGGTCTAACCACAGAACAAGGCATCATTGACCCACACTGCTGCTCTGCATATCCATCTGGAATATGTCAAAAGTTGGCAGCCTGCCCCTACACAAAATGCTAGAAGAGGAAGGAGGTAACTAGTACAAATCTTAATACAAATAAATACCATTGTGAGCTGTGATCCCATAAGATCTTACATGCTATGAAGTGTTGCGTTGGGTCATTGTATAAACAGGAGACCGCCGAGAATCATCGAGATGCTGAAAGAAGAATTTGGGCGAATCAGCAGTGACTCAGTCCACCAGCACAATGCTAGGAGGTTGTTGGAGAGAACACCTCTTGAACTAGACGTAAAGCCAGTGTCCTGACTGCATCTGATCAACTATTTTTGGACCACGTAGTCAATTATTTTGTTCACATCAATTAGTGAAAAAAAAAAGTGTGAATAATTGCTGTTACTATTTGAACAGCTCTAGCCCTGACAATTTAGGGCCATTAAAGATTTCACAACACTGTTTGAAAAAATAGGAATGTTATCCCAGTGTCCTGCTCAAATACCATCTCTGGTAATTCCATTCTGTCTCCCTAGTTTCCCTCTACAGTTTCAACGGGATTAAGGAATCTTCACTTCCTGTCCTAAACTGTGGTGCAGAGCTATTATGCTCTTTAAAACAGCTGCTACGGCATTACACTTTAAAGGTGGATGAACTTTGCAGGTGTGTGTTGTAATCACTGTGTCTAATGTATTTTAGGAGTTTCTGTAGAGTGAAAGGCAATAGGGAACTTAAAATTATTATTTACAAGGAACTTGTTTGTTGCTGTTACTGACTGTATATTACTGAGTATTCTCCTCTTCCCTATCTTTTTTTTTTTTTTTTTTTTTTTTGGGTACAAGTTCCATTTTACCCTCACGTCTTTTTTTCCTCTTTATATTTTATTGGATGTACTATTGGTTTATAGGAAATTAAAGGAAAATGCTATTACATTATAAGGTGCTGCATATACATGGATGTCTTGATTTTATTTTTACAGTTTAACACAGCAATTAAGATTTTAAAATAATGAACTTTTCTTTACATTGATATTATTGTAATTAGAAGTGTAAATACCAATTGCTAATAATATTTTGGGCAAAAAATTTTTGACTGACTTGAATATAACTTGTATCTAAAGAGGGTAGTTGATTGATTTATTTTCTAGTAAGCCCCCGGGATAGTTATAAATGTGCTCCATAGTTTATAAATGTTTTATACTATATTTTTGAAGTGGTGGATTGTTTTTAATAGGGTAAAGTAAGTTTATGCTTTGTGTTGTCACAACCAAAAGAAAAATATTTGAGATTTCAAAACATTATTCTGAACTGGGACAAAAAGTTGAAATCTCAATTTTTTATTTTTTTTTAGACAACAAACTGAAAAAAATTTGGTTTGGGTCAATCAAAATATTAAGTTTCAGTCACTTCAAAAAGTTTTGTTTTAATTTTGCCCATTTTAAATCTCTTTTTTACTAGAACTAACTCACATTTCAAATTTTGAAACTGGAATTTTTCCTTTTGAAAATGTCAAATATCAACAATTTTGAAACTATTTAGAAAAAAATTTCAAGTTGAGAAATTTGTCAGAACTGATGCTTTCCCACAAACAGCTTTGATTTCAATGAACTGAAATTTTTCAACCGGAAAACAATTCACCGAAAAATTCCTCACCAGCTCTAAGCATGAGCCAGATCGTCAGCTGGTGCAAATTGGTGTAGCACCACTGAGGTCAATAGAGCTATGCCAATTTACACCAGCCAAGGATCTCTTGCCGTGTTTGTGCACTTCAGTCAGTTTCAGGGAGTTGTCTCCATGGTTGATTTTCAGAAAGTAAAATAAAGGATTGAACACTGAGGATCTGGCCCTGAGTCAATTACTAACTTGAAATATATGAAATGATGGATCAAAGCCCCAAACTGGTATATGAAATTACAGCTTCATTGTATGAGTGAAGATGCACATGTGTTTGAGACGGTCTCTCTTGGTGATGAATTAGTTGCCACTGGTTCCTTGCATTCTCCTTTGCAACTGTAGTCTACTATATTTTGATAATGGAAAAAAGGGAGTTTTGTCAGTTATGTGTTACATAACCAAAAAGCAAAATGTAGGTATTTCACTGTCTAATATTTCACCTGCAACTCACTTTCCCACCCAGGCATCACTATCAGGTGTGAAGTCAGCAACATCTACAAATGCAAAGACCTTCCCAAATTGCAGTACATATACAGAGAATTAACACATAAACTGGGAGCTGGAATCTTCTTGTGACTCAGGGGCTTCTTGATGCCAGCAGAGGGCACAAGGGCTACAGGAATTAATCCTCTAGGTCTTGTATTTGCATTCTAGTTCAAAGAGTGTCACGTGAGGTCTCTGTTGAAAGCCAGTGTCACACTGGTTATCAATATCATTGCAAAATGCATGTACAGATGTTGTGTAAGGAGGTATGTATTTACACTGAAAATTATTTTCTTAAGGTCTGTGCCTAGGGACTGGTCACCAGCAAAGATGAAAAGCAGATTTTCGTTCAGACAAGAAATGTTTATTTATCTCTGTTTACATGCAAATTCAGTATTGTATGGTTCATAATGTGCCTCCACTCACAAGTCTGAGCTGAATGCTAATGAAGGATTGTGGAATATTTGAAGAATGGAGATTAACAGGAAGAGGTAAACAGCAGGAGTTATCCTATTTAGGGATAATTCAATGAAATATTTGAGGTACAGATGAATCCCTATATATTCCTTCAGTCTGTGAGGACAAGCTGTGAGAGGGCTTGATCTTATGAAATGGGGTCTGTGATGGGGTGTTCACCCCACACTTGCCCTGAAGGGGTTAATGTCAGTTAAGAAGGGAGCCAAATAACCAGACAGGCCATAGCTGAGGGGAATCAGGTGGGTTAAGTAATCCCCTGACTGAATAACCAGGAGCCCAGCTGAGAAGGAACAAGCTGGGCTGGATTTATAAAGACAGGAAGTTGGAACAGAGGGGTGGTGGCAAGGAAGTAGTCCTGCAGTCACTTCCTAGAGCCAAAATAGCCCACTGTTACTCCCTGGGAGGATTCAGAGTAGCAGCCGTGTTAGTCTGTATCCGCAAAAAGAAGAACAGGAGTACTTGTGGCACCTTAGAGACTAACAAATTTATTAGAGCATAAGCTTTCGTGGACTACAGCCCACTTCTTCGGATGCCTGGGAGGAGATAGTTTTGGGACTGGCAAACTCAGAGAAGTGGGGGAGCCAGAAGGTTAGGAAAGCCTAGGAAAAAGGCAGTAAGGCCCAGAATGGAACAGACCTTGGCTGCTGACTCAAGGGTCCCTGAGCTTTAACCTGGGCCTGGGTTCCCCTACCTGCCACTGGGGAAGTGGCACTGGTGGGAAAGTGAATGGAAAGACTGCCTGACCCTGTTCAGAAGAAGGGACTTTGATACCTGGAAAGGGAGGACATGTGACTTGGCTGAAGGGCTGAGCCATGAACACAGAGCATTTTGCCTTTCTGAGAGCCAAGAAGAGGAGGCCGGGTGTGTGCCAAGAGGCAGAAAGGAGGCTTTGGGCTGGAATCAGCTAATCCCCAGAGTGACCAGGAGGAGGCACATTAGCGGTGAGCAGACCCCATGGCAGGGTCTCAACCAAACTGATTGAAAAGCTGAGGAAAGAACCTGGGGGAGGCTTTCTTGTCAGACATGAGGGAATGCCTTAAGTTTAGTCTCTAGAAAGTGTGTTATGATTTTGTTTCTGTCAGGGGGTATACTCGCTGCTGGTGGAGCCTCCTCCTGCTCACTCTGGGGATTAGCTCTGGCCAGGCTTTGCGCCCTCCTCTTGTGAGGTGTCTCCCATCGTCCTTTCACTCTGCGGACCTTCTTACTCCAGGAACCACAACCTTCTCTTTGTGACTTGGCCCTCCCACAGGGACAACATATACGTTCCCCTTCCGGTGTGGTGTAACAAAGTCTTTCCAGGACTAACCATGCCAGGCAGTCTTCTGTCCTCTGCGTGGCTTGTGCCTCATCCCTAGTGGCTGACAGAGGAACCTGGGCCAGCCCTCTACTCCGGGTTCCAGCTCAGGGGCTACTGGTCAGCAGCCCAAGGCCTGCACTGTCCTACCTGGCTGCTTTCCCCCTGGGCCTTTTCCTACCTTCTGGGCTTCTCCTCTCTCTGGGTTTGCCAGCCTCCCAGCTCCCTCCTCTCAGAGAGTAACTGTGGACTACCCTCTAACCCTTGACACACCTCCCTTCTCCCAGGGAGAGACTGCAGCCTGCAGCCCCTTCTGTTGCCAGCTTCCTGGCTTATATAGGACCTCCAGCTGAGCCTGCTTCCAATCAATTCCCTGCTCCCTGGCCATCTTAACCCCTTGCAGTCCTGTGTGGGGTGGACACCCCATCACAGTTTCATATGAAACCATTTATTTCTAATATTCTTACTCCAATAACTTGAATTGCTGGTCTTTAATAATAATCTTATTTTAATTTTCACTATAAATATATCTAAGCGCTTTGTGTTCAGCATCACTGTCTTCTAAGGTGTAACTGGCAAACTGCAATATACTGTTCCTTTGGGAATAACAGACCAGGTAATTTGGTGAGTGTTCAGTGGATAAGGGACTGGACACTGTAGGGAATGCTCAGAGGATTTGAGTTGGTGTGTGCCTATCACTAACCTGTACAGATAGAGCGAGGCCTGGAAGGCAGTACTTGTGTTTCCAGAAAGTGGTGGTTTCAAGGAGCTGATCCACAGCAGGAAGAGATTAAACTGCTTCATGCTAAGGGCAGGTGGTGATGATGGGCTTCACAATCGTGGCTGCCCCCAGGAATGACACAACTAGATTACTAGACCAGTGCAAAAATATTCACTTAGAAACACTTTCAGTTATGTTTGCAATGTCCTTAATTGCACAGGTGCCAACTTTTCAAACTGCCGGGGCGGTGCTTGACCCCTGACTCTGCCCCAGACCCTGCTCCCACTCCACCCCTTCCCCAAGGCCCCACCACCACACTGCCTCTTCCCGCCCCGGCCTCTTCTCTGCCTCTTCCTGCCCCTGCCCCGCCTCTTCCCACCCAGTTCCACCCCTCCCCTGAGCATGCCGCATCTCCGCTCCTCCCCACTCCCTCCCAGCCGCCCTGAATGCCACGAAACAACTGTTTGCGGCGGGTGGGAGGTGTGGGGAGGAAGGGAGAGGCGCTGATTGGGGGGGGCTGCTGGTGGGTGCTCAGCACCCACCATTTTTTCCCTGTGCGTGCTCCAGGCCCAAAGCACCCATGGAATTGGTGCCTATGCTTAATTATGAAATTCTGTCATTTCACTCAAAACCTTTGCACTGGTTTCACCATAGAGAGAAACTAGGGATACATATGGTGTGATTCTGTTACATAAGATGGAGGGGAGGAGCAGAAAGATACAAGAAGGCTTGGGTCATTATTAAACCTAAAACTAATTTCCCCAATACTAATTTCCCCTTACTGTTACTCACACCTTCTTGTCAACTGTCTGAAACGGGCCACTCTCATTACCACTTCAAAAGATATTTTTCCTCCCTTGGTATCCTGCTGTCAATTGAATTGTCTCGTTAGACTGACCTCACACTTCTTTTCATGTATTTATACCTGCTCCTCTATTTTCCATGCCGTGCATCTGATGAAGTGGGTTCTAGCCCACAAAAACTTATGCCCAAATAAATTTGTTAGTCTCTAAGGTGCCACAAGGACTCCTCGTTGTTGTTTTTTAAGGGAGGAGTGGAAGGTCAGACTCTCCAGTAAGGAAGCAGCCCATGGAAGGTTTGTTACTGCTGCTGAGGGACAACTGTTACTTGAGAGGACCTCTGAGACTTTCTGCTGCCCTGTCATAGCTCTGGAGTTTGCATATGCTGCCATGTAATTGTGAGTAAGACAATTCTGTTTTCTGCATATTGCACCTTTGAATGTGAGGGGTCTCCCTACCTTTCTGCTGATGGGTCCAGGCTGTGAGGCAGGTCTGAGAAGGAGGATCTTAAAGAGTGAGACACATACTATGCTGTGCTCTCTTTTGTGCTCATGGAGATATTTGTTCTTTTTTGGTTGTTTGTGGTTTTATTTAATCTAAATTAAAAGTAATCCCAGATGAAAATCCATGTTGGCTCTTTATGTATGGAAAACACAATATGGATCCATTTAATGCCTTCTTTATGAATCTATTGTCTTTTTTAATGGTTCCACTCCTTGATGTTTGGGAAGCAGTTAGTGGGGTTAGATCAGCATTTCACAAATATTTGAAATATGAGCCCACCCACTCCCTTTCAGGAAAGTGAAACCAATCACACCTTCCCCTGAAATTCTGTCATGTGTTATTAAAGTTCTTGATTTATACACCTCCTGTGCCTCCTGCCCCCAGCTAGTCCTTCATACCACACAGTGCTGCTCTCCTTTTTTTGCAGACTGTGTTGAGCAGCAAAATACTTTAAATGTCAACATTTTAAACGATCATAACTGGCATCACAGTTAGCATCCATTAAAATGAATGGGGCAGTTCACACCTCAGAGTTATTGTTTCAGGCTCTCTGCAAATTCAGGGTAACCATCTCTACACTGGTTGTACTCATTTAAGGATTTTAAGGTTTTATTTGTGACCATAACTGCTAGGATAAAAAAAATTAAAGCAGAGATGCTAGAGAATAACCAACAGATACAATCCTTCACCCCCTGTTAGTCCTTTGCAATCACTCTCAGGAATGCCCTTCACACTTTGAGAAACACGAGGTTAGGCCAAAGGGGCTGTTTAAAGTCTGGTTCTGCCCCTGGAAAGTGACTGTGTAAAAAATCTCCTTACCTTGCAGATCTGTTCCCTTGTGTATCAGAGTTAAACCTGCTCACTAGTGTCAAAAATAAGCTATTATTGCGTTTTATTCATGTTACCCTGCAGAGCCAACATAGCTAAGAGCGGGAACTAGAGTCTATCTCTTCTGGTGTTCCAACCAGTTACACCTGTACAAACCTGAAGACTAATAGTATTGCACACGTCATTGAGGGCAGACATTGGCAAGAAGAGCCTATATCAGTGATGGAAAGAACCCAGCTTGGTTCTCAGATCCATGCATGAGTTCACAGTGCTGGTAGCTTGACACAGAAGTCACTGAGTGACAATAATAATGGAATCTCTTTATGCCATTTTTGCAGTCATTTTCCAGAGCACTTTTAAATCTAAGTGGGAGAATCTCTCGGTATTTAATACATTGACCTAGTGTGTATGAACATGTCTCCCTCTAGTGGCTGTTCCCAGCAAGTATGAGAGCTGGGCACTTGAAGGAACTGTCTTTCAGTTTGTGTGATGGGGCCTATGCTCTTAGTGCTTTTGTGTTGAGCCTGTTACTGCCTGCCTCCTATTCAGTTGTGGGCACTCCCACCTGTTGGGCTGTTGGCAATCAGGAGATGGGTCTGGAACATCACAAGCTCCCCTGTAGATTAGAATGCACCCCAGTGACTGGGAGGCAGTCAACACTGTCTGGTACAACTTGTGGCTCTGCACTAGTGCATGTCAGACTCCAGTAGCAGCAGTGTTGTAACCCAGAGGCCGTGATCTGAAATTGACTGTGGCTCAGTGGAGTAGGAGAGGCAGGGGGATTCTAGTTCTCCCCGCCTCACTCATAGTACTGAGGGCTTGATCTCTTTATATCTCGAAGAGTCTCATTGGCTGTGTGACATGCTGCTCTATGTCCTATGCACGTTTTGGCAGGAGAAAGGCCAGGGGGAGAGGCAGGCTCTGGAACTGTGTAATACACAGAGCGCCTTTGGCAGCCTGCACTTTCTCTTTTAACAATATGAATTAGTGGTTGTTATTAGCATAAAATCACCAGTTAAAACACTCTCAGCTCATTTTTTAACTGTGGAGCTAATTGCACTTAAGTGCCTGAGCTCCAGCAAAACGAAATGGCACCTTTGTGAAGAATCCCCTAGTGTTTCCCTGGCACATCCATAACGACCTTTAAAATAAGCCGTTACAATTCTGACATCGTACCAAACTGACACCTTGGGCTGGGATTTAATTTTGAGTTATGGCAGTGTTAGGAAAACATATGATGTGGCCGTTTGTTTGCAGAAAGAAGAGGGAAAAAATCATAAAACCCTCTTTTTTTATGAGCTGTCGCTTGATTCGTTCCTGGAGCCCCAAGTAGCAAGGTTCTAAATCAATGCACACAGCTGTTCTTGCTTCTCGGAGCTCAGCAGGTGTACTACCCAATGCGCCTGCCATCTCCCCCCACTCACATAACAAATAATAACGTCTTACACACACCAGCCATCCATCACAGTTACGGCCAGCCCCGGTGCGCCGCTGTTCTCAGGGTAACAGGGAGATATTTTTTTTTACTTTTTACAGTAGAAATACTCTGTCCATGGATTATTAGTCACACTTTCTGGACTCCTTTAATTGAATAACCTTTGGCTCTTGTGGCAAACAAGAAAAAACCAAACCCATACACCACAGTGTTTATTTGTATTAAAAAACAATAGCCGTATTGTGACTTGCGAAATCAATTAGTCTTCCTTTGCAGTAAGGGTCCACATCTGGTGTGATTTAAGTTAATGTAAGGGAAGGGCCGCAGAGGCCCGAAGACCCTGAATTCTCATTTCAACAGGTGACAGAGAAGGCATAAAAGGCTAATATATACTACAAGTGGGGAGGCAGGGCTATAAATACTGGCGGGTTTACTTAGGAGGTAAAACAAAGCTAACCAATAATGCAAAATAAATACCTTCCTGAGATGGGCTGTCACCTGGAATGAGCAGAGGCAGCAGGAGGCTAGGAGGGGAAAGAGGTTAGTGGGCACAGAGCATTCAAGTCTAGTTAGTCTACTGGGGCAACAAAAATAAAAATGGTCACTCATGGTTATTTTTGCTGCATGCACTGTTTGGAATTTGCATGTTTCTTTCACCATGTAGTGAGTAGTGGGAAAAGGGTAGGGAAATATGTATGAATCCTTTGTGATTCAGCTTGCCTGGGATCTAATGGTCATTAAAGATCCCATGGCATTTTTTGTATAAGTAGGAACATTAACCCCAGTTTCCTTGCCTAATTGTAAAATGGGTAACTCTATTCTGCCTCTGTGATTCTGCCCTGTAATTTCAGATGGGTGGATGAGATTTCCTCATCTATACTACTGTTCCAGTATGCTGTTAGCTGCCACATTTGCATCTAGAGGTGGCTGCATATCGCTGGGAGGTAAAGCGATTCTTAAAAGAGTATGTACAACAGAGGATGTGTCTACATGGGGACTTTAATCTGAAGTTTTTTGATGTGTCAGGTAATGCACAGTATGCAATTCGCACCAGTAGCATGCACACAGAACTCCTGTTTCATTTTCAATTCATGTTGTATGAATTTATGGTGGCAGTTTGCTGTAAATTGAGGGCATAGTGTTCTTGGTGGTATCCCATGCTCCTTTTCATCACTGCTGAACAATACAGTGATCAACGGCTCAACATAGTGATCAACGGCTCGATGTCTAGTTGGCAGCCGGTATCAAGCGGAGGGCCCCAGGGTTGGTCCTGAGGCCGGTTTTGTTCAACATCTTTATTAATAATCTGGATGATGGGATGAATTGTACCCTCAGCAAGTTCACAGATGGCACTATGCTGGGGGGAGAGGTAGATACGCTGGAGGGTAGGGATTGGGTCGAGAGTGACCTAGACAAATTGGAGGATTGGGCCAAAAGAAATCTGATGAGGTTCAACAAGGCAAGTGCAGAGTCCTACACTTAGGAAGGAAGAATCCCATGCACTGCTACAGGCTGGGGACAGACTGGCTAAGCGGCAGTTCTGCAGAAAAGGACCTGGGGATTACAGTGGATGAGAAGCTGGATATGAATCAGCAGTGTGCCCTTGTTGCCAAGAAGGCCAATGGCATATTGGGCTGTATTAGTAGGAGCATTGCCAGCAGATCGAGAGAAGTGATTATTCCTCTCTATTCGGCATTGGTGAGGCCGCACCTGGAGTATTGCGTCAAGTTTTGGTCCCTCCACTACAGAAGGGATGTGGATAAATTGGAGATAGTCCAGTGGAGGGCAACAAAAATGATTAGGGGGCTGGGGCACATAACTTATGAGGGGCGGCTGAGGGAACTGGGGTTATTTAGTCTGCAGAAGAGAAGAGTGAGGGGGGGATTTGATAGCAGCCTTCAACTACCTGAAGGGGGGGTTCCAAAGAGGATGGAGCTAGGCAGTTCTCAGTGGTGGCAGATGACAGAACAAGAAGCAATGGTCTCAAGTTGCAGTGGGGGAGGTCTAGGTTGGATATTAGGAAAATCTGTTTCACTAGGAGGGTGGTGAAGCACTGGAATGGGTTACCTAAGGACGTGGTAGAATTTCCATCCTTAGAGGTTTTTAAGGCCCAGCTTGACAAAGCCTTTGCTGGGATAATTTAGTTGGTGTTGGTCTTGCTTTGAGCAGGGGGTTGGACTAGATGACCTCCTGAGGTCTCTTCCAACTCTAATCTTCTATGATTCTATGATAAAATGTTCCTTCCTTCTGTCCAAGAGGCCTGAGTATGGCTTCATTAACCAAGCCACCATGTCTCCCAGAATTACCAAACCCCCAACCTCCACATTGTTAATGTCCACCACGGTCCTGGGTGCAAAACGGTCCTTTCTCCATTCATTGGAATAGAACTGAGTTCTGAAAGATGATAGCAGTGTGGACCCACCCACCCACTCCTGTAAAAATGGCATGAAGGGATTCCATTATTATTGTCACTGAGTGACTTCTGTGTCAAGCTTCATATCCAGCTTCTCGTCCACTATAATCCCCAGGTTCTTTTCTGAAGAAATGCCGCTTAGCCAGTCGGTCCCCAGCCTGTAGCAGTGCATGGGATTCTTCCGTCCTAAGTGCAGGATTCTGCACTTGTCCTTGTTGAACCTCATTGGATTTCTTTTGGCCCAATCCTCCAATCTGTCTAGGTCACTCTGGACCCTATCTCTCCCCCAGCTTAGTGTCATCCATGAATTTGCTGTGGGTGCAATCCATTAATGAAGATGTTGAACAAAACCGGCCTCAGGACCGAACCCTGGGGCACTCCGCCTGATAACAGCTGCCAACTAGATATCGAGCCGTTGATCACAACTCATTGAGCCTGACGATCTAGCCAGCTTTCTATCCACCTTATAGTCCATTCATCCAATCCATACTTCTTTAACTTGCTGGCAAGAATACTGTGGGAGACCATATCAAAAGCTTTGCTAAAGTCCAGGTATATCACGTCCACTGCTTTCCCCATATCCACAGAGCCAGCTATCTCCTCATAGAAGGCAATCAGGTTGGTCAGGCATGACTTGCCCTTGGTTAATCCATGTTGACTGTTCCTGATCACCTTCCTCTCCTCCAAGTGCTTCAAAATGGATTCCTTGAGGACCTGCTCCATGATTTTTCTGGGGACAGAGCTGAGGCTGACCAGTCTGTAGTTCCCCGGATTCTCCTTCTTCCCTTTTCAAAATATGGGCACTATATTTGCCTTTTTCCAATCGTCGGGGACCTCCCCCAATCACGACGAGTTTTGAAAGATAATGGCCAATGGCTCTGCAATCACATCAGCCAACTCCCTCAGCACGCTTGGATGCATTGCATCTGGCCCCATGGACTTGCACATGTCCAACTTTTCTAAATAGTCCTTAACCTGTTCTTTTACCACTGAGGGCTGCTCACCTCCTCCCTATACTGTGCTGCCCAGTGCAGCAGTCTGGGAGCTGACCTTGTCTGTGAAGACCAAGGCAAAAAAAGCATTGAGTTCTTCAACTTTTTCCACATCATCTATCACTAGGTTGCCTCCCCCATTCATTAAGGGTCCCATACTTTCCCTGACCTCCTTCTTGTTGCTAACATACCTGTAGAAACCCTTGTTATTACCCTTTACATCCCTTGCTAGCTGCAACTCCAATTGTGCTTTGGCCTTCCTGATTACACCCCTGCATGCTCGAGCAATATTTTTATACTCCTCCCTAGTCATCTGCCCAAATTTCCACTTCTTGTAAGCTTCCTTTTTGTGTTTAAGATCACTGAAATTTCTGTTAAGCCAAGCTGGTCGCCTGCCATATTTGCTATTCTTTCTACACATTGGGATGGCTTGTTCCTGCACCCTCAATAAGGCTTCTTTAAAATACAGCCAGCTCTCCTGGACTCCTTTCCCCCTCATATTAGCCACCCAGGAAATCCTGCCCATCAGTTCCCTGAGGGAGTCAAAGTCTAGTTTTCTGAAGTCCAGGGTCCATATTCTGTTGCTCTCCTTTCTTCCTTTTGTCAGGATCCTGAACTCGACCATCTCATGGTCACTGCTGCCCAGGTTGCCACCCACTTCTACTTCCCCTACTTAATTCTTCCCTGTTTATGAGCATCAGGTCAAGAGGAGCACTGCCCCTAGTTGATTCCTCCAGCATTTGTACCAGGAAGTTATCCCCAAAACTCTACAAAAACTTCCTGGATTGTCTGTGCACTGCTCTATTGCTCTCCCAGTAGATGTCAGGGTAATTGAAGTCCCTCATGAGAACCAGGGCCTGTGATCTGGAAACTTCTGTTAGTTGTCTGAATAAAGCCTCGTCTACCTCATCCTCCTGGTCTGGTGGTCTATAGCAGATAACCACCATGTCACCACCCTTGTTGCTCTCGCCTCTAAACTTAATCCAAAGACTCTCAACAGGCTTTTCTCCAGTTTCATACTGAAGCTCTGAGCAATCATACTGCTCTCTTACATACAGTCATAGAATCCATAGACTTTAAGGTCAGAAGGAACCATTATGATCGTCACAATGCAGGCCAGAGAATCTCACCCACTCACTCCTGTAACAAACCCCTAACCTATGTCTGAGCTATTGAAGTCCTTAAATCATGCTTTAAAGACTTCAAGGTGCAGAGAATCCTCCAGCAAGTGACCTGTGCCCCATGTTGCAGAGGAAGGTGAAAAACCCCCAGGGCCTCTGAATATCTGCCCTGGAGGAAAATTCCTTCCTGACCCTAAATATGGCGATCAGCTAAACCCTGAGCATGTGGGCAAGACTCATCAGCCAGCACCCAGGAAAGAATTCTTTGTAGTAACTCAGATCCCACCGCATCTAACATCCCCATCACAGGTCATTGGGCATATTTACTGCTAATAGTCAAAGATAAATTAATTGCCAAAATTAGGCTATCCCATCAGACCCCTCCATAAACTTATCAGTGCAATTCCTAAACCTTTTCTACCCGGCCTGTCCTTCCTGAACAGTTTATACCCATCCATGACAGTGCTCCAGTCATGTGAGTTATCCCACCAAATCTCTGTTAATCCAATCACATCATAGTTCCTTGACTATACCAGGACTTCCAATTCTTCCTGCTTGTTTCCCAGGCTTCCTGCATTTGTGTACAGGCAACTAAGGTAACTAGGCTATTGCCCTACTTTTTCAGTATGAATCAAGAGGCCTCCCCTCTTACACTCTCCTCCTTGTGTTTCCTCCCGGTATCCCACTTCCTCACTTACCTCAGGGGTTAGGTCTCCATCCCCCGGCTATTTCGCATAGTTGCAGAATGGTAGTAGTGTGCATTTGCCCATTTGAAAGGCAGGTATTGTTTATGGAACAGGTTGAAAGCAGCGGCAAAAGAACATTCAGAGCAATATAACTGAATGTTGTATTCTGCACAATATTTGTGAGAGCAAGAGAGAAACCCTTAATGGGTTGGAGGCTGAGGTTTAGAGACTTGCTTGGCAGCTTGAGCAGCCAGCAACACGTCCCGTAGAAAATGGTAACACCGAGGGGAATATTGTCAAGGATGCTGATTGTTCATATTTTAAGTATCATGCGTGGAGAGGTGGAGTTGTAAGCCTGTGGAGCGGGGTGTTGGGATAGATACATTGTGAGCACTGGGGTATTGTGGATGGGTGGCAGAAATGGAACATTCAATATGTGGTTCTGTAAAACCCTATGAATTATTTTTGCTTTATTTAAAGGATTTTGAGTTAAATGCAATACTGACTCATAACGGATGGGTTGTAAATAGCTTTTATTGTGAAAGAAGGCCCTGCAGCAGGTTCAGAAATAAACCAGAACCAAAAATATAGTTTTAACTTAACCAGTGGAAAAACAGCTTTATTTCTATATTTGAAAATACATTTAACTAAACAATCTACTAAGTAACCAACTATAAACAAATCTTCAATTAAAGCAGCAGTGTAAACATAACTGAAAGTGCAATTGTAGGCACTGTGCCCGCATACACCTTCCCTCTTCCTCTTCTTGTCTACACAGGCCAAGCTGGGCTTGTGTGCCACGCCTCAAGATTGTCAGGGCCCTGCTGGGCTCAGAATGCTTGGCTCTCAGGAGCCAGTGTTCTTGGTGTCCAGAGGTTGGTTCTGAAAAGGGAATAGCTGTTGGTAGCACTGCTGCAGAGGTATGGTGGAGAGAAGTTGCTACTGGTCCCAGTATTGTGCAGGAGCTGAGGGACATGGCTGGGTCCCAAATTATGAGACTGCAGGGCCTGCTGGCCCATTAGGAACACATTTTGGAGGAAAGCATTCTGGCTCAGGATAGCATCCATGAGTTGCCTCTGCATATCTCTGTCTTTTTCCACGCTCTCCTTGGCCATGGTGATGCTGTCCTTGGCCATAGCCATTTTGTCCCTGGGCTGTGTGACACCATCCTCAGGCACTGCCACGATCTCCTGGAAGAACGGCATTTTGTTTTCTCTCTGGGTTCTCATCTACAGCCTCCACCTCTCAGTCAGTCTGGTTGTCCTCTGGGACTGTGCTCTACAAACATCTCATCTCAAGTCTTCCTTTTTCACCCCCTCAGGCTGGCCAGCCTCTCAGCTGTACATAAAGGCTCTGTCCTTGGTGGTTTGGCCATTGTGGGTGCTGTGGCTCTGGGAGTATGGGGAAAAAACAGTCACTAATTGTTCTTACTGCAGACAGGCAATGATAGCATTTTTGTAAATATATGTGACTTTACCTCCCTGAGACACTTCCCATTCTTGGGGAGCATGAAAGATGGTAAGCGGTCCATATGTTAGGAGGGTTCAGGGTGCACTGGGATTTCTGTTTGCTTCATATGCTGTTAGGGAGGGTTGGAATTATGTTCCCATTTTGGTTTTGCATTTTTGTTTGTGTGCTGGAGGCGCTTCTGTGGTGTTGGAGGGATTGTGTGGGGGGCTCATCCCCTCTACATCCCCTTTAGGCTGTCCTGACTCTCAATGGTGTTACACTGAGAGGGATGACTAGGAGGCAGAGAATGGCCTTGTCCAAAAACGCAACGAGCAGATCAGCGAGATACGCTGTGAAGTTATTCCCCAGGATACTCGCCCCAGAAGTGCTGCAGGAGTGGAGGGGGCTTGCAAGCTACACCCAGGGGGAGGGCCATCTGGGTATTCCCTGCAATGTATGAAACAAAATTGAGCTATTTCTCAGTCTCAAATCCTGCTATCTCACCTGTAGATATGGAGGAAGTTCTGGGAAAAATAGTCTGCCAATGATTATCAGCTAGAATGCATGTTACAGAGCATTTATACCTTTACTGGCCATGCAATGTCCATTTTTACCTCATGAACACTGCCCAAACCTCTTTTCCTGTAACCACTGTCTCAATCCACTGTTGAATTTTGCACAAATGTGAATGCTTTATTCAAATCTGCCATGGGACAGGAGGCAGGGTCAGGGTAGAACTTGCATGTGTGACATGCTGGTGGCCGCCATTTTGAGATGGGAAGAAAGTGGAGGAAGTTTTGTAAGTCACAGCAGATGAGGGAAGGGGAAAGGAAGATGGGCAGATGGGCAAGTGACCTCCATCCTATGGGCTTGAAAACAGTTGATGATCATGGCTTTTGCATGTCACAGACGCTGATTATCCGGGAGGAGCAGCTGCCATTTTGGAAATATGTACAGAGGAACCAAACAGAGAGCATGGGCTGAGGGATGGAGAGACAGAAGCAGGGACTGGATACTCAGAAGGGCTCTTAGCTCACCTCTGCCTACAATGGCTGTGCTTGTGGGGCACCTGCAACTAAAGCCAGAACTGCAGTATACTGTAACCTTTGGGTGGGCTAGAGTTCACTTCATTGCCCTTCTCCAGTGCCTAAAAAAAAACCCCCAACTACCATAGCAAAGTAGATGGAGACCCAGACACAACTCACTCCTATCTCCACCCAATGGGTCTCTTAAAGAGATATCTCCCTATTAGCCACATGGGTTACAATAGCACAATAATAACTTGTAAAGACAGGTGAAGTCCCCTCCAGGGGATCTGCCTGTTCAGTCTTGTCAGGGTTTCTGGCAGGGATTTGGACTCAGCTGATTTAGGGATGGCATTGTGGTCCATTGGGGGCAGGGCAGGACTGGGGTTGGCTTTCCAGCTGGCCAGTGTCATGGTCCCAAGTCCCAAGAAGATCCTGGCTCTCAAGGGACATCTCCTCCCTGGCATCCTCCCACTCATCCTCCAATGGGTATAGCACGTTGTCCACGATGGTTGGGAAGAGTGTGGAAAGCTGGATCCGAACGGCATCTGGGGTGGGTTATACTATAATTGTGTTGAATCCTGTCCAGCTCAGCAAAAAATGAACAGATCACCTGTCCCCTGCCAGATTGTCTCCTTTTGTCCCTTGTTGCAATATGCTTTCTCGTGAGCTGCTTGGTCTTTGTCCAACACTGCTTGGCATCCTGGTCATGGCCCCCTGTGGACATCAGTTTTCCAATATCCACAAAAAAGTATTTATTATGGTGTCTGGCGACAAAAATGCCAGATGCACTGATGCTTCTCCCCACATAGCAGAGAGATCTAGGTCTCAGCAGAGCTCCATGCGGCTGTGTGAGGCACAGTAAGGATCCATGGGACCAGAGCCTGGGACAGCTGATGTTCCCACATCGCCACTGGGGGGCCATGCAGAGCTACATCTAGGGAGCGCTATGGAGATTAGGGGCTGCAGAAAGTACTGTCCAATGGGCCAGAGCAACAGCACTCTGTGGCCTTCTGATTAGCCCATGCTCACTGTTTAATCCTGGAGGGTGCCCCAGAAAGTTGGCTGGGCAAACACATAGATTCCTGGCTTGCTGTGACTCTAGACCTCACCTTGCTTCCTGATCTCCAGTCTCTGACCCCAGCCTGACTCTGACCCTGACTCTTGGTGCTGCCTCTGTCTCTGATCCTGTGGCCTGACTTTGACCCTGACTTTTACCTATCAGCCCTGTCTCTAGTGATTACTCGCTGATCACTACCTTGTGGCCATCCTTTACTTGTGGACAGCAGTCCAGCCATGACCTTAAGCCAGATCACCTATACCCTGGTCCCTTACAGGCAAGAATGATACACTGGGATCCAGGAGCAAATGGGCAAAATCTGGCTCTGCGCCAGCTATTAAAGGTGTTGTCCTGGGAACTTCACACCAGAATATGGGAGGACACAGGTAAACAGTCAGGTCAGTAACTGTCAAACTGCAAAGCACTGTGGGATAGCAGTTGGAAGTGTGCAAAAAGTTGTGAGCAGCAATTGCATTCATATGAACAGTAGATCAAACTCATTCAATTCAAAGCAAACCTAGTCCACTTTGCAAGAGGTCTCCAGAGTTCCCAAATATGGAGTTAGCATGTAGTGGTGGATTTGCATTGTGGTATGCAAACATTTTCAAAGCAGATTAACTCAATTTGATCCAGTTTAAAAACCCGATGTAGACAAGTGCTTTAGAAGCTTGTAGCGTAAAGGGTGCTCTATAAACTTAAGGCACTATTACACAATTATATAATTGTGTTTGGAATATTCTGATGATAACTCTGCCATCTCTATCTAATACATTTAAAAATATTTGGAGCAGACTGTGGGGGTCCCTGCCTGGGTACACAAAGGTTGAGAAGAAAAGTTAACTGTCTCTTGTCCAACCACAGTTTGAATCCTTGCACAACTGAATTGCAAGAGGAAGGGGGAAGCCTATTGCCAGCAGCAGGGCTAGACCGCTCAGTCCTTCCGCCTTTTGTATGGATTGTGGCACTGATGCTGGTGAGGTGGGACTATGACCCTAGGCACCCCTGTGTTCACAGCCTCCACACTACGCCAATAATATTTGCACAAAATATGTCTTGTGTGGTAGGAACGCTAATAACAGCCTGGTTATTATCATTGTGTTAATGTTATATGTGAAGTTCTGAATTCCCTCTGTATGATGTTACTAGAACATGTTTAAGCCTAGAGTAGGTAACGGTGATAAACAGGCCTATCCTAGCCAAAGAAATGTGGGTTTACCTCAATTTACGTATTAGCAGTAAACAAAGCCACTGAGTGAACGAGCAGGGGTTATCCTGATTCTGAACAGGAGAAGCAGAGAATTAATATGGTTCCTGCACCCCAGAGTGACACAGAAGAACTGGATTCCCAAGAAACCTTCTGGACTTATAAGACACAGACATCCCTTTGGGGATATAAGGAACAGAGAGAGGCTCCATCTTGATTCTTCACCTAAGGAGACAAAGAAACCAAGCGATTGGATCTCTGTGATGGATCCTTGCCAAGCTGGCCAGTAAAAGCTGGAAAGGAGAATGATGAGTGACAGAAACTATCTTGAACAATGACTGTATATTGCTAAATTAAATTTTAGACTTTCAGATGCGTTTACACTTTTGTTTGCTTGTAACAATCTCTACCTTTATCTCTCATATTTAGTATCATTTACTCCATGCTCTTTTGTTAATAAACTTGTTTTGCTTTCATTATAAATCAACATTGCTGGGTAAGTTCAGTACAGTGTGTGCATCTCGAAAGCTAACCGGCTGGAGTGTTTTACTGGCTTTGTAAAGGCAGCGAACCTAACTGTGACGGGTTTCTACTCACCACTGGACAGTGCTGCCTCCTGACAGTTCTTGGGATTAGCTATGTCAGGCAGATATCCCTTCTGGTGGTTGCACTCTATCACTCTGTCTCTTTCTGTCACTGTGGTCCCTCTCTTGTTGCAGGACCTGCAGCCTCCTCTTCATGACTCAGCCCTCTGTCCTCGTTGTGACGTTGCACCTCATAATGCTTTATAGAAATATGCTTATGAGTATAAATATGACATAACTGGAATATGTTTTATGCTAGATATGCCATGTAACATATCTTTGCAAAGGTTATGATCTACTGAATATATTTATCCTATTTGTATGCATGTATAATTTTTATATCTGAAGTTATAAGCGTTGGCTCCATGCTTGTATTTAAAGTGTTTGCTGTAGGAAGCACATAAGACAGATTTGGTTAACATAGTGTGAAGGGGTTATTCAAGTAATTGGGAGTGCTTAACTAACAATGGACATTGGGAGATGCCTATCCACATCTGAGCTTTCCTGGGAACATTCAAACTAACATGTAAGCAATGGCGTCAGCTTGCAAAAAGCTGAATCATTCATAGACATGTGACTTGCCCAGGTGACTGCAAAACTCCATCTTGTTGAGGGGATTTTACACAGGAGAACAGAGGGGTTTCCACCCATGAGAGAGACTGTATAAGCCCCTGAAAACTCCTCCATTTTGTCTTCAGCTGTCTCAAGAGATAGCCTCTGCACCCCAAAGAGATGCCTGAAAGAAACTGGAACAAAGGACAGTAACTACAGGGGTGTGAGTGATTGCTGGACCCAGACAAGGAAGGAGTCTAGTCTGTGAAAGAAGCTTATTGGAACATCTCTGAGGGTGAGATTTACCTGCATTTAGCTTCCTATGGTATTAGGCTTAGACTTGCGTGTTTTGTTTTATTTTGCTAGGTTACTTACTTCGTTCTGTCTGTTATTACTTGGAACCACTTAAATCCTACTTTTTATATTTAATGAAATCACTTTTTACTTATTAATTAACCCAGAGCAAGTATTAATACCTGGGGGAACAAACAGCTGTGCATATCTTTCTATCGGTGTTATAGAGGGCAAACAATTTATGAGTTTACCCTGTATACGCTTTATACAGAGTAAAACGGATTTATTTGGGGGTTAGATCCCATTGGGAACTGGGTATCTTGGTGTTGGAGACAGGAACACTTCTTAAGCTGTTTTCAGTTAAGCCTGCAGCTTTTGGGGGACGTGGTTCAGACCTGGGTCTGTGTTTGTAGCAGGCTAGCGTGTCTGGCACAACCAGGCAGAGAACTTAAGTTTCAAGCTACCAGGGAAAACGGGCTTAGAGGTAGTCTCAGCACATCAGGTGGCAGTCCCAAGGGGGTTTCTGTGACTCAACCCATCACACTGGTCACTATGTGGTTTCCCCTTCTGGGGGGTGTCAAAGTCCCTTCTCACCAGCTGTCTCAGGCAGTATACCCTTTCACTGCTCCATGGTGCCACTCCCTCAGTGGCTGGTTGGAGAACCCAGCCCTGCCCTCTACTCCAGGTTCCAACTCAGGGACCCTCTAATCAGTAGCCCAGGTCTGTTTCCTCCTGAACACTGCTGCCTTTCCCTGAGCCCTCTCCTACCTTCTTCAGGGTCCACCAGCCCAAACTCCCACCTCCCAGGCAGTGACTATAGGCTACCTTGGCTCTATAGCTCCCAAATCCTTCTCCCAGGGAGCAACTGCAGCCTGATTGTTGCCAGCCTTTTGGCTTTGTAGAAGCCTCTCCTGTTTCTTCACAGGTCAGCTTCCTTCTAATTAGCTTCCTCTAGCCTAAATCTCCCCTATTTGCAACCTAATTGGCCGAATGGGCTCACCTGGCCTAACTCACCTCTTGCAGGGCCAGTGTGGGAAGTCCCCTCCTTTCTTTGTGAGGGTCCAGTGAGAGGTACTGGTCCCTGAAGTAGGATGATTTCAAGGCTAATTCGGGGCTGGAAGGGTACTAAGGTCAGCCTGCAAGCACTAACCACGCTGGGTAAAGCCATGTCAGGCTTGTGGGCTGCTGGCAGGCTATTGGGGTTAAAGCTCTGGACCCAAAGTTGCACAGCGATAAGACAGCCAGTGTTACAAAGTAGACAGTGACTGAACCCCTTACTGGCCTGTGTGAACTCCCTAACGTCACAGGAGCACAGCCCTTCAAAGGGTGTGGAGGTAGTTGCTGCTCTGGTTTGTGTTTTTCCAGTGCTCCTAGAGGCATTTTCCCTGCTTAAAAACTGAGGCAGGCAGGATGCTTCTGGGAGCTGCCATTTATGCACAGCTCCTCCTCCCACCACCATTATGTCTGTGTATTAAAACACACAATAGAGACCACTGGCTCTGATGAAGGCAAACCCCACATCCAACAGGGGGAAGGGATGACTATTAGTATAATTATTACCTGACCCCTCCTATCCTCTTATTAATCTGTACATAACTTGACTTTATGCCACATAATATCTTGACTAACAAACTAGACTGATATAAAATTAACCTGGCACAGATTAAATGGATTAGCACTGGCTAAGTGATTAGTCTCAAAATGTAATTGTAAACAGGGAAATGTTATTAAGAAGGTATGTTTCCAGTGGAGTCCTGCAGGGATCGGTGCTAGGCCTTGTGCTATTTAACATTTTTTTATCAGTGACCTGGAAGAAAACAAAAAATCACCACTCATAAAGTTTGTAGATGACACAAAATTTGGAGGAGTGGTAAATAAAAAAGAGGACAGGTTACTGACTCAGAGTGATCTGGATCGCTTGGTAAACTGGGCTCAAGCAATCAGAATGTGTTTTAATACAGCTAAATGTAAATGTATGCATCTAGGAACAAGGAATGCAGGCCATTCTTACAGGAGGTAGTAGCTGTAAGTATCCTATCCTGGGAAGTAGTAGCTCTGAAAAAGATTTTGGCATTGTGGTGGGTAATCAGCTGAATTTAAGCACCCATTGTGACACTGTGTCCAAAAGAACTAATGTGATCATGGAATGTGTAAACGGGGGAATCTTGAGTAGGAGCAGATAGGTTATATTTTTACCTCTGAATAATGACTGGTTTCAGAGTAGCAGCAGTGTTAGTTTGTATCCGCCAAAAGAACAGGAGTACTTGTGGCACCTTAGAGACTAACAAATTTATGTGAGCATAAGTTTTCGTGGGCTACAGCCCACTTCTTCAGATGCATAGAATGGACCATATAGTAAGGAGATGTTCTGTATGTATATATATCTCCTTACTATATGGTCCATTCTATGCATCCGATGAAGTGGGCTGTAGCCCACAAAAGCTTATGCTCAAATAAATTTGTTAGTCTCTTATGTGCCACAAGTACTCCTATTTTTACCTCTGTATTTGGTGCTGGTGTGATTGCTGCTGGAATACTGTGTCCAGGTCTGGTGCCCACAATTAAAGAGAGAGGTTGCTAAGTTGGAGTGGGTTCTGAGAAGAGCCACAAGGATGATTAGAGGATTGGAAAACCTGCCTCATAGAAATGGACTTAAGAAGCTCAGTCTATTTAGCATAAAAAAGGGTGACTTGATTACAGTATATAAGTATCTACATGAGGAACGAATATTTAACAATAGATGGCTCTTCAATCTAGCAGAGAAAGGTATAACATGATCCAATGGCTGCAATTGAAGCTGGACAAATTCATATTGTAAACAAGACGTACATTTTTGACAGTGAGGGTAATAAACCATTGGAACAATTTATCAAGGGTCATGGTAGTTTCTCCATCACTGACAATTTTTAAATCAAGATTGGATGTTTTTCTAAACCATATGCTTTAGGAATTATTTGGGTGAAGTTCTGTGGCCTGTTTTATACAGGAGGTCAGACTAGATGATCACTGGTCCGTTCTGGCCTTGGAATCTGTGAATTGACAGTTACCTAAGGAAGGCTTATTATTTGTATCAAATCATAATTTAATGTAAAGAGACTAGGCCAGATTCATCCCTGGTGCGTGTCTCCATTGACTTTCACTGGAATTACATGAGGGATTCCTTTGACTCATTGACTTCAATGAATTATTCCCGGAGGCATGTGGGGGGGGGGGGGAGGAGAGGGGATTTGTTGCCTTCACATGAATTGAGTTACACCAGTGATGAATTTGGTCCACAGCTGAAGAAAATTCCTGTTTGGAAAGGAGAATGTCTGCTCTCCTTTCGAAAATGGAGGCAGGTACTGGGGACCTGGAAAAACATGACAATAATATAGAGTGGGTTTTGTTTTTTTTTTTAAACCAGTTTCCAACAGCTGGTCACCAGTTGCCCTCTGACACAGACACATAAAAGAGAAGTAGTGAGTCCTGCACCAGCAGGGATCACTGGAAAGAAATGCAGCCCTCATAAATCAAGACAGCGCTGTTACATAGCTTTAGTCCAATGAAGTGCATGTGTGCAAGGGCGACTGGAGAGGGAGCCTGTTGCTGTCTGGGTGCGAACAGACCCGGCTCACAGGAAAGGAGCACTCCGGGAGCCTAAGGGGTGCAATATTGATAACCTGGGGTTCTCCTCCTGGAATCAATGACCCACAAAGCAGAGCTCAGACTAGGCAGAAGTGCCTGAACCAATTCTTTGAGTGGGCAGGAGCTCTAGCAAGGAGTCCCAGGCAGGGTGCTCTGTGAGGGTGGGAGGTCCCAGGCAAGACAATCAGGGCGCATTCACACTGCACGCTTCTTTTGGTGGCTTGTAGTGTACATACCAGGGGTAAAAGTAACTTAAAGGACTTACCGGTACTCCAGAGTCCTTAGGAGGGGGCGTGGCCTCTACCGGAAGAGGCGGGGCCTTTAAATCCCCGGGCGCTTTAAATCAGGATTTAAAGGGTCCGGGGCTGGGGCTGTGGTAGCAGCAGCTGGGAGCTCTGCATCTGGTAGCTCCGGGGGTGATTTAAAGGGCCCCGGAGGGTAGCGGCAGTGGGAGCCCCGAGCCCTTTAAATCGCCCCCCAGAGCCACGCTGCCGGAGCCCTGGGCCCTTTAAATCACCACCCGAGCACTGCCGCCGCTTCCCCAGGGCTCCGGCAGCAGGGCTCTGGCGGCAATTTAAAGGGCCTGGGGCTCCAGCCGCTGCTGGGAGCCCTAGGCCCTTTAAATTGCCACCAGGAAAAGCCGATCCGCCCCGGTACAGTGCACCAGCTCTTGCCAGTACGCCGTACCGGGGCGTACCGACTTACTTTCACCTCTGGTACATACCCATATAGCCCCTCCAGCATGGGTATAAATAGCAGTGCAGACCATAAGGTGTGGCTTAGGCGAATAAAGAGACACCTGAAGGGTGTGGGTATGTAACTGAATACACACCTTACAGGGCTCTCAACTTGTCAAGCTGCACAACCCCCATTTACACTGCTATTTTTAGCTGGATAGTGTCCTGCTGGCTCCCTGCTGGCTCCAGGAAAGGGGAAATGCACTGGCAATGGGAAAAGGCTCTGTCAGCTCACTGTTGCTGAGCCTTTCCCTGCTGCCTCCCTCCTGCCAGAGCCTTGTCTTGCTGCAGTGAAAATCTCCGGAAGCAGGCAGCTGCTGAAGTCTTTCCCGTCTACATTCTCTCTGCCTGAGCCTTTCACTCACTTGTGTAGCTACACACCGCAGCATGGACACGGTGTGCTTTACACTGGGGCATGTAGCTACACACACCCTACACACCATGGCCTGTGGTATTTAGTGTAGACATAGCCTCAGAGGGCAGAAGCTGCAGGAAATAATGCTGATGTTGACCAATACTGGGCTTAATGGAAAGAAAAGAGTGTGACAGACTTTCAGTTATTAGCATGTGTAAACTAAGCCTAGAAAGGGGGCAAAGTGGGTGTCACCCAGCTATGACTCACTACATATGAGGAGAGACGTGAAAAAGGCCTCACAGGTAATATCTAGTCCACTATCCCAGCAGGTGCAGGATTATTCCCTCCAGGAAAACTCACCTTTTCCACAAGCCTAAATATCCCATGTTTCCACTCCACCATGCATTGGTGGTGAAAGGGAATGCAAGGGAGAAAGTGAGAAAACTGGCCTCCCCAACATTTTTGGAACAGCATATAATACAGTACTATTTCATAGTCTCATCTGTCCCCAGAGGTGGAGCTTCCACCCCTTCTCTTAGTAGGCGATAACATCTCTTGATATAGCTCAATGTGAGGCTGGAAGTATTTCCCCAATACATAGGGTTTATTTTCATTTCCTTAATTTCATTCCATTTCTTTAGCTAATACCCACTTAGCCTGACCTTACCAGCTCTTCTCCCTCCTTACACTCTTCAAATCTGTGAGGATATTGGACATGTCACCCCATTATTGCTGCAGAGTCAAGCTAGACATATTTAGTTATTTGTATTTTTCTACCATAGATTCATAGACTTTAAAGCCAGAAGGATGCAATACGATCATCTAGTCTGACCTCCTGCATACCACAGGTCACAGAATTTAACCAGTAATTTCTGGATTGAGTCAATAACCTGATTGATGTAGAGCACATCTTTTAGAAAAATATCCAATCTTGATTTAAAAATTTCAAGAGATGAAAAAGGCACTACATCTTTTGATAATCTGTTCCAATAGTTAACTACCCTGACGATTTAAAAAATTGCATCTTTTTTTTTCAGTTTTAATTTGCATTTCAGCTTCCAGGCACTTGATTTTTATGTCTTTTTCTGCAAGATTAAAATGTATCAGATTCTTTTACTCGTGTAGGTATTTATACACTACCATCAGGTAGCATCTTAACCCTCTCTTCGATAAACTAAATAGATTGATTGTGTTAAGTCTCTCACTGTAAGGCAAGTTTTCTAGACTTTGAGTCACTCTTGTTTCCCTTCTCTGAACCCTCTCCAGTTTTTCAACAACCTTTTAGAAGTATGGACACCAGAACTGGACACAGTATTCCAGTAAAGGTCTTACTTGTGCTGTATACAGAAATGCTCCCTATTTCTATTGATATTCCCTCAGAGTCCCCTTAAAGATTTTGGCTGCTGATTTAACAACCTTGTTCACTTTCTGGTACTTTTCATTCTCTGGCCAGTCTTTCATTTTCACCAGGTTTTCTGACATCCTCTTTTGGATGACTTGCTACAACTAGGGTTGCCGGGTGTCTGGTTTTCGACTGGACCTCCCGGTTGAAAAGGGACCCTGACTGCTCCACACAGCTGACCAGGCCACTAAAAGTCTGGTTGGCAGCAGTGGGGCTGAGGCAAGCTCCCTTTCTGGCTCTGTGCAGCTCTCGGGAAACAACCAGCATCTCCCTCCGGCTCCTAGTCATGGGCAGCCAGGGAGGTTCTGTGAGTTGCTTCCTCAGGTGCCGCTCTCAGCGCCAGCTCTGCAGCTCCTATTGGCTGGGAAGCCAAGGTGGGCACGAATCTGGGGCACTATTACTATGGCCATTGGGAGCTGTGAAGCTGGTGCTTGGGGTGGCACCTGCAGGCGGGGGCAGCGTGTGGAGCTCCCTTGGCTGCCCTCCGCCTAGGAGCCAGAGGGACATGCCACCGCTTCCTCGGAGCTGTGAAGACTTCCTCTGTCCCCAGGAAATGCTGGGACAACGCTGGTGTGGCTGCTAAGGGACCACCTGAGGTAAGCACCTCCCGGAGCTCCCATGAACTGCACCAGTCTGCACTCCAAACCCCGTCCCATGCCCCAACTCCCTGCCCCAGCCTGGAGCCCCTCCTGCACCCCAAACCCCTCATCCCCAATCCCAACCCAGAGCCTGCACCCCCAGCCTAAAGCCCTCACCCCCCAGCACCCCAACCCCCTGTTTTAGTCCAGAGCCCCCTCCTGCACCCTGAACCCCTCCTTTCTGGCCCCACCCCTGAGCCTACACCCCCAAATCCGTGCCTGGAACCCGTACCCCCTCCTGCATCCCTGCCCCAGCTCAGAGACTCCTCCCACACTCCAAAGCCCTGGGCCCCACCACCCAGCCCCTCATTTCTGACCCCACTCCAGAGCTCACACCCTCAGACCAGAGTCTGTACGCCCTCCTGCACCCCTAAGCCCCTCCCATGCCCAAAGCACTCTCCTGCTCTTCCTAGCAGCCGCACCAGCTAGGTGACCCTGCTCCCCACAAGCAACAGAGAGCGAGCGACGAAGGAAGGAGGGATGGAGTGAGCGGGGGATGTGGCCTTGGGGGCGGGGCAAGGGTGTTCATTTTTCTGCAGTTAGAAAGTTGGCAACCCTAGCTATAACCTCAAACTAATCAGACCAAATTCATCTCTGATACAAGCAAATGTGGTTCTTCTGAAATCAGTGGGACTGTGTCCAGTTACACCTATTCCGAATTTGGCCCAACATGTCTAAAACTGAACTCAATGAACAACATAATGCCTGTCCATGCTCTATCTTAGAGCTGCTGAAGATTTCCTCATATTTGTTTGTTGTTCAGAATAATAACTGAATAATTTGTCCCAACAGGTTATACAGTCTTTGGGTTATGATGTGCTTTATTTGCTATGTGTGATTTGTCTCATAGGTCACCTTGTATTCTTTCATGTCCCTGACTAGATATATAAAACTCTTTAAACAGGAGAGAAACTATGACTAGTAGTGAACAGAGAACAGCGCATAATGGATACTTTTAGGCCCTAGTTCAGCAAAACACATTAATTTTAAGCATGTGCAATGGGACTTAAGCATATGTTAAGTACTTTCCTGAATAGAGGCCTGATTGAATACCATTGTTTATGTGCATTATGGGTAGAGCATTCATTTGAACAAAGAGTGGATGTGCAAATGATTGTGGGAAAATGACTAAAAAAGGGCAAAACTAAGCTACTAGATTGAATCACAACTAGGATTTCACTAACATATTTGCAAATATGTTTTACCATCATTCAACCAGCTGTACGTGTAAACTTGACTGCATAGGTTTCATACAGCTTAATGAAAAGGACTTAGTTGATTCTTTTGCCTTAGAATAATACAGTGAAATAAAAAAGAAACATAGCTGATTTTATAATTCATCAAAGTAATAAGACATAAAATAAAATACAGAAAAAAATAAGAAAATATATAAAAACAAACGTATTACATTTTCTTTTTGGAAAAATCAGTTTAGAAACAATGAACTCAAATGAATCAGTAAACAAGACTTCCCTCCCAACCCAAAGTATCAAAAATAAAAAATAATACCCCCAAAAACATATTTGGCTAAATCTTTTATTTTAGACCATCCCTTGTGGTCTTGATCTTTCAGTAGGAATCTGAAAGCCAATAATATAATATTTATTTAATAATGTCCAATAAAGAAATAACTAGTAAGCCCACTTTGTACGTGTAAATCAATGATAGGTGTGTGTGGGGGAGTGGGAGCAGGTGAATGCATGTCTCCATTTCCAGGCCAAACACACTCCTCCCCAATCTCTTGGAGAAGGCAACATTGATGGACAGAACTAAGCAGCTGCGAGTGGAGACTGTGGTTCAGGAATTATGGGGTTTGGTTTGGTTTTTGTGGTCAAGTATTCGTGCTGCAGACTTCTTGGGACATCTCCTTTTTCAATAACTATTTCTTGGCCTTCCCAAAAGACACTGGTGGCTTCTGGGCTGTTACCAGGCACCTTCCAAACAGAAATCTCTCTATATTAGCTATGCTTAGCTTAGTGTTCACCTGATACTCGGTCTAGATACTTTAGATTGTTTAACTCAGGTGAGAGTCTGGAGATCCAAAGACAGTATAATTTTTTAAAAATTGACTCCTCTCCTTTTCTGTCTCCTCTAGGGAGGGAAAGACGTCTAGTGGTTAGAGTAAGGGGCCAGAATTCGAGTCTTCAGGGTGCTATTTTCAGGTCTGCCAGTGACTTAACATGCGATCTTAAGCGAGTCACCTAGCCCCTCTATTCATATTAGTAAAATACCATAGTATTATACAGTAATGGCCTGAACCACTTTAGTAACATTACCGTAACTAATTACAGGAGTACAAATATATAGTCAAAGTGGTTTAATAGATTATTATAAACCACAGTGTTTTAGATGAATATTCTATAAGGAGTATCTCAATTTACCTCTCTGTAAAACTGATATAATATTTTCCTATCTTTATATTATGGTGGTGTGAGGTTTAATTGATTGAGGTTGTACAGAGCTTTGAGATCATCAGGTAAAAGATGTTAGAGAAGTAAAGAGAAATAAGTATATCTGGCTTTTTGTCAGGACTGCATTTTTCATGTCATAATGTAGCAGTGGTGTAAATTAGGTCATCATTTGGCATGCTTGGGTTCTCTCTGTGTGTGGTACAAGGATAACATTTTATAGTCCATGAGGGTAGATTTTATGTTGTGTGACATAAACACGAGAGACTGCTCTGTGTGGTGAGATATGTGATACATCTGACTTGTGGGCAAAATAATATAACCCACACCTCTCTGCCACCTTAGGGTAAATCCCAGAGTTCACCTCTCAGAACAAGTATATCCTGTCTTAAAATGTAGAGACATCAGCATCAATAAATAATGAGTTGAAAACTGCAAGGTGGCCTAAAACTGCCCAACTCCACTAGGGAAGTTAGGGATGCTGATTAAGTGTTATTTCCTGATCTGTAAATCATCAGCTCCAAACCTCTTTGTGTGTTATCTATAAAATATTGGCTGTGGGCCTTTGTTATAAAAGGATAACTAACTTTAATGGCAGCCCTATAAATAGTAATTAACATGCTACAAAGTGAACAACATCCTCCTGTAAAAAATGGGGTATATGCTGTGCCGTTTTTTAAAAAGAAGTGCATGTGTGACTGTGTGTGCTTAGACATATGTGTGCTCATGTATTGGCAGGCAATTTCTCCATTGTGATTTTTTCAGCTTTAGGAAATGCATTGGAATGACCTAATTAGGAACTGACATGTCACATTGGACCAGTGATCTATTTAGCCCACTATCATGACTCTGACAGTGGTCAGTGCCAGCAGCTTTAGAAGCAGCAAGAAACCCTAAGTGGACAATTATGCAGTGCAGGAAGTTTCTTCCCAACATCCATCACTTAGTGCTTGGCATATGCCCTGAAACATGAGGAGGGTTTATACCCTTCTCAAAGCATTTTTTAAAATCCTGTCTAATAAAACTGTGGATGTTGTCCATGTAAATACCTAATTCTTTTCGAACACCACCACACTCTTGGATTCAATAAGATATTGTGGCAGCAAGTTTCACAGGTTCATAATGGCTTGTGTAAAAAAATAAATCTGTTTATCAGTTTTAAATTCATTCTCTTTTAGTTTTATTGAATGGCCACTGATCTTCTATGAGAGGGTAAATAGGACTGCCCAACTGTAATTTTTCTGACACTTCCTTGTTTAAAATCCTAGTTTCCACATGATCTCTTACGTGTCTTTTCTACCGATACCAAATTCACAACACCATTTATTATTTGATATGCATCTCTCATACCCTCTCTTATTTGTCTCCTCTGCACACTAAACAGTTTCAGTAATTTCAAACTCTCTTCAAAGGGAAGCCTTTCCAGGCTTCTCACCATGTCTGTCACCCAAAGAAGAGAAGAAGACTGGTTCAGGTATTGAGGGATTCAGTTTCCTGTTCTGCTGCAGACTTCTTGTGTTAGCTTGGCCCAGTCACTTAGCCCCTCAGTTCCCCACCTGTACAATGGTACAAACTGTACCTGGCTTTTCCAAGTTTATTCTGTTTTCCTGCCAATAAAGTTCTCTTTGGGCTTGTCTACATGGCCTGTTAGTGCACGACAAGCCAGTGTCTGACTGTCCAGTGTACTAGCCTGCTACGCAGTAGCTGGCCATGTGGACCCTGCTACTGCACACTAAAAGTTCCCTAGTGCACTTTGATCTACTGCCATTTGAAACAGCAGAGCTTTTAGAGTGTTGTAGCAAGGTCCACACAGCCAGCTAGTGCACAGCAGGCTAGTACACTGGCCAGTAACAGCTCAGCTTGCTGTGCACGAATAGAGTGTGTAGACAAACCCTTTGTTTAAAATACTTGGACTCAGTTCTTGTGAAGGGGGAAGAACCCCGGGTGGTGTATATAGTTTCCCAGGTTTCTGGTGGGGGCTTGATGCGATGTTGTTTAAGTTTTCAGAAGGCGCTCCAAGAAAATTGAACCTGGTCCTTTTCGCTGCCGACAACACCCAGCAGAGAGGTTGCATGAGATAGCTGAGAAGTTGCACACCAAATCTTAAATTCTGGTACAGCTGCAAACAGAGCACAGGTCTGCAGCATAGCACAACTAAGTCTCCTCCATACTACACTGACTTTCCCACTGAATATGCCAAGCATATGTGCTTGACTATCCTGTCTGTAACTGATGCTCTAACCACTAGAGCAAGGCATTGAGCTAAGGGCACAGACTCAGGGCCTGCAATACTTGTGAGCTGCCCAGGAACAGAGCTTCAGTATGGAAGGGTACTTGATCTGAAAGGGCTTTCCATCTAATGTACACAAACAATACCCCCCAAAACTTAGCATTAGAAGGTAGGGGAATCTTGGTCTTTGCTACATATCAGGGCCACTTGATCTTCAGCTACAGCTATGTTGTAGATACCCCGCTGGCTCGGGCAGCATGGACTGAAACCAGCCAGGGCTCGGCAGTTGTTCATAGACTCTGATGTGAGGAGTTTATCATGTTCCTGCTACTCTGATACCTGTCTAGACAACCACCCAAAGAAACAGGAAAAAGCTGGTAGCTTAGTAGAGGTGGTTCTTGAATGGAAGGACAACACATCTGTACTGGAAGTTTTTGGTGGGTACTTCTGAGGTGAAGTGTAATAACAAGAGGTTAACTATTGGAGGTGGACTTCAGGGCAGGTTTTGTTGTATTTTCTGTAGCATCGATGAGTTTCTGAAGTACTCAATAAGGAGCATAAAAATGCAGTAGCAGAATGCTCATATGTATCCAGGAAGAGCAGAATAATGATGTGTGTGAGAGTCTCCCTTGGACACTGACCCTGGGAGAATGAAAATCCAGTCCGTACTGGACGTACCCCATGCACTCCTCATCTTTGAAACTCTCCAGCCTGATTTATCCACTTCTGACAGAGTGAGTGCTGTGAACAGTCTGGGTAAGAAATATAAGCTCATTAAACTTTGCTGAAAGGTTCGGAGAAGCTCTGCAGTCTTCAGTGAGCAAACAGTATGTCTCACAAACGGCAGGCTGCATGCTGGGGCCATATATCACAAATCACGGGAAGGGGTCTGGCATAGAACAATTGATAGGGTTTTGCCACTGAAGAGACAACTTCCCTTTACACCATATGGAAGACAGATTAGGGCTGGGTGAATGACCCGTTCATTTGGTGATGGTATTCAGATAGGAAGGACACCTGGATGATATTGGGACTCTCAGAATCAATATTACCTGACACCCGTTCCCTCACACGCATGCAGGGCTGGGCCTCACTCCCTCCACCTCACTCCCTCCAGGAGCTACACACACACACACCTCTCTACCTACCTTTTAGTTGTCTTTTGGGATGCATCTCAGGGGCTTCCTCTCCCCTTTCCCTCCCTCCCTGGATGTTTAGGAGCAGCCAGCTGGCCCGCTCTACCATCTGGATTATTTAGGTTGGCCAGCAGTAGCAGCTGGTACCCAAAATGAAGAGTAGGGCTGCTAGTACTCCCAGCTTCACACTTCTATCTTCTCCCTGCAGGATGTCCAAATTTTCAAAGTGAAAAGCTTGGCCGGTGGTACTGGTGGTCACAGGGAATGGATTTGGTGAGGGAAGAACAATAGAAAGATGGAGGGAAAATGAGATGAAAAGGGACAGCTCTTTTCCCTCTCCTATCACCTCCACCTTTCAGAATGAAAAACTGGAACACTTTACAGTAAAGAGTCAAGTGGGAGCTAACAGTATTTGTCCCTCTGGTGAGCCCTTTACTGTTTTTTCCCAATCAGAGTCTCCACTCCCACTCCCAGCCCTTTGCGTCTAATTTCTCCCTCTGATAATCAACCCACACAAGCCAGTCAGAATCGAGCTCTATATAGAGAGTTTTGTGAATTTGGTATCGGTAGAAAAGAGACATAAGAAATCATGTGGAAGCTAGGAATTTAAACAAGGAAGTGTCAGAAAAATTACAGTTAATGTATGAGCTAACTCTAGAAGAGGTGGTGAAAATACAAGTCATCCAGTAAGAAAATAGTAAAAATAAGGCTTAGCAAAGAAAAAATACCATGAGGAGAAGGGAAGCACCATAGAAAATGCCTATTAAGAGCACTGAATTCGTCGGGGAAAATGTGGCAGGTTTGGCATGAGAAAAGATAGGATTGACGAGAACTGGAAGAAAGGAAAAAGGACACTGAGGGTTTTTTTTATCCTTTGAACTGCAGCTCTGACAGACCTCCCCGCAGAGTAATAAACATGGATACTACTCAGAGGGAAGAATTCCATGGCCTTTCCTTTCAAAATTAGCAATAAATGTTGACATCAGCAAAGGAAAGCCCCTGTGCTATCTTCATGAGCCAAGGCACCCTATGCTTTCCAGGACTAGCAGACCTCAGGGAAGGTGATAGGAGAGTTAGCAATTTGCTTCCCTGGGGACCTCTTGTTTCTATGGGCCACAGGTCCATGTCAAAATGAGGCTGCCCACAAGCCTCATGGTAAAGCCGTCTATAGTAGGCTGCATTTGGTTTGTAAGGCTGTGCTTTGACCACATGCACACTAGGGCAATTGCACCAAATATTTCAGTCTCTTAGCATCGCTTGTTAAAAGAATGTTGGTTTGTCATGGAGGAGAAAGAGATGCTGGGGGGAATCTTTATGGTGTCTGTGGGGGTCATTATCACTATTGTGGCAAATCCCAAAGAGATGTAGCCATCTTTCAGATTGAGTGCCACCCAGATCATCTTTGGGGGCTATGAAGGATTACAAATGAGTTGCTAGCTGGAGGGAGATGGGGGGGAGGGGCTTATGGTGTGGATCTGATTTACGTCACCGATGAAGGGAGAACATTTTTGAGAGGGCCTCTCATTAAAGTTTAGCCAGCATGTCACATGGTCAAAACTGTGCCCCGGGAAGCTTAGCTCAGCAGCAGTGTTTTCAGGTGGTGGAAGGTTGCAGTAGTCAAGGCCAGAAATAGGAAGGTTGTGGTAGTTATGATGTGAAATGATAAGGGCCTAGAAGAGCATTTTGGTGGTGTGTACAAAGAAGGATGGCTAGATATTTGAAATGTTATGTAGGTAGAAATGGCAAGATTGTGTGTAGCAAGGGAAAGAGGAGTCAAAGATGGCCCCTGGATGAATGACAGGGAGGACTCTGGCATAATTACAGTGATAGAAAAAGGGAGGTGTGGAAAAGGGGAGATCAGAATTCAGGTTTGGCCATGTTCCCTTTTTCTCAGCCTCTCCCACAGCTTTTCTAACTCCCCTCCTGCCCCCCTAGTCTTTGACTTCTACAGTTTCCCCCTTGTTCCCCCAAACTTACTCCTTTCCTTCCTGTCTCCCCCTCAGCCTTTGCCTCTGTGCACATCCATTCCCCACTAAATTTTGCCTTCCCTCCTCTTCCTCCCTGTAGTGCCTCCCCATGCTTCCTCCCTCATTCCTCTCAGCTCCCTTTCCATCCCCAAATCCCCTTTCTATCCCCACTCAGCCTTTGCTTCATCCCGTTAGTTGCTCCATCCCCTTCCACCCTCAGCTCCAAGCGACTTTGGTCCCTGCCACCTCCCAGCTCCCCTTTCCTCCTAGCATCTGCCACCCATACCTACAACTCCCATCTCCTACTCTCCCTGTATCTCCCAATTACCCAGTCTCCCTGTCACAGCCCCATCAACTCACATCCACTCAGCTCTCTGTCCTCCCACAATTTGTGCCTGCCAATGGTCCATACACACAGTCACCCCCAAAGAACTAACGGTCTGAATTACAACCAAGTTAACTATTTTATTTCCAGTTGGTGTGTAGATCAGCCCTGAGTTAACACCTCACTGAGATGAATGGGGCAATTCACACCTCTCAGAGCTATTGTTCCAGGCTCTCTGCAGACACATGTAGACATGTCTGGATCAGTTAACCTGAAAAATGTGCATAACAGAATAGGATTTATGCTGTAACAATTTATGAATACTGTATGCTAACCTGGTTATTGGCATGTTTACTGTATGAATATATTGGTTTAGTTTAATAGGTGGCTATAGGGAAAAACATGCAGCAAAGGACAAAAGCCAACCCACAAAACTATTGGGTCCTAAAGTGGCATTGTCAGATATGCAGTATTTGGAAAAGTGTTTCTTATGAAATTATAATTTACATTACATAGATATTGTAAATAGCCAAACACATAGGGAGAATAAAGCTTTTCTTTTCTTTTCTTGACCAGTAACTCTTTGGGGATTGTCTCTGATGCTATTTTTATCCCCATTTCTGATTGGCTCTTTCATCTGTTGGGTGATTGTGTGATGTTTCCTTTGCAATGTTGTTTCCTTGACTGAGGGAGAAGGGAATTGCACTCTATTAAACGTTTTATTCTTTTACAAGATGGTTTGTTATCTCGGAATGTGGATCCTGCAGTGGAGCGTGTAATTACAACACCATGTCTTGGGTTAGAAAGAACTCAGACACTAAATTGTCCGTGTCATCACCTGAATTTGACCATGAAATATAGTGCAGAGGGACCGAGAACACAGCTGAGGAGGAGGTGAGGGCTGAATGGGCATTTTGGTGCACTGGGCAAACCCAATCTGCTCAATCCATTGCTGTAGTCCCACCGTGGCCATTTAATATTATTACCTGTTCCTTGCCCTTGAAATTGTGCATTCACCTCTCTTTCCATTTTGTGTGTCTGAGTGGAGAAGGTCAGGGTTAGAGAAGAGTATAATAAAACATGGCTCATTTTACATGGGTGATCAGAATCCTATTAAGTCGCAAAAGAGTATTTTTTAGGAATGTCAGTTTTCTGGATCAATTTTCCAAAGTACAGAGAGATGCTAAAAGCCAAGGTAGGACCCACCTCTACTGCTCAGGATATTCAGAGACACCAACACAGTTGAAATGAAACCATTTAAAACTGCTTTGTAGTGAAAGCCTTAATTTTTCTTGTTTGGGGCATTTAATTCTTATAGTGCCAATTTTTTAAATATAAAATAGGTTCTCTTCTGTCGCACACACGAGCAGAAGATTTGAAGTTTCACCTCTGTCTCCTAGCATTGTACCTATGTCTGACTTGTTGTGGTAACACTTGTGCTCTGAAAACAATAGACTCAGCAACAAATATTTTTAATATCAACTGGAAAAGAAACTGTTTAATGTTAAGGAGGTGGTATGTTGCAATGTGCAGAGCAAGATCTGAATTCACGTTCTCTCTTTGGCTTTCATTAAAGGGAATATTTCATGTGAGTCATAGATTGCTAACTGCCCCAAAGGAAGTGCATTTTAATGGGACCATGTGTCTCGGGTTTTTCTTTACCTATTAGTTGGTGAGAGCAGAGAAGAAAGGACATGGCTTTATAAGAATCACAGAAGGCCAGATTGGCATGGCCTTGTAGCAAGCTCTTCTCCTGTGTGAGCCAGATTGTGACTCTTAAACCATGGCCTACACTGGAGGTGTTATGGCAGCCTTATGCAGTGAATGTGCCCGTGGTAACAGCTGTGCCAACTTCCTGACTGGTATGTTTGAGGGGTAGGGTGACCAGATGTCCTGATTTTATAGGGACAGTCCCAATATTTGGGGCTTTGTCATATGTAGGTGCCTATTACCTCCCACCCCCGGTCCCGATTTTTCACACTTGCTGTCTGGTCACCCTGTTGAGGGGAGACAACACTGCACTTCTCTCTCTTTTCTCCTCTTCTCTCCCTCTTTCAGGTAGGTTGTACCTGCAGATGTGCTAACATGGAGATGTGTTTCTGGGATTCTGGTCCTTGTGTAGGGGCAGAAGGGGTGAGACAAAGACTCTGTGCTTCTTCCAAGGGACAGCAGGAACCAAAACGTATATCAGATGGCCAGAGAAAGAAGAGCTTGACACCAGTGACAGAACATGAGGATGTCAGAAAACAAAGACTGACCATGAAAACTGAAGAGCAAAAACAAAACATGAAAACCAACAGGTTCAGTTTTCCATTTTACAGTGTCTCACAAAAACTTTTGATGAAAAATTGTGTGAAAAAGCCTAATTGGCTTCACAAAAATTTTCATTTTCAAAAAAGGGCATTTTTCAACACACAACATGTTTGTTAAAAAAAGTCACCCAGTTCTATTTCTAATTTACAGTACCTCCCCATCACTATATTCCCATACACAGTACCCCTCACACAGTACCTCCCTCCCAGTGTCCCAGAAAAGATATTCCCTTACCCCTTTCAATACCCCTTGTGTGTTATTAATCTTTCTTCTCTGTAATGGTTTGGTAATTCATCCAGAATAAGGTAGGGTGTGAATTTAAAGTGGATTAATTGTTCCTGATTAACTTCACCTATGGATGCTGTTATTCCAGAATAAGAGTGCCTTATTCTGAATTATCTCAATGCACTTTGGAATTTAATGGAGTTAATCAGGCATAACTATTCCAAAATAAGTCTTTGCATAGGCAAGCTCTAATTTTCATTTCTATCAATAACATAGTTTGTAATTTATTAAAAGATTTTGGCCTTTAACCTGTAGTTACTTTCTTTTCCTTAGTAGTCTTATGAGGAACTGTACTAAAAGCACTTGAAAATCTAAGATGTTCAGTGGATCATTGATATCTGCACAACTATTTTAATCCATCAAAAAAACTCTGTTAACTGAATATTAAATGTGCATGATTAAACACTCAGAAGTCAGGAAACACCTATGTTACGGTTTTAATGCTGCCCTTCTTTGCATTTATGTAACCCCATAAAAATGAACCATTTCAAGTCAAGGATCAGGCACAGAGCAGGAGCAGTGCAAGAACTGGGAATGAGGGAAGGAGAGAAGCAGGAGCCAGGAACAGGGATGTGATCACAGGAGACAGGCAAAGAAAAGGGTTCAGTGTAACAGGGAGTCTGCACAGTTGCTTGGACACCCTATCTCCTGGCTTGAGTAGTGGATGGGAGCCAGTGTCAGAGATCCAGCGTCCCCATAATCCTGGGTTCTGAAATCAAGGACTCAGATCCTTAGAAGAAAGGTGATAGTAATGCATATAAATCAGAAGCTAGGAACTGTAGAAAATTGATAAGGGAAGCAAAGGGACCAAGGAAATCCCTATGGCCAGCAGAGTTAAGGACAGTAAGAAGGTGGCTTATAAGTATATTAGGAACAAAAGGAGTCCTAACCTTACTACTAGTCCATTATAAAGTGGAAATGGTAGAATAAACAAAAATAATGCAGAAGAGGCTGAACTGTTCAACAAATATTTTTGTTTGGTATTTAGGAAAAAACAGATGATGTATTCATATCATATGATGATGATGAAACACTTTCCATTTCAATAGTAACTCAGGACGATGTTAAAAAGCAGCTACTAAAATTAGACATTTTTAAAACAGCAAGTCTGGATAACTTACATCCAAGAGTTTTACAAGAGCTGGCTGAGGAGCTCATTAAACCATTAATATTGATTTTCAATAAATCTTGGAATACTGGGGAAGTTCAAGAAGACCAAAAGAAAGCTAATGTTGTCCTAATATTTAAAAAGGATAAATGGGATTATCTGGTTAATTATAGGCTTGCCAGTTTGACATTGATCTCAGGCAAAATAATGGAGTGGCTGATATGGGATTCGATTAATAAAATATTAAAGGTGTATGATAAAATTAAGGCCAATCAACATGGGTTTATGGAAAAATATATAATTTCAAAGTAACTTGATAGTTTATTTTGATGAGACAACAAATTTTGTTGATAAAGATAACAGTGTTGATGTCATATAATTTGGACTTCTGTAAGTTATTTCATGTAGTACCACATGATATTTTGATTTAAAAAAAAAGAATGATACAAAATTAACATGGCACACATTAAATGGATTAAAAACTGGCTAAGTGACCAGTCTCAAAATGTAATTGTAAATGGG
Source organism: Trachemys scripta elegans (assembly GCF_013100865.1). Lineage (NCBI taxonomy): Eukaryota > Metazoa > Chordata > Testudines > Emydidae > Trachemys > Trachemys scripta. The sequence continues at coordinate 142,148,221 of NC_048298.1, read as the reverse complement.
GAGACATCACTGAATGGGTGTGTTTCTAGTGGGGACCTGCATGGATCAGTTCTTTATCCTGTATTATTTAACATATTTATCAATATCCTTGAAGAAAACATAAAATAATAGCTGGTAAAATTTTCAGATCAGTCAAAGATTTGGGGAGTGGTAAATAATGAAGAGGACAGGACACTGAAACTGAGTGATCTGGATCACTTGGTAAGTTGGGTGCAAGCAAACTATAGGTGTTTTAGTATGACCAGATGTAAATGTATCCATTTAAGAACAAAGAATGTTCTTAAATGTAGGCCATACTTACATAATGGGAGATTCTATCCTGAGAAGCAGTAACTCTGAAAGACTTGAAGGCCATGGTGGATAATCAGCTGAACATGAGATCCCAGTGTGACACTCTGATCAAAAGGGGTAATGAAATCCTTGGATGCATAAACAGGGGAAATTTGAGCAAGAGTAGACAGATTATTTTACCTCTGTATTTGGCACGGGTGTGACCACCACTGTAATAGTGTATCCAGTCCTGGTGTCCCCAGTTCAAGCAGGATGATAATAAATTGGAGACGGTTCAGAGAAGAGCCATGAAAATGATTAAAGGAATGGAAAATATGCCTAATAGTGATAGAGCCAACATGATCAATTTATTTAACTTAACAAAGGAAAGATTAAGAGCTGACATGATCACAGTATGTAAGGACCTACATGGGGAACAAATATTTGATAATGGGGCTCTTCAGTCTAGAAGCCAAAGGTATAACAAGATCCAGCGTCTGGAAGTTAAAGTGAGACAAATTCAGACCAGAAATAAGGCACAAATTTTTAATGGTGAGGGTAATTAACCACTGGAACCATATATTATGTGGAGTGGTGGATCCTTCATCACTGGCAATGTTTAAATCCAGATTGGATGTTTTTCTAAAATACAGGTTCTAGTTCAAACAGGAATTATTTCCAGGAAGTTCTATGGCCTGTGTTATGTAGGCAGTCAGACTAGATAATCCCAGCAGTCCCTTCTGGCTTTACAATCTATTCATCTATGAATGATTGAGGATTGAAGGCAGAAAGAGAGGTACAATGACAGTTCTAAAAAAGAAGAAGAAAGTTACAGCAACTGAAGATCCAATACAATAAAAGAAATAAGTACAATAACTGACAACCGAATATGGGAAAAGAAAAGTTAAAGCAGTTAAGGCATGTTCCACTCTGATAGTATGTGACATCGCTTCTATCCACCATTACAGTCCTGCCATTTCCTGTAGGAGGCCTGGAAATGTTTTATGAAATGTGAGCTCCCCATTCCTAATCTTTCATAGGAGGACTGGATATTTGTCAGCCCCAAAAAGGTTTTTTCCAGGTACACATTTACTATCATTCTTCCACACAGGCTCACTGCAATTACGTTCCCAGCAGCAACCTTGGTGATGTTAAATAAAATTTCCACATCATTGTACAGCCCCTACAGACCATACAAGCATGACCTCTGTAGCAGTCACTCTTTGTGAGGGAAATAACCACCATAATCTAATTGCTGCTGTACAAATAGTCAGTATTTATCTGCTTATACACAATTGCTCTGGCAGGTTTTATCCTTATACTGTTCACATCCCATGCTGTGCAAGGATTATTGTTTTTGGACACACAAGGAGATAATGAAAGATAGCCTATGGCATTTCACTTGGGGCTTGGTGTCCCCTGTTGAAGTCTCACGCTATGACAAGGAGTTGAGTCTCTTTGGAGAGAGCTGATAGGAACATCCTGGATCTCACTTAGGATCAATAGATGATCAAGAAATCCAGCCACGTACAGTTTATTATAGGAAAGTGATTAACTATTTCCTATGTCTCTTTTGCATTGCATATATGTTGTGGAGGTTTTATATACCTGTACATGTTAATATGCAGATGAGGGCTGCAGTGCATTACCAAATCTTTAGTGGGTATCTAGAACGAGAATAGGAGGAGATGTCGAAGGTCAGAATTGAAATCCTGAGCTCCATGATCTGCAGGAGTTGAAGTATCTATAAAGGTCTCACAATGATCAATTGTATTCTATAGACTTGTGTTTACATTTACTCCAACAAAAAGTTTTATTCAGAATGCACTGGGCACTGCAAAGATTACAAAAGATTAAAGCTCTTCCATTGGTGCTGTGGTAAATATAAGGGCACACTCCTGCACATGTGGGAATGTCCTTTGGTTAATCATCTGTGGAAAGAAGCTCACACTAGAATTAAAATGGTTCTGGGCTTAAAAATCAGCTGTTGAGAACTACAGCCTGGGATATCTACCTATAAGGGCAGTGTTCATGTTTTCTGAGAGTAGCCATGGTCACAAAGTGAATGATTTTACAGAGCTGGAAAAATAAATTAATGCATAGAATAAAACAATGGCATTCTGACCTTCCCTATTCGCCTTAATTTTCCTCACCTTCTTTTTCCTTGTCTTCCACGTGTTCCATGCCTACCTTGACTGTGTGAACCCCAGTAATTTATTTTTATAGTTTAATCTTTAGGTTATAAAATGGTTTTTGCATGTATATGTTAATTCAGTGCTGTATGTTACAGATGGTCATTTAATTTTGTAATTTTCATTTATTTTTTTCCTGTTGTATTAATTCATTCATAGATTTCAAGGCCAGAAGGGAACATTGTGATCATTTAGTCTGTCCTTCTGTATAGCACAGGTCATAGAAATTCCCCAAAATAATTCCCAGAGCAGATCTTTTAGAAGAATATCCCATCTTGATTTAAACATTTCTAGTGATGAAGAATCCATCCCAGCCATTAGTGAGGGTTTTAATGGTTAATTACCATCACTGTTAAAAATTTAACCCTTATTTCCAATCTGAATTTGTCTAGCTGTAGTGTCCTGCAGTGTCCTTTGCTGCAGAGAAAAGACAGAACTTGGATGCAATGAATATAAAGGGGATTTTGTTGCTGCTATTGAGCCTGCTGAACATGGACAAACCACACTGATTTTCTGTGGCTTGGGATTTCCCAGACCGATTAACACAGACTATGTTGCCTAGTGTCGCCACACAGGCCCTGGGCTAAGCAGTCTTGGGACACAATGCTGACTACCCTACAAGTTCTGTGCCCCTTGCATAGATCTGGTAATGCATCTTAATCCGTCTTGAGATGCACCAAACCCTGCACTCCCACCACAGCTTCTTCCTTTGAATGGCACCACTGCAGCCCCCATTAACACGGCTTCTCAAAGCCTGAGACCTGCCTGAAGATTAATGTCTGGAACTGGTAACTGGCTGCTCTAGAGAACTTTTGCTCACCCTCAGAGGCTTGTGACTTATATTCTCAAGGCAGAGCTGTGTCTCTCCTGGAAGTCAGAACCGACTCTCCGTTTACAAATGCATTTCTGCTGCTACCAGGAGACAATGCAGTATTTTAACAGGCCACCCCCGTTTCCAATCTGCCCCATACTGTGAATTCATCCAGTCTATAATATGCAGAACCATACGGAAAAATCCACCTCTCAGCTCCAACTCTTCCAAGGAGGACATTAAAGTGACAGATTTAAAGGACATTTACAGCTCCATTGAGCCAGAAGGACCTGATTACATTTTTCCATATAGGAAGGAGGTGTTGTGTGTGTGTGTGTTCTAGGATGATATGTGGCTGCTGCCTTCATTTCCAGATGGCCTGTGATGTCATTGCTAAAGATCTTGAAATTTGGCACATGAGGAAAATATTTTCATGGCCCTCTTAACACTTTTAAAAATGGCTATCTCATAAATTAAGAGACCAAAGAGACAAAGGTGTATCTGGAGTCTGGTGGGGAAGGGCCGAGATTGCTTTGTACGGCGTTTAGTTCCACAAATGTCCAGGGAAGGGACAAAACATAAAATCTAACTCATAGGTACCATGATCTTGAGAATCCCAGATACTTGCTGGTCAGTACTGGATTGGTTCCAAAGAGGATTTCCCTTTGTTTTGGGAGTAGCGATATTGTTTGTGAAGATAAGGCCAGGATCATTGAACATTAAATATTTTCTGTAGGACTGTGCAGTCCACACCTTCTGGCCTTTCCAGAAGTCAAGAATAGAAATAGCTCTGGCTTCTGGAGGGGAAAAGAAGTGGGCTTGAGGGGCTCATATCACCTTGCTCATCCTCCAATCAGGTGGAATATTGCTGAAAATACCAGACACGTCTGGAAAAGAAACTTATGTCCAATTTACCAGCAACAACAATCAAAGACTTCCCACCTTTGCAGCCCAGTTGTACCAACTCCAGTACACCTGGCAAAAATGCTGAATGAGCTAGATAATTGATTTGAATTTGATGCAGCTTGGTGGGTTTGGTGAAATGAGTTGGTTCCCTCAGGTCACTGCATAACAGCTGGCTGTCCATGATATAAAAATCATTGCACAGTAAAATCTTGATTATAGTAGAAATCCGCCATTATATGAAAGATGGTCATAGCCCTAAAATATTAATTACTCTGAAAATTCTCTTGACTTGAGTCAAATTCCCTGGCATTTGCATCAACTTATTATACTGCATCCCTTTTGATGGAAATTGTCAGTCACAGCAAGTAGGCTGAGCTCCTCTCTGAGTGCTACAGAGGGTCTGTGCAAATCAGGGCAGAGTCATGTTTGCACAGCAGCATGTGAAGTTTTTGCTGCCCAGGCTGTACCTATACTATGGCAAATAGAGCTCTTCGTGTTGCAGGACTGTCAATCCAACACCTTCCAGCCGAGCTAAATTCACCTTCACTTTGAAACAAGCAACTCCACAGAAAATATACACTGACACAAATAACCAAATGGCCTACACCCCTCTGCCCTTGCGCACCTTGTTCCCACTGTGACTGCAGTCCTGCAGTCAGACTGTGAGGAGAACGCTTGTGGTGCCATGTTAACCTGAGGCTCTTAAGTTTCGGTGTAAGCATATGGGAGGTGATCCTTCCCTTTGGAGTGCAGACACACACGCTTTCAGCAAAGGAGTTGGATGCTGCAGTTCAACAGCAGATTCTGTTGCCTAGGTCCAGCTTAAAAATAAAAGAATTTAGTGGCTGAACACAAGGAGTCCTGATACCATTGTAAATGGAATTTATTGCTGTATGTGACTGTGGTAGGTGCAGAGGCAATGAACAGTGCCAAGAAAGTGGCCTTACTTTTAACTGTAGTTGGTCTGGGTGTGGTATTTTCAGTCATTTGCAGTTTTCACTCACAAAAATACAGATTTTGATAGGGTCATACTACAAGCTGAGACTTATTGTGTCCTTGAGAAGAATGAAACATGAATAATTTCTTTTTCTCACAAAAGTGCAACAGATGCAAGAAAGCATTGAGGAATATTACTGCTGAGGGCATTCTGTGCCAAAAATTATGCACCAAAAAATTAAAAGTTCTACACACAATATTTTAAAATTCTCAATAAATAAATGCAGAGGCTCCAGCATGGCAGTAGGGAGCCCAGGCCACCGGCTGCACGAAGGTGGGAGATCACCCTGCAGCCTCCCCACCACCCACCCTGGGGACACGGACTCAGCGGTGAGGCTGCACCTGACCCTGACACAGCACAAGGCCTGGGCCTGCTCCAGAAACACCCTGGGGCCCTGCCTCTCTGTGCCAGGTGCACCAGGTGTGGGGCAGGCAGGCTCAACCAGGCAGGATCCAAGTGTGGAGGGGCTCAGTGTGGGGGGATCTAGGTATGGGGTGAGAGGATTCTGTGTGGGACAATCTGGGTGCAGGCAGCTCAGCGGGGGGTCTAGGTGTGGGGGGATCTGGATGCACAGAGGCTCATTGGAGGGGTTCCAGGTGCAGAGGCAATAGGACTCTGCAGGGACTTCCAGGTGAAAGTGGTTGGGGCTCAGTGGAGGGGTCTGTGTGCGGGGATTTCAGAGGGGGGTCTGGGTGTTGGGGGACCGGGGTGTGGTGGGGTGGGAATCTGGGTGAAGCTAATTGGGGGTCAGTGGCATGGGGCTCTGGATGTGGGGGCTCAGGGTGGTCCAGGGGTGTGGGGTTCATCAGGGTGGGAGTTTGAGTGCAGGGATCTCAGTGGGGGTGGTCTGGGTGAAGGAGTGGGGGGGCTGGAGGCAGGGGGGCTGGGTGCAGGGGGCTCCAGATGCAGGGGTTGAGGTTTAATGGGGTGGGGTTCAGGTATGGAGGGCTAGGGGGATTCTTGGGGGGTACAGGGTGAGGCTTGTCGGGGGTGTCTGGGTATGGGAGGTCTGGATGCCCAGGGGTTGGGCAGATGGGGGAGCAGCTCCCCATACAATGACCCCTCCCTCTGCAGCTGAGGAGCGATGGAAGCAGGAGAGGATGCTGAGCTTCCTGCAGCTGGGGGAGGTTTGTGGGTCTGGGTCTGACACAGCCCCAGCCACTCCTTGCAGGGGAAGAGGAAGTCCCATCCTCTCCTGTCTCCAGCCAAGCTGGGACTAGCAGCTGATCTCAGCTCAGGGTAGGAGCCACTGGCTGGGGTGTCCCTAGCCCTGTGGTGATTTATCTCTTCACCAGCTGCTCCGGGTGCCTGAAACAATGTACCTGCGCAGCTAGGGAGTGGTGTGTGACTGCTCTTGCAGCTTCCCTTTGCTTCCCTGTCAGAAGGTCATTTTTCTGCTGAGAAGCAAAGAAATCTGCGGGGGACATGAATTCTGCACATGCACAGTGGCGCAAAATTTACCCAGGAGTAGAATATGACACAGCCTTGTAGCCCAAGAGTCGTTTGATGGGGAAGTCTGTGAGCATTGACCAAGAGATTGAGAGTTAATTTGGAAAGTCCCATAATAATCGGTCAAGCCACAGAATAGGAAAAATTGCAATTGCTTTAAATGAAGAGTGAAAAAAAATTCAAGAATTTATTTCACAGCAGGACATACAGGATGCAAGTGAACAGAACCACATAAAATAGCCTTTAAGGAAAGATGCACAACCCTGAAACATGCAGTTAGGAATATAACTGTCACTCTGAGGGGTAGACTTTAGAAAGAATTACAGTGCTTCATATCAATGGATGCACATGAAAAACTCGAGGAATCTACAGAATGGGTACAGTCCCTGGTGATAGTGGAAACTAAATCTGAGGCCATTTCTACACTACAAAATTAAGTCAACTTAACTGACGTTGGCACGCAGCTGCCACAGTAATTACGTTGCTTGTGTGTGTCCTCACCAGGATTGCTTGTATCGATTGTACTATCGGTGTGGGGCATTGTAGGACAGCTCCTGAAAGCCAGTAACAGTCGTCGTAAGCAACACAGTGTCTACGCTGAGAATGCATTGACCAAACTACATTGACACTGACTCTACGTCACTTGTGGAGGTGGAGTTATTAAGTCAGCGCAGTGGGACAGTTACGTCAGTGGGAGTGAAATTTAAATGTAGATGCTTCCATAGTAGGCTGATGTAAGCTGCCTTGCATCGACCTAACTCAGTAGTGTAGACCAGACCTAAATCTTTGAGTTTGTGCTTGGATCAAAAAGATCTGAATGCTGGTATTAGAAGAAAGGGTTATCACATATATTAAATCCTCGGGGAGATGTCAAATTCCTAAAGGTTATGGCAAATTCCCCAAATTCAGGAGAGTTCATTGCTGTATATGTTTAACACGCCTCTTACCAGGCCATATTTCAAATCCCTAAGGATTCCACAGAACTCTGCAGCAGCTCATAGATGTCATTGATCACATCAGGGTATTATTTCTTATTTGAGGCACTGCAGAACGGAAACAAAGCGCCAGGCTGCAGGTTTCTATTGAAACCAAATAAAACAAAGTGCCAATTCCTGCTAAGATAACTATTTTATGCATGCCCACTCCACAACTAACTAAATAAAACTTGATTATGATAACCTTATTGAGCCAATTCATAGGTATGGCTGATAAAACTAAGCTTGTGAGAAAATTGCTGAGCTAGCCTGCAGACTAGAAGTGGGCTGAGAAACATCAAACTGGATAACAAGTGTTGGAGATATTACTCATTTCTGCTCCTACACTGCTCTATTTCAATGTCTCCTGCCCTACAAACATTTCCATGGATGCCTCAAAGGATAAACTGGGAATGGTATATGTAGCAAGGACAAAGAGAATGAAAATATGTCTAGTTATACTATTATGTCTAGTGAAATGCTTTTGGGTGAGATTTACAAAGAAATGTCATCCGAAGAAGTGGGCTGTAGTCCTCGAAAGCTTATGCTCTAATAAATTTGTTAGTCTCTAAGGTGCCACAAGTACTCCTGTTCTTCTTATTGTGGTGATGCTGAGCAAGTTAGGCAGAGGAGTGCCTATGTTCCCCTGATTTGTGCATTGCTTTTTGGCATAGGCATCCAGATATCTGCCATAGGGCTGCACTGTGCATGCTCAGAAAGAGAAACATAGGTGCCTAGGGAGCTTTTACCTCAGAAATGTAGTTGATGAGTGACTTTAGGTGCCTACAGGTTTTGGGGGCTACTGAGTGGAGGTTTTGTGAAGCCTAGTGGGGCCTGATTTGGGGATTTAGGTGTCTAAAGTGTCAGGTCCCTAAATTCTTTCATGTTTCCAGCCCTTTGTGGTTCATAACAGTTCATAAACCTTTACTGAGCATTTCAGAAAGGTACCACTATATGAAGTTTCAGCAGTATGGGCACACCACTGAAATCACTCCAAGACAGAAAGCCATCTAATTGTTGGAGAATTTGAACAGGACCTCATATAAGATTTACAGAGTTAAGCATCCAGAAAATGAATCTGATATTAACATCCACATCACTAAGTGTAAAATACTCAGGTGCTGTTTTGCCTAAGAAGTGAATACATGCTGTACATTCCACACATAAAAAAAAAACAGTTTATGCCTGCAATATTTATAGCACAAGCATTAGCTCTCTTCTGTACATGTTGTTCTCCTTAAAAGCATGTGCATTGTAATCCTTTTTGTACTGTGTACCCTTGTATGTGCCAGACAAAATTAATCCATGCAGTAATTTATATGAAAGATACAGTGATCACCCTTAAAAACTTGCCAATTGTCTTAGCTAATACCTTTGATATTGCCTCAATATTTGAGAATATTCTAGGTTTTCCCTATAATAAATAGGATATAAACATATTTATTTTTCTAGGCAAAGAATGACCACTGTACACTTTGACCTGTACTTACACAAGAGGGTACCAATTAAATATAACAGCATAGAGTTTTGAGTGCCTTGTTTTGAAAGATGCATACATTTAGGAGCATAGGAACTGTCATACCAGATCACACCAGTGGCCCATCTATTCCAGCATGTTGTCTCTGAGACTGATGAGAACCATGTTTCTTCCAGATTGGCCTGTAGTGTCTGTGTATTGCAATAGATTACGAAAAGGGGTAAATTTCTTGGGAGACCATTCTGTGTACATATTAGTATGACACAGTTCACTGGGGAGTAGACAGCGTGCTGGGAGGGTTGGACAAACCACTTATGGCGGAGGGGTCACAGGTGGCCAGTGCTGCAGAGGGACATGGTGTCCTGGAAAGACACTAGGGGAAATAGAATTATGCTCAGACACATACATGCACAAGCATGGTCTAGGGTTGCCCGGTGTCTGGTTTTTGACCCAAAAGTCCGGTTGAAAGGGGACCTGTACAGCGTCCGATCAGATGTACTGACTGGACACCAAAAGTCCAGTTACCAAAGGTGGGTGGGGGAGGGAAGGTGCCGGGTCATCAACCCGTGCCAGCCTGTGCTCAGCCGGGGCTGCCTCCTACCTGCATCTCATGCAGGCTGGCGGTAGGGTCTGCATCTGGGGCTATAGCTCCTGTCCCAGCCCTGGAGCAGAGGGAGACCAGCTAGGGGAGGTGAGGGGGAGGGAGATGAGAGATTGGGAGAGGGGGAAGAGCAGTGAACTACAGGGGGAGGAGAGGAGCGAGCAGGGGGCCACAGCCGTGAGGGAAGAGGCAGAGCGGGGCAGGGCATTGGGGGAAGAAGTGGAGCAGGAGGTTCCAGTGCTCCTGCTGTAGTGTCCAGTTTTCAGAAATTAGAAAGTTGGCAACTCTAGCATGGTCATATACACACACAGAGACATGTACACTTTTTATAGTATACATATGTAGGACGTAGTCCTACTGGTGGGCTTTTGGGGGCAGAGAAAGTGAGCTTTTTTGTTGCATCAGCTTCCTCCCCAACCTTTGTTAAAAAATTACTCCGCTGGTTTTCCCCAATTTAATTTTGGTGGTTGCACCTATGGGTGCTGGTGGTGTGATGTCTCCAGCAAGGAATCCATATGTTGCCTCTGAAACCCTTTGCTTTGGTAATGTTTGCTGCAGCCTGTTGTGATGTGCTGGTAAGAGCAATTCCTCAAAGAAGAGTCTGTTCCAAATTAGAAAAACTTTGCTGCTAAGAAGGTCCTGGGGGACTGGAAGGGAAGGATTGCAGATGGGCTCAGTGTGGCCAGCCCTGTGTCGATAATGAATGAGAAACCCGCACGGTCGTGTACACAGAAAGAAAAACACTTAAGTCTCTTGATGAAAGGCCAGATGAAAAAGGAAAGTGTTATAATTCAACAGGCTATAAAAGACAGCAGTAGGCCATCCTTTTTTCCTAGGGAGACAGGTTACTATATCATTTTCCTGAAATCACAGCAGGAATGATGGATTAACTGGAAGGGAAAATTGGAGCCTGAGGCGCTTCTGACTTCAGTATTTCAAATTGTCCATAATCCCTTGTAGCCTTTACCCAAACATGAAGCCCTGAAATGAACATGGGGAATTACTAGGGGCAAAAAGTTCTCTCCCCCGTTATTTCCTGAAATCCAAGACTGAAAGAAAGTGCTGGCTTTCAGGTTTGCACCAGAGGCTGCCAATTCATTACCTCTTCAAATGGAAGATGCCTTTGGATTAGATAGAAGGCAAGCCAGAGAGGAAGTCTTTATCATATTGCAAATGATCCTGGTGAGTTTCCTCCATGGTGGATGTTTCACTCAGGGTCTATTTGGGAATGTTTCTTGCCAGTTCACAGATCTTTCAGTTTAATGTCCCTTGTTACCTGCTGAGGATGGAGGGCTATTTTTTTAATTCCCCCTTCACTCTTTGGTGAAAGATATTTTGCATGTGGCTTTACCAGGACATAATGAGCAATTTCTGTCCTACGTGAATTCGTTTCTCATGTGCATCCCTTGCTGGAGCTCTGATTGCTCATGTTCCTGCACAGTGCTACTGAGGAGCAATGAGCACTATAAAGAAGGTTTTGCTGAAGAGGAAGGTCTCACAAGACAGTGTATAGTAATGTGCCTTGCAGATTTGGCTTCAGAATGCCCTTCCAATGTAAATGTGAGCCATTTTTGTTGACATTATTTTGTGTGAGTGTGTGTGTTGGTGAGGAGGCACAGCAGGGAGTAGTGCATGGTCCTTCCTGAAGGTTGAAGTGAAGTTTTAATGGTTAGAGAAGAAAATTGGTATTCTGGACTGCTGGGTTACATTCCAGCTCTTCCAGAGACATGCGGTATGAACTTGGGTTGGGTTATCCATATGTAAAATTGATATGTTTCCTTACTGCTCCAGATATTTAAGGCTTAATTAATGTTCATAAAGTGCTCATGCACCTCCCAAGTGCTCATGCTCTACATTAACTCTATCAATTCAGGGGAGGGACTTGGCTGTCATTGATGACCACTCAATGAAGATATCTGCTCAAAGTGCAGCTGTTGTTACAAAAGCAAACAAGATGTTAGGATGCATAAGCAATGGGCTTGTCTAGAAGCCTACCAGACTGACTGTAGTAGGCTGGGCCGGCTACAGGTGCCTTGGGCGGCCAATAGAAAGGGGCGGCATTCCGTCCGTTGTTGAGGTGGCATGTTCGGGTCTGCGGGGGCAATTCGGCGGTGGGTCCTTCAGTGCCTCACTTCCTCTTCCGTGGCAGTTTGGTGGCAGCTCAATCACTCCACTCAATCGGGCTTTTCTTTTTTTTTTTCAATTTTTTTTTCTTTGCAGCTTGGGGCGGCAAAAAAGCTGGAGCCGGCCCTGGTAGTAGGGCTAATTGGGGAGGCTGTGAAAACTCAGGACACAGACTCTGAACAGGAGTTGAGGTTCAACTGGACAGATTGCTGATCTGAAGAGAGAAAGTAGGGCTCTCTAGTGGGGCACAGAGACCCTGATCCAGAAAGAATTATGAGAATTAGGCTATGCTGCCCTATTCCTGCTGCAGAGTGGCTGGGGCAGAGACGGCTAGAAGGAAGAAAGAACTGGCAGAGATCAGGGAAGGGGCACCCAAGTTTACCAGCCTGAGCTGATAAACATTGCTACAGCACACCTGCACCCCTCAGCAGCAATTTTCTTGTTCTACAGCATATCAACTTTCATTTAAAAACGACCAAGCATGTCTCTAGCTGTTGTGGTTGAGAAGAAAACCTTGGAATTGTGGAGTGTAAAGAGTGCAACGATATCTAAGTGAGTCTATAGATAGCCTGGAACAGTAGCTCTGAAATAGGTGAACTGCCCCATTTACCTCAGTGAGGTGTTACCTCACGTCTAGTCTACACTTACAATTTAGGCTGACATAGCTATGGCTCTTGGGGGGCAGGGGGGAGGAGTTGAAAAATCCACAAACCTGAGATCAATAGCAGCTAGGCCAAGGGAAGAATGCCTCAGTCAATCTAACTGCCATCAGTCGGGGAGGTGGTGTTCCTACAGCAACGGAAAAACCTCTTTCATCACTGTAGGCTGCATCCACACAACTGAGTGATGCTGCATAGCTACAATGACCTAGCTAAGCTGCTGTAGTCCCCATAGTATAGATATGGCCTCACGTGCCCTGAGATGATCATTTCATTGCCAACATTGTTAACTATTTCATTTCTTGGAAAACATAATCCCAACTATACATATAAAATGATGGGGTCTAAATTAGCTGTTATCACTCAAGAAAGAGATCTTGGAGTCATTGTGGATAGTTCTCTGAAATCATCCACTCAATATGCAGCGGCAGTCAAAAAAGCGAACGTTGGAAATCATTAAGAAAGGGATAGATAATAAGACAGAAAATGTCATATTGCCTCTATGGTATGCCCACATCTTGAATACTGCGTATAGATGTGGTCGCTCCATCTCAAAAAAGATATATTGGAATTGGAAAAGGTTCAGAAAAGGGCAACAAAGATGATTAGGGGTATGGAGCATCTGCCATATGAGGAGAGTTTAATAAGACTGGGACTTTTCAGCTTGGAAAAAAGACGACTAAGGGGGGATATGATAGAGGACTATAAAACTATGACTGATGTGGAGAAAGTAAATAAGGAAGTGTTATTTACTCCTTCTCATAACACAAGAACTAGGGGTCACCAAATGAAATTAATAGGCAGCAGGTTTAAAACAAACAAAAGGAAGTATTTTTTCACACAATGCATAGTCAACCTGTGGAAATCCTTGCCAGAGGATGTTGTGAAGGCCAAGACTATAACAGGGTTCAAAAAAAAAACTAGGTAAATTCATGGAGGATAGGTCCATCAATGGCTATTAGCCAAGATGGGCTGGGATGGTGTCCCTAACTTCTGTTTGCCAGAAGATGGGAATGGGTGACAGGAGATGGATCACTTGATGATTACCTGTTCTGTTCATTCCCTCTGGGGCACCTGTTGGAAGACAGGATAATGGGCTAGTTGGACCTTTGGTCTGACCCAATATGGTCATTCTTATGTTCTTATGTAAGAAAGAAGAGAGAGGTCCAGAGCTGCGCAATGTACTGAGCAATGTCTCCTTTTGGTGCATCCAATGCTTTTTGGAGACATCACTATTTATTTTTTCCCCATTCAAGAAGGAGCCAAGCTCCTAGAGGTTAGCAGAGCCCATGGGTATATTTAAGCCCCACTAAAGGGAAGCCAACCTCAAGGAGTCCAGTAGAGCCTAGAAAATATACACCATCATACTTTGAGCCTCTACATAATCTCCACTAGCCACATCTCATTTTGATGACTCCCATGGGTGGAGCTTAGTTTGTGGGTGGTGCATGGAAGAGTACTGCCACCAGTTTTCTTCCTGATCTGATTCCTTGGGGTGCCAATAGATAGAGCTAAGACACATGAGGATAGGAGGAGGATGAAATCTAGCTACAGGCAGCCAGAGAGCTGGCAAATTGCCAGGGGTTGGAACTGGCTGTGTGTGATAAAACCACAGAGGCTTACCTTAGAGACAGCGGGCTTAGGAGCAGCAAGCAGCTACAGACTGGCCCATACCAGGGCTAGGAAGAATTGAGCAATGTACTGTGACAGAGTGCGCATTTCGGGGCATGACATGGCAGACCGGATAGCTTGCTATTTACAATGCACTGCTTTTAGAGTATCGTCTCTTAATTTGGTTTTTTATATAAATAATACTTTAAAAGAAAAGGGGTTATGAGACTTATGTGATGTACCTTTCCAATATGAATAAATGGTTACTAGTAGGATAGGTGTAATGAAAAGGTTATTGGGAAACACCTTTTCTCTGCTATTTTTAACATTCTGACACTTATCATTTCCTAAATAACTTTGTCTCATTGTTAAGGTTCACTGGGACCCTTCTTTCTCTTCCTCTTCCCTGGAGAACCAGTGCATTTTCAGCAGCAGTCAGGTGAACTGACAGTCGCTCTCAATTCATTTTCTATTCTAAAAATTTAAGTGGGAATGCTGAAGTTTTGTCAGAGACAGAGCTGAAAATAGCCAGAGTGTCACCAGCTCCCTCCAAAAGGACATTTGGGATGGGGTGTGGTTGTTTAAACTTCAATTCGTCCCCCTCTAGCCCAGCTGTGTTTTTATTCCCCCCCCCCACACACACACACACACGCCCATCTTGTAGGCAGATGGGGTATTTTAAAATGTTAATATTAGTAAAACAGCCAAACTGGGAGCCTTAAAGCCAGCTCCTAATTTAGCCTAGTCTAGTTTAAAGCAGCCTGGCCAGTTAACTGCTGAGTAACATAACCAGGCTGGGTGGGAAGTAAAGAGATTTAGCTTTTTTAACTTTTAGATGTTTTTATGGTAAATAGTGAAGCTCCAGCTGAAAAAACTGGTCAGTAAGCCCCCATTCTGTGGTTTTAGGTTTAAATACAGAACAGTGACATCTGCGCAACATTAGTGCGGCTGAATTTTTTTCAGAATTTACATTCTGCTTATATATCGAGATCTAGGTATGGATAATGCAGCTTTGCAAAATGCTACTTATCCAGGTTGAATAGTTTTCCCCAACTTTCTACAGGTTAAGAAAAATACCATGTTTTATCACTGTTGTTGTTTCCATTATAAAAGGGTGGGCAGAGAGGTTTTGTGTCTGGATTGGTACGTTTTCATGACAGTTATTGAAGGCTGGGATAAGCAGATGCCTGTGGGTGATACTGGAATGACATATCATCTGTGTTCCATGATTGTTCACTGTCACAGAAAGGAAAATTCTGCTCTTACTAATAGAGATGCGGTTGCTATCAAAGTCACTGGGAGTTTATACCCTTGTCGTTCAGATCACAACTTGGCTCTCATTAAACAAAACCAAAGCAGGTTTTGTGCAAGGGCCTTCATTTGACTTTGATGGGACAATGTAGGCCTGATTTTCCTCTAGTTCTAGTGTTAATCAGAAGCAACTCCACTGAAGTCAGTGTATAAATAGCATAAGAGGATAATCAAGTGCAGTAAACACAAAGGAGGTCAGAGTAGTAAATGAGTTTTTCTATCTGTATTTAGTCCAGCAAAAACTGATTGAAAAATCAAAAATCTCTTACCCCAGTGCTGGGCCCTGCAACCAGGTAGAATCTGTCATCCTGAGGGCTGCTTGTAAAGTAAAAAATATCTCAATTTTTCCTCGCATTGATTACCAGACACTTATTGAAAATACTGCAACAGATAAATATCACTTACCCCAAGAAGGTGAAACTTTGGATGCATTTTCCCTGGTGCAATGGTTGGATTTACCGATGGCTTCTGAAAAGTGGAGACTGCATGTCTCACCAAAAAAAAGTAACTTTTCAGTTCAATGAGATGCCTTTTTGTCTTTATAATTCCCCCAGTACCTGTCAAAGATTAATGGATTTGATTTTGGCAGATTTGCAGAGGACCACATGTTCAGTTATCTGCATGATGTGATTGTTTTTAGGAGGACTTCCCAGGAATATTTAAATTGCTTAAATGTTTTCATCTGGCTGCAGCAGGCTGGTTTAAAACTTAAGCCATCCAAATGTAACATGTTAAGATCCCAGGAGCAGTACTTGAGTCATATAATATCTGAGGATGATGATCCATTGATCTTGCCAAGATAGATACTACTAGCACATGGCTGGCTGCAAAAACAGTAACAGAAGTAAGAAACTTTCTGGGCCTAGCCTCATATTATAGAAAGTTCATTTCTGGCTTGCTTTCCATATTTGAGCTCATGTATCATCTTCCAGAAAAGGGGGAGCAGTTTGATTAGAGAAAAGCTTTTCAGGAGGCTTTTGTTGACTTTAAGTCTAGACTGACAAGCTCACCTGTACTAGCATATCTTTTCCCACAGTTTTCATAACTGATGCTGAGGCTTGCAAGCCCGCTATTGGTCTCTCTAGATGGACCAACCCACCCAGTTCAGACCCAGAACTAGATCCTCGTCCAAATGGTTGTAAACTTTGGGAATATTAATATCCAGAGATTATGTTTTGTGCTAATTGCAAAAGCATTAAGGGGGCTGAAAGACTGGTGGTGTATATCAGCTGTATGCTAGCGTGATGAAGAATAAATAAATATAAGGAGATATACCCATCTCATAGAACTGGAAGGGACCCTGAAGGGTCATTGAGTCCAGCCCCCTGCCTTCACTAGCAGGACCAAGTACTGATTTTGCCTCAGATCCCTAAGTGGCCCCCTTAAGGATTGAACTCACAACCCTGGGTTTAGCAGGCTAATGCTCAAATCACTGAGCTATCCCTCCCCCCAAAAAATGCAGCTATAACAAAAATAATTTCTTACAGTGGTTACCTTCTTCTGGCACTTCTGATGTATTTTCTAAAAAGGAAAGTTATGCTGAGAACTGGTCACAATTCACAGAGTTGATTATGCAACCAGAAGACCAACTAACTAGATGGCTAGAGCTATTAGCCAAATTTGACTGAAAATATACACAGGTCACTTGCATAGAAATGCAGATGATGTGACTAGATGCTATGATGACTCAGATGCTAAGAACTGGAAGGTATCTGAAACAAAAAAAGGAACTCTGTTGTAAGTGTAGAAGCACCTTCTGACTGTATAGTCTGGAACACAGGTATATTTGATAGCCTAGGGGAAGCCTGTGCCAGAAAACACCGTTCATGGTGTCTATGCTAAAAATATCTTAAGAAAAAGTTTCTTTAATTGCTAACCTTAAAGTCTGGAAATCGGAACATAGGACTGAACTCTCAGAAGAGCTAAAACTGAATCCAGTGTTCACACCCTTAAATATACATAGGTTTAATTGGAAATAGTAGGCCAAATTCTCTGCTGGTGTAAACTATGTAAACTGGTGCAGCTCCAGAGAATTTGGCTCAATGTCTTGGATTTTTAGCCTGGACACTAGGCATCCTGAGGCAAATGAAAATATCTGATGAGTCTTGTGCCTTGAGGAGAGAGGAGCAGAACTGGGGATGGGGGAGGAAAAGGGACTGAACTGGAGGACGGAGAAGAAAGGTAGGCAGGAGGGAAATTGTAGAGATGAGAAAATGAGTCATAGTAAGAAGGAAAGACTGAGGGGTTTAGAGAGAAAATAAAGGGACAAGGAGGAAAAAGAGAAAATAAATGCAGGGAAGGGAGAATGGAGAATGAGGCAGTATTGCAAAGATGTGGTGCTGGACACATGGGCCATCTGTACCATGGGCTGTCAAGTTCAGAAACACACATGGACACACACGTTTACTTATTCTCTAACAAAATGAGACTTTTACGTCTCTGTCTAATTATATTAACAAGTAAAGGATATTAATCAACAAGAATTCTCTGTCTCTCTGCATTCTTTCAGATTTATCTGGGTGCATGAGAAGAGGTGGATCAATTTTTGACTAGGCCTTTAAGTGACTTATTTACTTAGCAACTTAAAGGTCCAAAACTATATTTTAACAAGACGGCAACTTTGAAGCTTATCTCATAGCTCCTCCTATAACATCAGAAATCCAGATGCTGGGGTAGGCCAAGACATTCAGTCCATTCAGTTGTTTCAGTGGGTTCAGGTTTAACTCTGTTTAATCTCTTGAGCTACAGCAGGTTCTGGAGTTTGGGTCTTCAATAACATCTCCCAGGATCCTGGAGCATATTTTTAGTGTCCAGGTGCTGTTGTTGTATGGATTAGAGTGTAGGCAGAGAGAGAGGGCACATGGCATTAGCTTCCTTTCTACACCTCAGTCTAGAGAGTCTTAGGGGTATGCCCCTTTCTGTATTTCATTGGCTGCCCTCCAACCTCATGGGAATCTGGTTCTGGTCTCTAGCCTGTTTTCACAGGTGCGTTCTCCATTGTACCCAGTAGATGGCGGCGGTGTGTTGTACATAATCCATAGCTGAGCTTTTCTCGGAGGGTGCAGTGGCCGGGAGCTATACAAAATCAAATGAATATTAACTATTAAGAATTTCTTTTAAAATTCTATTTTTTAAAAACTAAAAAAGATCTTAAGAGAAAATGTCTTTAAAACAGGTGGGTATGTAAAATGTGTTTTTAACTTGAATGGTATTAGCTCTTTTTAATACAGCAATACATGTAATCCAGACATAACTCTTAGTAACATATGAGTTGACGAGCTAATTCCACTAGTCTATTTAAGCTAATACAACATAAAAGAAAGTATTACAGTTTTCAAATTTCCACTCTTACAAGAAACAGGGGTTCCGTATCTGGATGTTTTACGAAAGATTTAAAGGATAAGCTTAAAATAAATCAACTGTATCTTACAGACATCAGGAATAAACCTAATTCAGTCATCTCTTAAGAACTTTGATAAATCAGGAGAAAGCAGTTTTGGGAGGTTTAAAAGAAGTATCCTACGATATTAGAAGTATCGCTCCTGAAAAACGTGGCTCTCTGGAGAAGCCAGTGGGAAAATGTAATTTGGTTAGGTCAGAACTTTCCCTGCTCAGTAACAGGAATGAAGATCCTAGAAAAAAGTCTTTTGTATCTGTCATAACTATAAAGGAAAGGGTAACAGCTGTCCTGTGTACAGTACTATAAAATCCCTCCTGGCCAGAGACTCCAAAATCCTTTTCCCTGTAAAGGGTTAAGAAGCTCAGGTAACCTGGCTGGCATCTGACCTAAAGGACCAATAAGGGGACAAGATACTTTCAAATCTTTGGGGGGGGGGGAGGCTTTTGTTTGTGTTCTTTGTTTGGGAGTGGGTTCACTCTTGGGACTGAGAGGGACCAGACATCAATCCAGGTTCTCCACATCTTTCTAAACAAGTCTCTCCTATTTCAAACTTGTAAGTAAATAGCCAGGCAAGGCGTGTTAGTTTTCCTTTGTTTTCTCAACTTGTAAATGTACCTTTTACTAGAGTGTTTATCTTTGTTTGCTGTACTTTGAACCTAAGACTAGAGGGGAGTCCTCTGAGCTCTTTTAGTTTGATTACCTTGTAAGGTTAATTTCCATACTGATTTTACAGAGATGATTTTTACCTTTTTCTTTAATTAAAAGCCTTCTTTTTAAGAACCTGATTGATTTTTCCTTGTTTTAGATCCAAGGGGTTTGGATCTGTATTCACCAGGAGTTGGTGGGAGGAAAGAGGGGGGATGGTTAATTTCTCCTTGTTTTAGATCCAAGGGGTTTGGATCTGTATTCACTAGGGAATTGGTGAAGGTTTCTCAAGGCTTCCCAGGGAAGGATTCCATTGGGAATGGTGGCAGCGGGACCAAGCTTAGAAGTTTTCATGCAGGCCCCTACATTTGTACCCTAAAGTTCAAAGTGGGGATACAGCCTTGACAGTATCTCTCTGAGCCAGTCTGCTAGGGAGCATGGACAGGAGTATACTCCGTTGTTGTGGCCCAAAGGTGCAAACATAAGTAAAATGCCTTATACTTGGGTCTTGTTTACACACAGAAGTTGCATCAATTTAACTAACTTGGACCTGCTTTAGTTAAATCGGTGAAACTTTCTTCTGTGGACACACTTAAATAGGTTTAAGTGTACCTCATATCTAATTTGTTTATGTAGAATCTTGACTGATTAAGCTCAGTCCGTACAAGGCATTCTTAAGGATTTGCATTCATTTAGCTACATTGGCTTCTAAATTGATCTTGTTAACTTGGTAAAACTGTTGTGTGTAGGAAAGGCCTTAGACACAAAAGCAGGTGAAGGGAGAAAGCAGATGTATAACTCAGTCTTTTGAGTGTAAAACAGAAGAGGAGTGGGGAAGGTCTGGTTTGCAGCTTCACTCCCAGGATGGGACATGGGACATTTTATGCCATACAGAGTGTATTAATTTTGGTTCAAAAGTTAATAGCATATTTCACTTTATGAAGCCTTTCATGCCTACAAAGTAAATCACACCCCACTCAAAGCACTGTGTACATGTGTGCAGGGGGCACATTTCCCTGCCACTAATGAAATTCATCCTGGATGCTGGACACTGCTTAAACCAGCCCTGTTATGAGTGAATTGTATCTGTTAACTTAGATACTTTTAAAGACCAATTGAATTATTTTGCCTTTGGAAAGCACCAGATTGCATCAAATAGCAGGTATGGTTAGGAAAGTCTTTTGGGCGGACAAGCCTAGAATCTTTCTATGGGATTGATCCTTTCCTTTACAAATTACTCTATCATGTAGACTGGTCAAAAGCACCACGCTGGGCACTTTGGAACTGCCAAAATGAAACCCCAAGCTCCAGGTGATAAAAGCTTTGTCAGAGCTGAAGCCATCACATCAACACGAGCAAATATTGAAGTGGAGGAGGGAACCCATTTTGATTATAATTAAAGAGTGACAGAGCTGGGTGGGTATGTGACATTTCTGGAAATAATTGCAAAGGAGTTTGCAGGATCATGAAGTTTGCAGGATCATTACTCTAGCATGGGCATCCTTGTGGAGCTAGAGCAGGAGACTGGAAGGCAGCTTACTATATAGTGCTGGTTAAGTGCCTCAGTTACCCCATGTGTAAAATGGGGATAGTGGTACTTAGTAAAGTGCTTTGAGATCCTCAGGTAAAAAGCACTGCATAATGCAAAATATTAATTACAAAAATTAATGATACTGATCATGTTGAAATATTCTGTGACAAGGCAACTTTCTGAATGCTACAGCAAATGAAATGCTAAATGTTTGTTTCTTTGTAAGCTTTCACTCTCTCTTATTTCTATTTCCAGATGGCTGGGCTGGAGTCACCGATTAAAAACAAAGAGAACATTAGGGAAAGGAAAGAGAGAGGAAAAAAAAGAGATATACAGAGCTGCAATTAGAGAAGAGACAGCTAAAATCGGTTCATGATGGCAGAGATTCCTTCATCTATGAAGAATGTGTCCAAGGTGAGGTCTTTTTACAGTAAAAGCAATTTTGTGTTAATAAATGGCTGCCAACATTCTTTCCTTCTGAATACAATGTGATGAAGTATGTGGATCTGAAATAGTCAGGAAGCAAAGAAGGGTCAATGTGTGTATTGAGCTGGTGTGTGTTGGTTGCATGTAACCAAATGAAGTTACATGGCTTTGTTTTGCTTAATGAAAAGAAATCTCCTGTAGACAATTAAATAAATAAGTATTTATATAATGTGGAACAGCTTCAACAAGAAAGATTGGGAGACCTCCCCATCCTCTTTCAGCCCCCTGCTTCCACCCAGCATGCCCAACAGCCTAGTGGTTAGGGCACTTGACTAGGAAGAGCAAGGTCTGGGTGCCTGCTGGAAATCAGCTAGAGTGGAGATTCAGAGCTGGGTCTTGCGTATCTCAGTGGATTGTCCCAACCACTAGGCTACTGTGTCTGAGGAGGCACACATCTGCCAGCCCCACCTTCCACTTCCAATCTGTTTGCCCTCAGCTGGCTTTTGTGCAGCTTAGGTGAACTCAGACCAGATCTAGTGGACTGGGCCACACAGGCAAGGTAGGCAGGGGAATGCATACTTTGAGAATCCCACCAGGCTTAGCTAGAGTTAGGGCGCTGAGCTGCTCAGCTATGTCAGGACTTAGGTGGCCTCACACATGCCCATCAGCAGAACCTTAGGGGAATTTAGGCCCCTACTTGGTTAGGTGGCAGCTAAGGAGTGTTTTGTGAATATCAGCAGTGCCTAAATATTGGATTTAGGCACCTATGTGGCAGTTAGGTGCCTAAGTTGATTTGTGGATCTAGCCCCTAACTCTTACCAACTTTAATGCCAACTTAGAAAATCTCCCACAAAGTCTCTCGGAACTTGCCGATGCAAGAAAGTTGCGGTAGTTTAATTTAAACTAGTTTAAAAACAGTTACTTAAATTGGTGCAAACCCTTGTGTAGATACTGTTATTTCAGTTTAGATTCACAGATTCCCAGGCCGGAAGGAACCATTGTAATCATTTAGTCTGACCTCCTGTATAACCCAGGACACAGCCCCAAATCATTCCTAGAGTATATATTTTAGAAAAACAAGAAGTTAAGTGAGCTTAGCTCAGTAAGGAACTTAGTTCAAAGACGTTTCTCCACACAAACATACACAGTTTACATTGGTTTAGTTACCCAAGTGCAAACCCCTGTGAAGACACTCTTAACTTGGTTTAGAAATGGCATACATTGATTTACCAACTTCAGCTACACTGATATTACACACAAAAAACTACATTAAAACAATATGGTTGCTAAGTCTAGCACTTAAGTTAGGAAATGCCAGTGGTTGCCTGAGGCTCTAGTGCTTCTCAATGAAATGGTTGTAAGAAATATTTTAACATGGGCAAAACAATGTATTTTCCCCTAAACTCTTTCTTGG
The DNA here is from genome assembly GCF_013100865.1 of Trachemys scripta elegans. Classification (NCBI taxonomy): domain Eukaryota; kingdom Metazoa; phylum Chordata; order Testudines; family Emydidae; genus Trachemys; species Trachemys scripta. The sequence goes on along the minus strand of NC_048298.1, from coordinate 142,125,423 downwards.
AAATAGCTGAACTGCAGCCAGAGGCAGACAGCCAAGAAGGAAAATTTCATCCCAAAGGGTTACACTTTGGCAAATTTATTAGCAACTGAAAACAGTCTTACAATAGAAAGTGTCAGGCACCCTATAATAAGCCATTAAAATAAGCTCTGCCTGTAATAAGTAATTTCTAAATCAGTTTAAGAGAGTCCACAGGGAGGAGTTCACTGGTTTAACTGAACTGGTGCAAATTTGTTTGTAGAAAATACCTTAAGGATATATACCAAACTTCCATCACAATAAGAGTGTGTACACAGGGTTTTTTGCTGGCTTCACTAAACTGGTTTCAGAACAGTGGAGGGAGAGTTCTGTTGTGGTGTTCATTACCATCAAAGATCAACCTGTGCCTGAGTCATGCGAGCCATAGGACACACAGCCATAAATGTCTCTTTTGCCCAGATGACACCTAAGAGCTGAGATGTGAATGACCACATCTGTGAGCTCTAGAAAATAAGTCCCCTGTGTTTGCTTCCCCATAAGTAAGTAGCTTTAATTTGTGGAAGAGGGCATGGGAGATTTGCTCCTCTTCCTTGAAGGAACCAACATACTTCTAAAATGTATGTAATAGCCTCCGGCTGTCATGGTATAACAACAATACTGCCTTATATTGCCAGCTGATATCCAGCTTGCTATGCACTTTCACCATTCCTGAGCGAGGTACATTGTGCTTGGTAATAGGACTGTCAAAAGGTACTTTCTCCAGGCCCAGAGGACACCAAGAAGCAGTGACAATCTGGTTCCCAATCTGCTCCTGGGTCACCAGAACTATGTGCTGCTCCAGCCACAAGCCCTGTAGCAAAGCCACAATTGTAGTTTTAGTAAAATGCCATATCCTATGCTTTCATGAGATATAGATGTGTGGTATGACATATGTGTGTCCTCCATCCACAAATCTGTAATGGAATCCAAAAAAGCGGTCATGTATGTTTGGCATGATTTAGTCTTTATAAACCAATTCTGTTTATTTCTTTATTTCCATTATCCTCCAGGTACTGGAAATTTTCTCTCCTTATATATATTTCATTATTTTCCTTAGAGAATGAAATTGCAGCAGGCACTCCAGTACCAAAATGAGAACGTGGCATAAAAGAGTATGAGGAGAACAGAATAATGTAGATTAGGACGATTCTTTATTCCCCATTTCTGAAGTTTGGGATTACATTTGCTCTGTTTTTCTGGCAGGAGGAGGCTGTTTTTTCTAATCTCTCAGTGACAATGTGATGAATTAAAATCTCTCTCTCTGTTTATGTGATGGTTATGATGGTGCCGTATTCTCTTTAAGGAATAAGGGAACACACTCTTTGGTCAGAATACATTATAGTGTTCAGTAACATTTACAGGAATCTATCAATATTGAATATGGCTAGTGGCGTGAATGTGGACATCCCGTGGCAGACACAGCCAGGTTGGGGAACTCCTGCTCCAGCAATGGGCTGCTGCTGCTAGACCTCACTCTGATGTCACCCTGTAACTCAGTGAGACTATCTTTCTTTTACATTCCACATATAACTGCTGATATCTGGGTTTGCACCTGGCCAAGTGTTTCCAGAAGCAGTTAAAGTGAGTGCAGGGAAAGACTCTGCTTCTGTTCTCCCTGCCCACTTTATTCACCGGGTTATTAAAAAGGGAACTGCTCTCTTGTTCCCCATGTTTCAATGTGCTGATTTGTTCTGAGTGAGTATGAATGTATATATGCATGTATGTGCGTGTTTGTGATTGGGGATGCAAGCATGTGTGTGCATGATAACATCCAGATGCTTACCATACTATGTTGGATGATGTTAATGTCACCCAATTAAGTGCTCTGACCTAATGATAATAATTAAGAGCTAATAACCATACACTAGAAGATCAGTTCGGAATCAGTTGGGTTGCATATCCAGGTCTCAGATACAAATTTCCTCAAGTGTTGTTAGACTGTGTGGCTTCAGATCTCCCTCTCTGGGGGGTTTTTAATGCCACATGCTCTACCAAGTCAGCTCGATATGCCCAGGAAGGAACACCCCCAGCATATTTGGGCAGTATTGTTGACAGATAACAGTTTTCACATAGGGGTTTTAAAGGATGCTCCCAGTAGCTATCTTTTCTGTAGTTAGCTCATGCCAAAAACATAGGTCTCATAGACTCATAGACTCTAAGGTCAGAAGGGACCATTATGATCATCTAGTCTGACCTCCTGCATGATGCGGGCCACAAAAGCTGACCCACCCACTCCTGGTAGAATTCTCTCCCTTGACTCAGCTGTTGAAGTCCCCAAATCATGATTTAAAGACTTCAAATCACTGAGAATCCTCCAGCAAGCGACCCCTGCCCCATGCTGCGGAGGAAGGCGAAAAACCTCCAGGGCCTCTGCCAATCCACCCTGGAGGAAAATTCCTTCCCGACTCCAAATATGGTGATCAGCTGAACCCCGAGCATGCGGGCAAGATTTCTAGCCAGACCCTCTGGAAAAAGTTCTCTGTAGTAACATTGACCATTGTTACTAACTACCAGGGATGGCACGCTATTGACCTATTGACTAAAATCACTTTATCCCATCAAACCTTCCCCTCCATAAACTTATCAAGCTTAATCTTAAAGCCAGAGAGGTCTTTCGCCCCCACTGTTTCCCTCGGAAGGCTGTTCCAAAACTTCACCCCTCTGATGGTTAGAAACCTTCGTCTAATTTCAAGCCTAAACTTCCCGACGGCCAGTTTATATCCATTTGTTCTTGTGTCCACATTAGTACTGAGCTGAAGTAATTCCTCTCCCTCCCTGGTATTTATCCCTCTGATATATTTAAAGAGAGCAATCATATCCCCTCTCAGCCTTCTTTTGGTTAAAGTAAACAAACCGAGCTCCTCAAGTCTCCTTTCATACGACAGATTTTCCATTCCTCGGATCATCCTAGTGGCCCACACAGACAAAGGTCAGAATAGGAAGAATATATGTGTTTGGCCTGTTTCTTCTATTTCTCTGACTTCTACCCTGTAGTCCCATATTAATATTAGTAGTAGCTGAAAGCCCATGCATTTGCACAGATATAATTCATAAAATCATTTGTGTAAAAAAGTCAAGAAATGGCTGAGAACTTAAAAATTGGACAGCAACAGACTACAAATCCTAATCATGACTGAAGCTGGTGATATTCTAAACAGAGCTTTCAACCATGCCTAGAGCCTAGAGCTGTTTCCATCACTTCACACGGACTCAACAGCCATTCCAGGCTTCAGAGTGATCTTTGGACTTATTGTGTGTTCTGGTTGTGTTGCTGTGCGAGGGGTTCTGTTGATCTGTGTTTAGGAGATTGGGTTGATATGTGTGGATGCCAAATGAAGGCTGCGTGCTGCAGTGAGGGGCAATGTGTGTGGAGGGTTAGTGTGTATGCTGGTTGTGTTGTGCTGGGGAGTCATGTGGATCGGCAGGTGGTGAATGATGGTATGAGCTGCAGTAAGGGGCTATGTATGTGTGGGATTATTGTGTGTACTGGTTGTGGTCTTGTGTGGGTGGTTTTGATGAACTGGCAGTTGAGCAAAGTAATCCATCATCTGTGCAGTCTCTCATAAAATCAATGAAATTGTTGCTTGTAAATTAGCTGTAGAGTAATGGTTGTGATTGGTTTAGTAAATCTGATATCAGTATGCTCTAGGACTCTTGGCATTGCACAAATACATGACTTGCTGTAGCTATACACTGCACAGATATAAGCTGTAAAGTCAAAATGGCTGAGAACTTAAAAACTGGATAGTAACGAACCATGAAACCCAGCAATGATTCACCCTCGTGATATTTTGAACAAAAAGAGCCCTCGGACATGCTTGTAGCTGCTTCCATCACTTCACACTGACTCAGACATTTTAGGCTTCAGAGTGACACACGCAGTGAAAATCCTGGAATCTTATTATATATACAAATAGCTGAAAGCCCATTGACCATTGGTAATTCATGAAGTCAGGTGTGTAAAAAAGCCAAAGTAGGTTGAGAACTTAAAAACTAGACAGTAATTGAGCAGGAATCCCAGGACTGAACCTGGTGATAGTCTAAACCAGTGGCTCTCAATCTTTCTAGACCAGTGGTTCTCAAAGCCGGTCCGCCGCTTGTTCAGGGAAAGCCCCTGTCAGGCTGGGCCGGTTCGTTTACCTGCCGCGTCCGCAGGTTCAGCCCATCGCGGCTCCCACTGGCCACGGTTTGCCACTCCCGGCCAATGGGGGCTGCGGGAAAGGTGGCCAGCACATCCCTCGGTGGCCCGCGCCACTTCCCGCAGCCCCCATTGGCCTGGAGTGGTGAACCGCGGCCAGTGGGACCCGCAATCAGCCAAACCTGCGGATGTGGCAGGTAAACAAACCAGCCCGGCCCTCCAGGGCTTTCCCTGAACAAGCAGCAGACCGACTTTGAGAACCACTATTCTAGACTACTGTACCCCTTGCAGGAGTCTGATTTGTCTTGTGTAGCCCCAAGTTTCACCTCACTTAAAACCTACATGCTTATAAAATCAGACATAAAAATACAAAAGTGTTACAACACACTAGTAATGAAAAATTGCTGAGTTTCTCATTTTTACCATATAATTATAAAATAAATCAATTGGAATATAAATATTGTACTTACATTTCAGTGTATGGTATATAGAGCAGTATAAACAAGTCATTGTCTGTATGAAAGGTTAGTTTGTACTGATTTTGCTAGTGTTTTTTATGTAGTCTGTTGTAAAACTAGGGCAAATATCTAGATGAGTTGATGTACCCCCTGGAAGACCTCTGTGTACCCCCCAGGGATACACATACCACTGATTGAGAAACACTGGTCTACACAAAAAGAGCTCTCAACTTTGCTTGGAGCTGTTTGCATCACCTCACACTGACTCAACAGACACCCTAGGTTTCAGAGTGATGTTTGGGGTTATTGTGTGTTGTGATTTTATTGAGTTGTGTGTAGGTGAAGTTGTTCTGGGACAGTTGTGTTGATTTGTGTGGGTGGCGAATGAGGGGTGTATCTGTGGTGAAGGGGCAATATGTGTTTGGCACAGTGCTGTGAGCTGGGAGCGAATGCATGTTCAGGGATTGTGGAGATAACTAGCTGGAGACAAGGGAGGTGGGAGCACATCTGAGAGTGAGATTTGAGATGGGATTGGGAGAACAAGACAACCAAGAGTAGATAAAGTCTCCGGATAAGGAGAGAGCAACAGTTTATGGCAGAGTTGAACATTTTATAGGGGAAAAGGCAGGATGAGCAGTTAAGGAGGAGGTTTCTTAGTGCAAATTTACTATGAAAAATCTCCTTTTCCCAGTGCCCCAAGCATTAAAGGCCCCCCAGGAATGAAGCAGTCTATCCTACAAACAGCTGTCAGCCTTATTTATGAAGCTGAGCGGGCCAGCAAGAATCTGGCTGTAGATGCTCTATAGTCAGGGCTGGAGGTGAGAAAGCACAGCTCAGAGCTAAAGCTTACATGTCAGCAGTAAATTACCCGTGAACACAGAAAGCCACCCTTTTATCCTACTGAAGTGCATGACCCCCTCAACCCCAGTGGAGGTGCTCTGAGCTGCTATGGAGGAAGCAAATCCAAATTTCATTCTTTATTGCTAGATACCTTCATTTAATCTGGACTGTTTAAAGAGTGATGTTTACTGCTGCTGGGAGGTCTGTCCTCACTGAAGGAGTTATTTCTCTCACTTGCAGTGTGGTCACATTCTGAGACTTTGGGTCTTTGATTAATAGATTTTAAAGCCAGAATGGACTCTTATGCTCATCTAGTCCAGTGGTTTTAACTTTTTTTTATTTGTCGACCCCTACAAAACTTCAAATGGAGGGACGGACCCTTTTGGAAATCATAGACAGGTTGAAAACCACGGTTCTATGGTAATAACAGCCTTTTGCGGACCCCTTACACGTAGTCTGTGGGCCCCCAGGGGTCCGCGGACCATACATTGAAAACCACTGAGCTAATCTGACCTCCCATGTAGCATAGGCTGAAGAATTTCACAAAGTAATTCCCCCCTCAAGCCCAACAATTTGTGGCTGAACTAAAGCATATTTTTTTGAAAGCCATCTGGTCTTGATTTAAAGACTCCAAATGATGAAGAATTTACCACATCCCTGGTAATCTGTTCCAATGGTTAATTGCCCTAATTGTTAAAAAATTGCATCTTATTTCCAGTTTGAACTTCGTTGACTTCAACTTTCACCCATGGGATCTTGATATAGCTTTGTCTACTAGATTAAATAGTCCTCTAATATCTGGTATCTTCTCCCTATGTAGTTAATTATACATTATGATCAAATCACCTCTTTGATAAGCTAAATAGATTGAGATTCTTTAGTGTCTCATTGATATTTTGACATTTGTTTTCACATTGAATTGGAACAAAAAGTTGAAATGATGAAACTTTTCACAGAATGTAAAGTTCCAGTAAATTTCAGTTTGGAAATGTTGAAATGTTTCATTTAGTTTTGGACTGACATTGATCTATCTCTGTGCCTACCTGAGCTGTCATGGTGTCTCATGGGAGATCTAGTTCTGGATCCCTCATTTCCCTGTTCTCCCCTGTGGACAAGGCTTCCCTTTGGACTATATCTCTCATGATGCACCATGGTCTTTCCTTCTGGTAGAGCCACTACAGAAGTCCCATGATCATGGTGCATCATGGTAGATGTAGTCTGGCTGGTAAGCCCAACCCATGAGGGAGGATGGCAACACAAGGCACCAAACTACAAGTCCCATTAGGCACTGGAGTGGATCAGGTTGGTGCCAATATTAAAAATGAAATGGTACATTCCAATTTTCCTGACTGAAAATCAAAACATTTCTATAAAGTCTACGTTTTCCTATGGGAAATTTTAATTGTGCAGAAATCACTTTTTTTCCATAAAAGAACCATAGCAACAGAAAATTCCCAACCAAGGTGCTTCAGAATGTGCTGCTGATGAATCAGTAGGAGGCACTCTCCCCTCTAAGTCTGTACTACATGACTGCCTCAGCATCATGTTGTTAAGATGGAGCCTTTGGGTGAGACATAAAACCAAGGAACTACATATATTGGTTATGAAAGTTTCCTTGGCACTTTTTTTTGAAAGGGTACAAATTTTCATTCTTATGTCCTGGCCAAATGCCAACTCAGGGAATTCTATTTGGCTTCACTAAATTCCCTTGCAGTTTTACCTGGACACAGTATTAGTCTCTTTATTTCATTAACAGCTGTTGAGTGCCATCCTTTTTTCCTCCTAATCTTCAAGTTGTCTCTCTGTAATATTCTGTCATACAAGAACAGATTTCAAGCTCTGGCTCCCTTGACTGATTGCAACAAACATTAACCCAGAGAATTCACTTCTTATTTTGAATTGAGTCTTTACCAAGGAAATTTGTTGCATGTACAAAAAATTATCCCCTGTCTTTCTAAGATCCACCGTTCATGTGAAGCCCTAACTCATGACATGCATCTTAAGTCAACCACAACCAGGAGTCTGAAATGGGGGGGAGGAGAGGGGTTGGAAAGACAAGTCTGTTAATCCACTGTGACACATACACCTTGATTTTATTTTATTGGAGGGATTTTATAAGGGCTATTATCTCCTGGTTTACATAATCCTACACTTCCCTTAGGGCAATCGGAATTGAGATTCATATGACTTTGAGTTTACAATCCAGTGCAGCTGGCAATGCTGGGATTCAAATTCATGACCACAAATGCAAGTCGACCGGATACATACTTTAAAAAACAACAACCTCTTCTGTGATGTGATCTATGATATTGCCTGAGCTGGAGTGTTTGAGAACTGGTATCACTAAGCCAGTCTAAATTTCAGCTAATTTGATTCAAGGGTTCTGTGACCTCTGTTAAGTGAGGGACTCCATCTTTGTCTGTTCCTAATAATTTAGCCAGCAACAAGGTATGCTCTAAGATATACTTTTTCTGCTACAAACATGACTTCAGTCCAAGTATTTTAGCACCTGAACTCAAGTGAGGATAATAAATGTCAAAGAAATATTTATAGCTTGGTATATGGAGAATTTCCAGTTCCCAGTACTGCAATAACACACATCCATCTGCTAACAGCATTAGAGCTGCATTTTAAAAACAGATAGGCTCTGAAAATAGAAAACTGCAGCGTACACAGATAGCTGTTGTATTTATTTACTATTAAGCTGAGAATTGAATTAAAAACTAATTACCTTGCCAGGAGTCCTTGGGATACCTTTTTTTTTTTTTTTTTTTTTTTGGTACTCATACCCATATGGAAATTCAGACTGCTCTCACATTGAGTCTCCTAAACTCTTCTATCTTCTTTTAGCTAAAATCCTCCTTTGCAATATGTAGTCCAATGTTGTCTAAACAGGGAAAATCCACTTAAATAAGAATAATTGACATGTAGAATGGAAAAAGACCTTTGAACCCATCTAATGACTCTCTTAAACCAGTACAAGATTATTATTCACCAGGATTTTGTCCAGTCTAGTTCCCAGGGACTGCAGTGATGGGGCTGTCAAACTGTCTAGAGTGACTCATGAACATGAGTACCAAATTCAGGGCAGACTGTTACAAATCAGGGCACAAACCCCAAACTGATTGTTGGTTTTATACTTAGATTTCACCAACCAAGTATCAAGTGTGAACTCCTCAAGCACTAGAACAGCTTTAACATGGACATAGCTTTAACATGGTCATAGACAGTCCCCTAGGGCACTCCAGTCCATCTTGCCACCTAAGCAAATCTGCCATTGTGGTAGATGGTCCCTTACATGAAAAAAATCACAACAATATTCAGGTTACTCCCAGTCCCAAAGAACCAGTCACTTGCCCCAGACTAATTGCATCCTCGGTCTTTCACAAAAGACAATGCGTACAGCCAATCCTATCATAAACTAACAAAGCTTTATTAACTAGTAAAGAGAAATAAGAGAGATATTTACAGGGTTAAAGCAGGTAAACATACACACCCAAATGAGTAAGAGTCTTACGTTTCAAAAGGTAATAAAAACTGCTGTAAGATGCAAGTTTTGTAAATCTTCTAGGGCTAACTCAGGCCAAATGGCCTTGCCTTTGCTTAAGGATCTTCACTCTTCAGAGTTCAAGCAACACAGAGATACAGTTCCTTCTTGTCAGGGATTTTTATTCCTTTCCCCCAGAGTCCAAGCTGATGGGATGAATTCATCTGTACATCTCCTTCTCATCGGTGTGGGGGGAGCAATCAACAAAGTCTTTTATCCTTTGATGTTCCACAGTGGCTTGTTTGGTGTCTATGGCCCTTCTTTTGTTGGAGACGAGACGACACCTCTTGTGGTAAACTAATATTTCACAGTTGTTCATAGAATCATAGAATCATAGACTATCAGGGTTGGAAGGGACCTCAAGAGGTCATCTAGTCCAACTCCCTGCTCAAAGCAGGACCAATTCCCAACTAAATCATCCGAGCCAGGGCTTTGTCAAGCCGGGCCTTAAAAACCTCCAAGGAAGGAGACTCCACCACCTCCCTAGGTAACGCATTCCAGTGCTTCACCACCCTCCAAGTGAAATAGTGTTTCCTAATATTCAACCTGGACCTCCCCCACTGCAACTTGAGACCATTGCTCCTTGTTCTGTCATCTGCCACACTGAGAACAGCCAAGCTCCATCCTCTTTGGAACCCCCCTTCAGGTAGTTGAAGGCTGCTATCAAATCCCCCCTCATTCTTCTCTTCTGGAGTCTAAACAATCCCAGTTCCCTCAGCCTCTCCTCATAAGTCATGTGCTCCAGACCCCTAATCATTTTTGTTGCCCTCCGCTGGACTCTTTCCTTTTTTTCCACATCCTTCTTGTAGTGTGGGGCCCAAAACTGGACACAGTATTCCAGATGAGGCCTCACAAATGTCGAATAAAGGGGAACGATCACGTTCCTCGATCTGCTGACAATGCCTCTAATTATACAGCCCAAAATGCCATAAGGCTTCTTGGCAACAAGAGCACACTGTTGACTCATATCCAGCTTCTCATCCACTGTGACCCCTAGGTCCTTTTCTGCAGAACTGCTACCTAGCCATTCGGTCCCTAGTCTGTAGCAGTGCATGGGATTCTTCCGTCCTAAGTGCAGGACTCTGCACTTGTCCTTGTTGAACCTCATCAGGTTTTTTTTGGCCCAATCCACTAATTTGTCTAGGTCCCTCTGTATCCTATCCCTACCCTCAAGTGTATCTACCACTCCTCCCAGTTTAGTGTCATCTGCAAACTTGCTGAGAGTGCAGTCCACACCATCCTCCAGATCATTAATAAAGATATTAAACAAAACCGCCCCCAGGACTGACCCTTGGGGCACTCTGCTTGAAACCGGCTGCCAACTAGACATGGAGCCATTGATCACTACCCGTTGAGCCCGACGATCTAGCCAGCTTTCTATCCACCTTACAGTCCATTCATCTAGCCCATACTTCTTTAACTTGGCGGCAAGAATACTGTGAGAGACCGTATCAAAAGCTTTGCTAAAGTCAAGGAATAACACATCCACTGCTTTCCCCTCATCCACAGAGCCAGTTATCTCATCATAGAAGGCAATTAGGTTAGTCAGGCACGACTTCCCCTTGGTGAATCCATGCTGACTGTTCCTGATCACTTTCCTCTCCTCTAAATGTTTCATAATTGATTCCTTGAGGACCTGCTCCATGATTTTTCCAGGGACTGAGATGAGGCTGACTGGCCTGTAGTTCCCCGGATCCTCCTTCTTCCCTTTTTTAAAGATGGGCACTACATTAACCTTTTTCCAGTCATCTGGGACCTCCCCCGATCGCCATGAGTTTTCAAAAATAATGACTAATGGCTCTGCAATCTCATCCGCCAACTCCTTTAGCACCCTCGGATGCAGCGCATCCGGCCCCATGGACTTGTGCAAGTCCAGTTTTTCTAAATAGTCCCGAACCACTTCTTTCTCCACAGAGGGCTGGTCACCTTCTCCCCATATTGTGCTGCCCAGTGCAGCAGTCTGGGAGCTGACCTTGTTCGTGAAGACAGAGGCAAAAAAAGCATTGAGTACATTAGCTTTTTCCACATCCTCGGTCACTAGGTTGCCTCCCTCATTCAGTAAGGGGCCCACACTTTCCTTGACTTTGTTCTTGTTGCTAACATACCTGAAGAAACCTTTCTTGTTACTTTTAACATCTCTTGCTAGCTGCAACTCCAAGTGTGATTTGGCCTTCCTGATTTCACTCCTGCATGCCTGAGTAATATTTTTATACTCCTCCCTGGTCATTTGTCCAATCTTCCACTTCTTGTAAGCTTCTTTTTTGCGTTTAAGATCAGCAAGGATTTCACTGTTTAGCCAAGCTGGTCGCCTGCCATATTTACTGTTCTTTCTACACATCAGGATGGTTTGTTCCTGCAACCGCAATAAGGATTCTTTAAAATACAGCCAGCTCTCCTGGACCCCTTTGCCCTTCATGTTATTCTCCCAGGGGATCCTGCCCATCTGTTCCCTGAGGGAGTCAAAGTCTGCTTTTCTGAAGTCCAGGGTCCGTATTCTGCTGCTCTCCTTTCTTCCTTGTGTCAGGATCCTGAACTCGACCATCTCATGGTCACTGCCTCCCAGGTTCCCATCCACTTTTGCTTCCACTACTAATTCTTCCCTGTTTGTGAGCAGCAGGTCAAGAAAAGCTCTGCCCCTAGTTGGTTCCTCCAGCACTTGTACCAGGAAATTGTCCCCTACACTTTCCAAAAACTTCCTGGATTGTCTGTGCACCGCTGTATTGCTCTCCCAACAGATATCAGGGTGATTAAAGTCTCCCATGAGAACCAGGGCCTGCGATCTAGCAACTTCTGCTAGTTGCCAGAAGAAAGCCTCGTCCACCTCATCCCCTGGTCTGGTGGTCTATAGCAGACTCCAACCACGACATCACCCTTGTTGCTCACACTTCTCAACTTTATCCAGAGACTCTCAGGTTTTTCTGCAGTTTCATACCGGAGCTCTGAGCAGTCATACTCCTCCCTTACATACAGCGCAACTCCCCCACCTTTTCTGCCCTGCCTGTCTTTCCTGAACAGTTCATATCCATCCATGACAGTACTCCTGTCATGTGAGTTATCCCACCAAGTCTCTGTTATTCCATTGTTAATGCTTCCCTCCTGATTTGGGGGGGTTGGGGTTGCAGATTTAGAGCAAACACATTTATTGTTACAGAACAAACACAAATATTACCTTATAACATGGGATACAGTATCATAAGTGAGATTAATGAATGCAGCAACTGATATGCATTTCATAAAGTGTAAACTCCAAAAACATTTTTATACACCTAATAACTATTTTAATAATGCTAAGACACAGATGAGCCAGACTGGTTTCCAGCTATGCATTTGTCAATGTTCAGTGAGGCCTAGGGGCCTTAGCATGCATTGGCACCTGGTCTGCCATGTCACAGGGGCTTCCATCACTTCCTTGTCCAAACTGTTCACGTTTGAATAAAGCTCCCTTTTAGCAAATATTTCCTGACATGAAGCCCAGGGGTGGCGAGTTGTATGGGCCCATGGTGCCCGGGCTCCAGCAAATTCAGGGCCTGGGGGCCTGGCTCCACCAATGTTCAGGGCCGGGTCTATCCCCCGGCCTCACCTGCAACCCCTGCGCGCCTCCCCCAAACGTTCCTGCCTGCCCACTGCAGCTCTGCACTGCCTTGCCGGCCGCTGCTGCAGCCGGCTACAAGGGAGCAGTGCCGGGGGCAGCCTGAGGCAGCTGCTGCGCCAGAGGAGTGGGGAGGCACATGGCAACCCTGCCTCCCCGGCAGGCGACTCCGAGGCTTATCCTGGCTGGACCTCCTGAGCAGCAGCCTAGGGAGGCTTGGGTGAGTGTCATGCTGGGGGGCTGGGGAGGGGCCCCCCTTCCGCTTCCCCCGGAGCTCGCTACTGCCAGCAGAGAGAAGGCTGGGGGGAGTCCTCCTCTCTGGCCCCCAGCCCAGGACAGCCTGCCTGCTACACCCCAAACTCCTCATCCCTGGACCAGCCCCATGCCCCACAGCCCCTCCCACACCCCAACCCTCTCTCCCAGCCAAGAGCCTCCACCCAGCACCCAAACCCCCTCCCAGAGCCTGCACCCAAACTCTCTCTCACACCCAGCATCCAAACCCCCTCCTACACCCCCTCCTACACTCCCTCCCTCATCCCATCCCATCCCTGCACCCAGCACCCAAACTCCTTCCCAGAACCCACACCCCAAACCCCCTCCCACACCCAATCTCTCTCCCAGAACCTTAGGCAAGTGTGTGTATGTGTGTGTGGCGGGGGGGCAGGACTTGGACCCGTTCTGGGCACCACCAATAATTATACAAACCTGCCGCCCCTGATGAAGCCTGCATTTCCCTTTTTTAAAATGTGATCCATTTAATGCTTGTTTCATCCAACATTTTCTCCCTGATTAACTCAGTTCTTTGGACCTAGAATGTTTAAAGGAATGTCGCTCTTTTCACTCCTAGATTACTGGTTGAAATCCAGCCTAGGCTGATAGTAACTGAAAGCTATCACTCTAGAAGAGCTGTTTAGAGATCCATGTGAAGTGGGCTAATGGGTGTCAGTCTGGCGCCTAAAATACAAATGTCCACATGACAAAACCAGTACACAAATTTGGCTCTAAATGACATTCTCAGCCATGAGACCAAGGCCTAAATGAGCCAGGGAAGCTTAAATATCCTCTTATCCCTTGAGGCGGTGCATCCAGGTCAGCGGGTGATGCACACTGCCAGGACAGTATAAGGAAGCTTACACTGTTGCTCCCTTTGTTCTACCTGTGGATATCAAAGGATTTCAATTTCCCAGGGCTGTCAGTCTGGGCATCTGTTACCAGAACTGAAATAGTAGAAGCTCTGAAGGAAAATAAAGGAGTTGGCAGAGCCTGGGTCTGTTATATATAGAAAGAATGTATCAAGATTTGTTTTCATTTTTAGACCAAAGACACATCATAACTCTGAATAACTTCCTCACTAATGAAAGCTCAGCATTTTAGTTGCAGTAGGCAGTCAGATACTTTGGTGATGCAGGGCCATATGTTCAACTAGATCAATAGAGTGCGCAGATTTCTCCTGAGGGCAGGTTTTTAACCCTTAAAGTACGTGTTTGACTTGCCGCACCAGGTTGTAAATGAGGAAAATAAGGGATAACAATGGGACTTTATGAGTTACAGTAATGGGATTGGGATATGGAACTTTTCAACTCTGTGACCTAGATCCTTAGTGCCATCAGAGCTCTACTCAGCACAGCTGAGGTGACTGGGCACAAAGGAGCCTCTTGTGGCTGTGTGACCCTAAGACCAGCTCTCCACCAGCCCTGCTCTCAGCCTACTTAACAGCAGCGAAGGAGCTGCCCTAAAGAATACTGGCTAGAAATGGTGCCCAAGGGACTAACTTACTGCTGGGGTTGCTGGAGTCCAGTGCTCTGTGGCCATGCTCTGACTCCTTATAAGGGGTTCTAAAGTTGGTCTTCCAGTCAAACAAGCGTAATGTTTTGCAAGTCTGGGTTCAGACTGTAACTTTCTTCCTCTCTCTGCTCCAACCTTCCTATGCCACCATGAGTCAGCCTGAGTACCTGCCCTTCACAGAGAGGGAGAGAGAATATGGAGACTTGGACAGAATTCAAAGTTTCCAAGCTGTCAGCAGCAAGTCCCCATGCAATGTGTCAGGGGTTGTTCAGTGTTCCTTTGGGGAATAGGTTCAGAGTTCCAGCTGGATAATTCAGTGATCACCCTTTCATCAAGTCAGGAAATCTTTGTCATTCTTCTTGAGGCCCTGGTGGTTTGTACTGGGAGGATATGGTGGTGTCTTGTAAATGGGCTAATATTTGTATTCTTTATCTCTCATCCTCCTTTTGGTGTTTCCTCACCATGATGAACTTTGTCAGTCATGTCCCATGTATAGGTCCTGGAGCCTACTGCATGTCTGCTGTCTTAAGGACAATTACAGGTACTCATTCCCTAGGAAATAATTCAGTGGTACACTAAACATTTTGATTGCTAGGACCATGAGATGGGTGGATGACTCATTGCAGAAGTAACAGCTACCTTCTTCCCCTCCTCCACCACAGAACAAAAATAGTGCAATATGTGGTTGGTTAAAGGAAGTTTGCAACCTTTCTGGAACTGCCCTCTCCTCCTGCTTTTCTTGTCATTACTGTCAGAAAAACTTCCAGCCACTAACTCCATAAAGGGATTTTTTTTTAAAGTGATTCAGACTTGCCAGAATAGACCATACAAATATTCCACTGAAATTATGTTCAGACCATTATAAACTAGAGCTGAGTAAGTAATGCATAGTAGATAATATATCACTACTTTTTACTCTTTTTCCATTTGTGGGATATCTTGTAGCAGTGATTTCCTGAAATGCATTTATTACTCCAATCTACTCAGCTCATTTTTTCTGACTACTTTGTATACTTTATGGAGCGATCATGTACCGTTTGCTGTATTTGATCCTTCCTATTTGAAATTCAAGGCTTGTTAATGAGTTGTGATTGGTTCCAAATCTTATGGTATTGTTTCTGTTCCCTGAGTGAATGAGAATAAATCCTACAATTAGGAGGGCTTGAAGAAGCCACTTGGGTTTAAATTCTCGGACTAGGTAGCAGAGAAGCAAGGTTAGCGAATTGTAGACTATTTTAAACTTTTTCTCTTCTAAGTGACCCAGGCGCCCAGAAAAAAAAATCTGTCTAATGTGAGCCTTGTTAGCTGAGGGCAGGATTTAAATTAAATTTTCTAGCATCACATTCACGCAGTGTAAAAGTAATTGTATGTCCTTGTTACCTACAAGATCATAGTCTGGCTCATTTAATTCCTTCAGTACCAGTGCTCTGGAGGGGGTTTTTAGGAACCTTTCCCTGATTCTGCCTCAAATTGTGTCCTATTCCACACACACTTTAAAACTTCTGGTGTGAGTTTAAAATTCACTATTCCTGAGTATGGAAAGAAGCAAACTTAAAATTTGCTTTCTGCAAGTATTTGTGTGGATAAAACTTGATCACTCTGATGTTCCTGGAAAATGAACATAAAAGGGGTGCAAGCATAGCCACAGTGAATTAATTTGGAAAGTTAAATGACTTCTCATAAAACATGCCATCCATGGTGGTGAGTCAGAAGTGTGTCCTTCCCAGTTGGGACCAGAACCCCTCATACAGGAAGTTCGCAAGATGGATTCGGGGTCTGAGTTTGAGGCTAGCAAGGGTCTGAGCCTCATCGAGGTGGATGAAGATGACGAAGAGGAGGCAAGTGGCCCTGGGCTTGGGCCTCACTCTGATAACCTGCCAAGAGTCCAGCAGACAACCTCATAATGCAGCAGTTAGGTTCATCAGCAGCCCTCAGAAGGGCACCCTTGCCCCTGAGCACCGAGGTTGGCAAACCCCTCCTTCAGGGGCTTTGCCAACCTCGGTGCTCAGGGGCAAGGGTGGCAGCTCAGATCCCTCCCTCAGACACCCTCCCTCAAGGCATATGAGCATTGGCATTGGTGGCCCATAGGTTGGGCAGCCTGCCTGATAAGAGTGGGCCCCTCTCAGATGAAGGGATAGCACTATCACAGGTTTGGAGTGGGACTGATATCCTGCAAAGGAATATGGAGCAGTTAGGGAGGAACTCCCCACTGTTGCCAGGTGGCATCACTCCTAACAAAACGCAGGCACAAGATTCAACAGCTGATATCCTTGGAGCTTATCAGGATCTGATCACCCACTTGGGAATCTGTCTAAAGGGGTTAAAGAAAAGATTTGGAAGGGGGAATTTGGATTTATTTATCTTGCTGTTCAGGGAAGAGCAGACAGAGGAGGGGAGCACAAAAACAAGGAGGACAAATCCTGCAGAACTTAAGTGCCTCAAACTCTTGAGAACCAATCTGCTGCCTTTCACATTTATGTGAATATCATTTGTGTGTGGAGCTCTGGGAGGTATAGTTCCATTTTACGTATTGTGATAAAGTTCCTCCTCTATCCTGGTGGGTCCTGCGCTTATTGGCGGATTTTCTTGCCTCAGAGATTCACCATGTGGGTTGGGGAACAGCCCAGAGACCTTCCCCTCTGGGAGAATCCACAGTCCAGGTCAATTGAGAGGTTTGGGGGGAACCCAGGCCCGCACTCTACTCCAGGTTCCAGCCCAAGGCCCTGTGGACTGCAGCTGTCTATAGTGCCTCCTGTAACAGCTGCATGACAGCTACAACTCCCTGGGCTACTTCCCCATGGCCTCCTCCAAACACCTTCCTTATTCTCACCACAGGACCTTCCTCCCGGTGTCTGACAACACTTGTGCTCCTCAGTCCTCCAGCAGCATACCCTCTCACTCTCAGCTCCTTGCGCCTCTTGCTCCCAGCTCCTCACTCCCACCACAAACTGGGGTGAGCTCCTTTTTAAAACCCAGGTGCCCTGATTAGCCTGCCTTAATTGATTCTAGAAGCTTCTTCTTAATTGGCTCCAGGTGTCCTAATTAGCCAGCCTGCCTTAACTGGTTCTAGCAGGTTCCTGATTACTCTAGTGCAGCCCCTGCTCTGGTCACTCAGGGAACAGAAAACTACTCATCCAGGGACCAGTATATTTGCCCTCTACCAGACTCCTGTACCCCACTGGTCTGGGTCTGTCACAGTATTGGCCTTAATAGTGAGAGCTCATGCTACATATGGGGGCAGCCTGGGCAAGGCCTGACAGAGAATTTAGGCAGAGGGTGACCGAAGAGCCTGATTTACCCTGAAGTATAATAGACCAGGAACTTTTGCTAGAGTGTGTGACTACTTATCACTCTGCCCAGCTGGCATTCACAGACAGCAAGTTGCCAGTGCCAAAACCTCAAGTTCAAAATCTAGATATAAAAGCTAGTGTAGTCTCTGCATTTAATGATGGGAAATGTTTTTGTTCCCAATCCAGGTACAAACACTGCTGTAAGAAGTGCGGGGGTCAGCATAGCCCACACTCCTGTTATGTGGGAAAAGGGCGGTTCCAACAGGGTAGTAGGAAAGGGAGTCTGCAAGGTCTGAATGCTTCAGGAGATGCGACTGGGTAAGGCAATAATTATGGAAAAGGCTCCTTCTCCAATTAAGGTACAGGTGTTATGGGACTTGTTATTGGATTACCCTAAGAAAACATATGCTGCTTATTTATGGAATGGATTCTCGCCTGGTTTTCAAATCTCTAATGACGGCAGGGGTGCCACTCCTGGGTAGAGAACTTGAAAGCCGTTAAAGGCTTTGAGCATATAGTATGGGTGAAGATCATCACAGAGGCAGCAGCAGGGAGAGTGACAGGCCCCTTCAGGTGTATTCCAAGGCCAGAGTTGTGCATCGCTCCCTTGGGTGTGGTACCAAAGAAGGCAAAGGGGGTAATACAGGCGGATCCATCACCTGTCTTACCCCACCCCCAAGGCTCTTTGGTGTATGACCATATTGACCCCCCCGCTGTGTTCAGTGAGATATTCAGCATTTGACCCTGTATTAGCCCTGGTTAGGGAGTGTGGCCCTCTGGTGCTGTTGGGAAAATGTAACATCATTCCGGTTGTTTCCAGTGCCTCCCAGGGACTTTTACCAGCTTAGGTTTCAGTTCGAGGGCCAAAGCCATGCTCAGGGGTGCTCGGAGTCATGTGCCACTTTTGAAATAGCATTGAACTGGACACAGTTTTGGGTGTTTCTAGGTTACCTACAGAGCAGTTGGAACTGGTCAGGTTACTGATAGGGGCTCTCAGAGGGGCAAAGAAAATTACTCTGAGGGAACTTCAGGTGGTCATGGGGCACCTAAACTTTGCATGCTGGGTGGTGGCTCCTGGTCAGGCATTTTGTGGCTGTCTGGCGTCAGACTCCTCTGGAGTGTGAAGACCCCACCACTTTATCAGAGTGACAAGGGGAATGAAGGGAGACTTAGAAGTGTGGGAAATTTTCCTGGAAGAGTTTAATGAGGTTTCAGTAGGGTGTTCAGACTGAGCTGCAGGTACACTCTAACACCTCAGGAGGCATAGATTTTGCAGTTTATTTTCAAGAAGAGTGCTCTGCCCAGAAGTGTCCAGAAAGTTGCGTGGCTCGGGGTAGTGCAGGTGGCATCACCTTCCTTGAGTTTTTTCCTATGCTGGTCACAGTCATTAAATGGGGGGGAAACTGTCAGAACGAACAAGTCCATTTCTGGTGTGATGACCAATCTGTGGTCTATATTGTAAATAGACAGTGGCTAAGACTGCTCAGGTAATGAGGCTGGAGGGGGCCTTCATTTTAAACTGCTTGCGATTTAACATCCTTTTTCGTGCAGTGCATGTCCCTGGAGTGGATGATGCTGTTGCTGATTCCCTATCTTGATTCCAAGATGACAGATTCGGGAACTCGCCCTGTTGGCCAGCAAGGATCTGCAGGCAATGCTCCGACAACTCTGGAACTTTGGCTCAAGACAGCTGTGGGACTAAGAGAGGGCTGTGTTGCCCCGTGGACTCTGAGGGCCTATAAGGTCAGGTGTTCAGCATTCACAGAATTTAGGGGACAGGAAGGGCTTTACCATGGGTGGCCTGTACCTACACACCAAGTGGTTCAAAATGTGGTATCTTTGGCCCACCACGGTTTGGCTCCCTCCACTATCTCTGGCTGGCTAGCGGGCCTGTCCTACTGGAGTAGGTGGGTGGGTTTCCAAGACACATGTGGGCACTTCATAGTATGGAAACTCTTAGAAGGGTAGTCCAGGAGAGGTGGGATCTGGAAACCCTGACGGGATTAGTACAGACTCTGCTACAGGTTGCAGCTGTGGGAGGTAGGCCATTTTATTTAAGACAGAATTTGTTGTTGCCTTCTTTGGTGCTTGTGAGTGAGTGAGCAGGGGCCTATGGCAGCTGCAGACAAGTCCCAGCATGCGTAAAAGGAAACAGATATAAAACTATGTGTCCCTGTATTTAAGAAACTCAAAAACAGACCACAAGGGAAAGGGGGCTTATGTGGTGTTGAAGAAATGTGCAGATTGGGGCTTTTGCCTGCAATAAGAGACTTGCTAAAAATCTGGGGCCTGCAACCGGGACCACTGTTCATACATGGTGATAGCAGCTTCCTGACAAGGTACCAATTCAGCACAGTATTGAGAAAAACCTTGCCCTACTGTGGTCTTTGTGGCCTATTCTGTTCCTTTGAAGCAGCCTTAATAAATGTTGCTGATAATATCTCATCTTCTTTCCCAGGAGAATCTCTTAACTTTTATTATGGTCCCTTGAATCTGTACAGTTGAGAGGCCATTCTTGCAAGTTTGGTTGCACTCATAAATTTTGATGGTGGTAAATCCATCATCTCTCATGGAATGTCTTAATGTCCTTTCTGATCCTTCCCATCCTGTAAGAAACAAATTCTTATTGTGATTTAAACAGTTGCTGTATATAGATTTATGTAAATTAGTATCTATGCTGTGAACTGCAGTAGTTCCACCTTAGGTTTGTGGTCCTGGAAATGGGCACAGAATCGTAGAAGATTAGGATTGGAAGAGACCTCAGGAGGTCATCTAGTCCAATTCCCTGCTCAAAGCAGGACCAACACCAACTAAATCATCCCAGCCAGGGCTTTGTCAAGCTGGGCCTTAAAAACCTCTAAGGATGGAGATTCCACCACCTCCCTAAGTAACCTATTCCAGTGCTTCACCATCCTCCTAGTGAAATACTGTTTCCTAATATCCAACCTAGACCTCTCCCACTGCAACTTGAGACCATTGCTCCTTGTTCTGTCATCTGCCACCACTGAGAACAGCCTAGCTCCGTCCTCTTTGGAACTCCCCTTCAGGTAGTTGAAGGCTGCTATCAAATCCCCCATCACTCTTCTCTTCTGCAGACTAAACAAGCCCAGTTCCCTCAGCCTCATGGTAAGATGTCTTCCCACTACAGATGTGTGGCTGAAGTCTCATGGGGGCTGCCCATTACCAGGGTCTCCTGTGCATATACTTTAGTTCTTTTTAAAGCTGGTTGAAAAAACATGTTTACAATGAAACATTTTGAACAAAATAAAGTTCAAAATGTATCTTTTAACCTTCCTGAAAATTTCTAATAATGAACTGAAATTTTTTAGATTTAGCTCATGAAAAATGTTGACTCATTCTGGCTTGTGAAAACTGAAAAAAAAAAGGGTTTTGATTTTTGCCCCCTGCCCTTTCTCTACCTTTATTAAATTCTCTGTCTTTCTTTCATTGAAATAAGGGGAGAAAAAGTAAAAGAAAAACTGAGAAAAGGTGAGAAACACTCACTTTCTCTTCCTTCTTTATTTATTCCTATTGGAAAAATAGCAAAGAAAGAAAAAAATGGGAGAAAATTGGAGGGAGGGGGAGAAACACTTTCTCATGGTTTTATTGTTGTCAAATGAAAGTGTGGATTTTGTTTATAAAGTAAGAGAAAGTAGCACTTGCTCTCACTTTTCACACTTTCCAGTTGAAAAAAAGAAAGCGTGAGAAAGTGTTTTCCTTCCCTTTTTTGATCTTTTTCCATTGGAAAAATGAGACAGGAAAGTTAAAAGGGGAAAGGAAATGGAAATGGAAAAAAATCCAATACAGAACATCAAAAACCGAAAATTTTTAATTTTCAAAAACTGAAATGTAAATGAAAAATCCAATAGAAAATTGCCTATCAAAATGTAAGTGAAAACAGTTGACTGCAAAATTTCATTTTTGACAGGCATATTTTTGGCAGAAGAATTACAACTAGCTCTAGGTAGCTCAGTGGTTTGAGCATTGGCCTGCTAAAGCCAGGATTGTGAGTTCAGTTCTTGAGGGGGCCACTTAGGGTTCTGGGGCAAAAAACTGTTTGGGGATTGGTCCTGCTTTGAGCAGGGGGTTGGACTAGATGACTTCCTGAGGTCCCTTCTAACCTTGATATTCTATGATTCTAGCACTTTGATATAAACCAAAAAAACTTCTCTGTTTGATTAAAAAAACCTTTTTTCCCCCTTCTTCTGTTCAAGAAGGAAAGGATAGGGAACTCAGAGAATCTCAGACCAATGACTTTACCATTGCTAATTAAAAATATATTTTACATCTTTATATACCTTTCATCTCAAAGGATCACAGAGCATCTTACAGACCACCAGATTATGCACTCAGCAATCCTGAAACAAGCTGTAGATTCATAGATTCCTACCCCAGAAGGGACTCTTGTGACCATCTAGTCCAGGGGTGGACAAACTTTTTGGCCCAAGGGCCACATCAGCATTGCAAAACTGTATGGAGGGCCTGGTAGGGAAGGCTGTGCCTCCCCAAACAGCCTGGTCCCTGCCCCCTCCCATTTCCTACCCCCTGACTGCCTCATGGAATGCTCACAAAATTAGCAATTCAGAGATATTCAAATAAACTCTATTTAATAAAGATACATTTTAATGGAAATAAACATAAAACCTTACTTATTATTATAAATATACCATCATAACAATGTATTACAATAATTAAAACAAACTTAACTCCTTTCCACGCCCTCTTTGATTAATTTGAACAATGCAGCCCTTTTTTACAATGCATCAAAGTCCGGTGTCATTCTTGTTGTGGAAATCTGCAATACCGAGCTAAGATGCTGATCAGTTAACTGGGATCTGTAGCGAGATTTGTTGTAATTCAGCAAGGAAAATGTTTGTTCACACACACAGGTGGAGCCAAACAAAACAAGGATTTTCTGTGCCACCTTGCGGATATTTGGGAACTTTGTTTCACTCAAGGAGGCATAAAACTCATCCAGTTTTTCTAAATTGTACTTTTCCTTCAAGGTGTAATCACACTGGAGATCAATGTGCTCCAGTTGTAATTCTTGTGGGGCTTTCTTGTAGTCAAATGGCAGTGGGCATTTTGCTGTCCTTTTCTCTCTGCTCTGGTGACACTTCCAAGTATTTCAGTGTTGGAAAGTGAGCGAACACTTTGTCCTTAATTTGTTTTGAAAACAAGACTAACTTGGTTTTGAAAGCTGTCAGACTAGAATACAATTTGTGTACAAACACATTCTTTCCTTGCAGGTTTACATTAAGTTCATTTACATGTGCCAAGACATCCACACCAAAAGCGAGGTCGCACACCCAGGTTGAATTCTTTAATTCAGGGAAATCATTTTCTTTCCTCTGCATCTCCAGAAAAGTGCGAATTTCATCTCTGAGCTCCCACACTCGCTGCAGTACCTTTCCTAGGCTGAGCCAGCGGACATTTGTATAATAAAGTAAGTCCTGTGTGTTCAGCGTCAGTGTCTTCAAGAAGGGAAATGAATCGCCAATGATTAAGTCCCCTCGCTCTTATGTAGTTCACTATTTTCACTACTGTGCAAACAACATGATCAATGTTCAGGACATTTTTGCAGAGGGCCTCCTGATGTATAATACAATGCAGAAAAATCACCTCTATATCAGGGTCGTCTTCTTTTACTTTGTCCTGAATTCTTTTTAAAAGTCCTACATTTTTCCCTGTTAAATTTGGTGACCCATCTGCGATTATGTTTGCCAGTTTACTCCAGGGGAGCTTCAGATGTTCAAGGCACCCCTACACCCTCTCGTATAAATCTGATCCCTTAGTTGTGCCTTTCATTGATTCCATTGATAAAAATTCCTCTGTGATTTCTAATTTGTCATCAATTCCTCTGACAAAAATCAGTAACTGTGCTGTGTCCTTAATGTCAGTGCTGTCATCGAGAGCTAATGAAAACAATGTAAAGCCCTGCGCTTTCTTGTTCAACTCAGAAGCCAAATGTTCATCAATCACTTCTCCACGGCGAGTAACAATTCTTCGTGACAAACTAATGTACTCAAATTTGTTTTGGTATTCTGGGCACAGCATGCCAGAAACATCAACCATGCATTCTTTCCAAAACTCTCCTTCAGCAAAAGGATTATTTTGTTTAGCGATTTTAGAACGTAACTTGCCTTTGTAGTGGCTTCCTGAATTGCAGATTGTCGCGCATAAATATTTTGATGAGTTCTTAAGTTGGTGGCGAGTTGCTCAGCTTTTTTTGCCCTTTCCTCAATTGTTAAATTGCTGCCATAATTAGGATGTTTCGTTGAAAAATGGCAATTCAAGTTGCACTCCTTGAACACGGCGATGCTATCCTGACAAATCAGGCATACGGCCTTCGAGTTCATGTTTGTGAAAAAATATTTTGCATTCTATTCTTTGTTGAAAACCCGACACTCATTGTCCACTTTTCTTTTTTTTTGCAGCACTTATTTTTGAAAGGGAAAAGAAAATCCTAACTACTGCCCTTATATCATACTGCTGTTTTACAAGATGGCACGCACTGTGAAAAAACTGGGCCCTCTCTCTAGCCTGGATTTGTCGGGCGTCAGTGCCCCTGAGAATTTTGAGCCATGGCACTCTATCCCAGAACCCATGTGAACAAGAAGAGGCAGGTGTAAACTCACCTGAAACTTTATGCCCCAGCCACCCCAAAAATGTTCTTACTGTTGTACTTTGAGTTCTGTTTGCACTGTTGTGTTCATTAAAAGTTTGTATATAATAAGGGATGTTACCGTGGTGTGGCGAGAGGACTCATGAGGTGTGGCACGTGGGGGGGCTTCACGGGGTGGTACCAGGGACTCCTATGGGTCCTGCTGGCAGTGTGACACCAAGGCAGTTGTGCCATGTGTGGAGGAACTCAGACAGGAGCAGCTATGGCCCTGGGCAGTTTCCCTCCACCTTAGGCTTTCGAGGGTGGGGCCATAGGAAACCAGGAGGGGATTTGGCACATTGCTGCATAGGATAATGAGGTCATACCTGCGCAATGTGGCGTTTTGCATGCAGAATCTTCCCTGAAAATGTTGGTAAAAATGAACTGCTCATCACTGAGAAGCGCTGGGCAGAGCATGGCAAGCCCCTCATCCCGCTCCATCGGAGCCCCGGGCAAAGAGCAGCAAACCCTCTGGTCCCACTCCTTGGGCAGGACTGCCAGGCAGAGCGCAGCAAACCCCTGACGCCGCTCTCCTGGCCGGAGCACAGGAGCCCCTGGTTCCGCTCCCCCAGCCGGACCACCGGGCAGAGCGCAGCAAGCCTCTGGCCCTGCTCTCCCTGCCAGAGCACCAGGCAGAGTGTGGCAAGCCCCCAGCCCCACGTCCCCAGCCAGAGCTCACGGGCCGGATAAAATACAGTGTCCATTACAGAAATAAAATAACCTCTGTAGTCCTACTTGAGATTGTGCTGTTTATGCATCCAATGGTTGCATTAGACTTTTTGGCCATAGCGTTACACTGGAAGCTCATGTTCAGCTGATTATTCATCATTGCTCCAAAACCTTTTTCAGTCACTGTGTCCCAGAATAGAGTTCACCATCATGTAATTATGGCCTACATTCTTTGTGCCTAGATGTATAGGTTTACATTTAGCCATATTAAAACACATATTGATAGCTTGTGACCACCTTACCAAGCAATCCAGAGTGCTCTGTATCAACGACCTTTTATCTTCATTATTTACCATTTTCCCAATTTTTATGTCATCTGCAAACTTTATCAATGACGCTTTTGTGTTTTCTTCTAGGTTATTAACAAAAAATGTTAAATAGAGTAGGTCCAAGAACCATCCCTGTGGGATCCAAATAGAAACACACCTATTTGATGACAATTCCCCATTTACAATTACCTCTTGAGACTTATCACTTAGCCAGCTTTTAATACATCTAATGTGTGCCATGTTGATTTTATATCACTCTATCTTTTTAATCAAAAAGTCATGTGGTACCAAGTCAGATGCCTAACAGATGTCTCAGTATATTACATCAACACTATTACCTTTACCTTTAAGCCAAACTTGCAATCTCATCAAAAAAAATATCAAGTTGGTTTGACAGGATCTATTTTCCATAAGCCTATGTTGGTTTCCATTAATTACATTACCTACTTTAATTTTTTATTAATTGAGTACCATATGAACTGTTCCATTATCTTTCCCAGGATTGATGTCAGACTGACAGACTCGGGTCTTGCCATTTACTCTTTTTAACTATTAGCACAACATTAACTTTATTCTAGGCTTCTGGAACTTCCACCATGTTCCAAGACTTTTGGAAAGCAACAGCCAGCTCTTCAAAAACTCTTGGATGCAAGTTATCTGGACTAGGTAATTTTAAAATGTCTAACTTTAGTAGCTGCTGTTCAAAATCCTCATAAGGTATTAGTGGAATGGAAAGAGTGTTATATGATATGACTACATCATCTGTTTATTTCCCAAATGTAGACTAGAAAAGTTTATTGAACACTTTTGCCTTTTATGTATTATTGCTGATAATTTGACTAGATCTAGTAATGAACAAATACCTTTGTTAGGATTCTTTTTGTTCCTAATACAGTTCAAAAATTCCTTCTTGTTTTGCTTAACTCAGCTAGTCATAGATTTGTGTCCCTTTGCTTCCCTTATCAATTTTCTACAGTGCCTAGCTTCTGATTTATATTCATTAGTATTAACGTTCCTTTTCTTCCATTTTTTATATATACTTTTTTTTTATATCTGCTTTCACTTCATCTCTAATCAGGTCATTTTTTAACATCAATATAGCCTTCTTCAATTGTGGTATTGTGGCTTTTGGGACATCTAGTAAAGTGTTCTTAAAAAATCCAAATGATCATTTGTATTTCTCTGATTAATTTTTTCTTCTCAGCTGATTTGGCTCATAATTGTTTTCAGTTTTGTGAAATTGGCTCTTTTAAAGTACCAAGGATATATATTACTGGTCTGGATTTTATTCTGTTTGCACATTATAAATGTGTTCAAGTCATAATCACTTATACCTGAGTTATTGTTAAAGTTAAGTTTTGTGATCAGTTCCTCTTTGTCTGTCAAGATGAGGTCTGATATAGAATACCCCCATGTTGTATGCAACACTTTTGGAGTTAGGAATTTGTCATCTATAATATGTAGAAATTCCACGAAGTTTTAATACTGGCAGCATGAGATCACCATCATATTTCTCTCAAATTGAAGGCTCCCATGATCATGGAGCCTTTCCCCCTACACATTATAGATAGGTGTGTAAATAGCCAGTCATCCTGTTCCCTACTTTGATTTGTTGGCCTGTAGCAGGCACCAATTAATATCTCATCTTATGCTTTATCTGTTAGGACATTGATCCACAAATATTCAAGATAATTTTCTTCTGAGTAAATCAGTGACTTGGAAACAGGTAATTTTTGATCTAGAGTGCCACTTCTCCTCCCTTTTCCCCACTCTATCCTTCCTAAATAAATCATAACCATTGATTTTAATATTCTAATCATGGGAATCATCCCACCAGGTTCCAATGTAGGATGGCAGACAGCACTTAACCCATGCACAGCACAATGTGGCTCAGTGTGGGTAGGAGGCTGGATGTGAGAAAATGGAAGAAAACTTGGCCAGAAACACTAAGGGAAATTTAAGCTCTTATCATTAGTGTCATGGGTTCTTTACTCTCCATATAGACCAATAACAAACGCATTTTAAGGTCTCATCTGAATAACTACATGCTACTCATTTTATCTATCCAAAGATAAACAGCATATTAAGTTCTGCTGGGATTTGAACCTGTGGTTCTTTGAAGTCTAGATGTGTTAAATCTGTTTTTGATTCTATGAAAATACACCCTTGTAGCTGGCTTGTATCATAGGGAAAGCAGTGTTCTCTCTAATTATGTAAAGTCTGCATAGTACAAAGTGAGTCAGAGTGCATATTTGTGAGGGGGGAGGTGTCTCCACTTTGTCTATGTACCTGTAAATGTAGGGTCACTGAGTTTTGCAACTCCAGTCTCTACTTGCTCAGGTTCCTTTGGTTCTGGCAAAGGGAAAGGAGCATTTCTCTCATTTCCAAATGCTGGTGTTATTTTTCCACAGTTGCTGCTCATAGTGTGTAATGTTTCATTGATTGGAAAACATCCATGGAAGAGAAGGACCTTTCCCCTCATCCTCCAGGAGGAGGAAATTCTTTAACAGCAAGAATATCAAGGGCATTTTATGGTAGCCTGTGTCTGAAGGTCATACTCTGTTCGTCAGGCCAGCCCAAGCTATGGAGCCACAGAAAAGAAATTCTCAGCTCCTAATCTGAATTTGAATTTTGTTCAACTGCTGCCTGGTTTATTCACTCACTTGCTTGCTCCAGCTTGTTCTGCTCAGGGGTCTGTCTATCTTGGCCTGAGGGAAAGAGAGTCAGATGTGGTGTGTGTAGGGGGTAATTCTTACGCCTCATGCTCTGACACCTCCCTCTTTGAGAAGTCTGTCTCTGCAACAACAATAACAGAAGATCTCCTTTCCAGCTTGGTCCTGGTTGGAAGCTGAGCTCATGTTTGTATATCCTGGCTGCTGAGATGGAAAGTGTGAATTTTACAGAAAATTAAATCTCCAGAAAAGAAGGATAGTGGGCAGGACGATGGAAGAGGGGGTCACACTGGGGAAAGAGACTTGCATATGGAGATCCCATTATGTCCAGACCTCACAGTGTCTCCCCATGCACACATGCCAACTGCAATGTGTATAGGGTATGAAGCAAAAAGCTTCAGACTTAGCCAAAGAGAGAGGCCCCAGCATACGTTGCTATGTTTAGCACTAAAGTCAGTATGGGCCCTGACTCCCAGCCAGTCACACTTGCATTACTAGATACGATTGTGTTAAACATAGCACTTTTTGCAAAGGCCAGAGAAATTCCTTTTGTGTTTTCCTGCACTTCTTCTGTACATTCAAAAGGGCTTCAACTTCAAAGAGAAAAGACACAACTAGTATAAACACCCCTTATCCACCACGTGAATAGTAGGGGTAGGTGGGGCCTGGTGAAATGAAGTCAGTCCTGCTGCACACACTGTGGATTGCAGCTCATTAGCAATTGGGCTTGGGATGAAATTTTATAAACAACTATGGAGGGAAAGACATGCTCTTCCCCCTCCCCCGCCCCGAATCGCCTTAGTGCTATTAGATCACTTGCAAGCACTGGACAGAGAAGCGGTTAATTAGAGCTACAGGGAGCCATGCAGTAGCTGTGCCAGTTGGCTCATGTTGACCTGTTTGTGACTGAAAAGTCAGTTTGGATTAATTTTTTGGTGCTTTGGGATTTTTTTTCCTTTTAAATGTCATAATTTCTGGCCTACGAAAAGCCAGAAATAGTGGAAGAAAAGAAATAATAAGTGTGTGTTCTTTCCAGCATTCCCAAATGAGGTCTCCCTGCCCTGTCCCAGTCCGTAGCCTTGAGCTTCATGCTAGCCAGCTGTGAGCTCACTTCTCAAACCATACTCTGAGCTCTTATAAGGGGCACTGCCAACTCTTAGATCATGGCCTTGTCTGTAATCTGGTCTACCATATTCTGAATCCTGGCAAACCATCCTTTTCTAATAAAGTCTGGGGTGAAATAGGGTGAGAAACAAGGTCCTAGAAACCAGTCACATGATACAATTATTTGTATGGTTTATGCAGCATCAGCTTTCAGAACAACAACTGGAAGGAGAGTGACCATGACAATAATAGATTGAGCCTAGTCAAAATCTCAGATGCTCCTCTAATCCATTGTGCATTAACATCAGTGGAACGTCATAACATAACTGCATATCCATGCAAGAAAAGAGCGTTTGGGTGGCAGAGTATCATGCTAGTCATGAGAGTCGCACATTCAGAAAGAACAGCAGAGGAATTTTTGAGACATCCAGGTCTGAGCTTGTGTTCAACTGGTAAGTTAATTATCCAAAAAAGCAAGCCCATGTAGGTGGGATGGTTTGAAATCCTGCCTGTCATCATAACCATCTCCATAGCATTGCCACCTCTCCTGAAATCCTCATCTCTACCTTCATTTCCTGTTGAAACAATCTTTTTTTTTTTTTGGCCTCTCCAAATCCCAAGTTTCCCTAGCATGTGCAGAACATTGCTATCCACTTCCTTGTAAAAAGAAGCATGACATCATCCCCTCCTCAGACAAGTACATTGTCTTTCCCTCCATTTCAGAATTGCAGTCCATGCACTCTCTGTCATTAATAATCACCGAGCTTGCTTCTTTGCCTCCACACAATCTCATCCGTGTCTGGGAAAGTAAAAGAAAGATAGAACCTACTCCTTGCTGCCCTGGTGCCTCCAAAGCACAAACAAAAAATCCAAAACAGTTCATTTTGACATTTTCAGAATAAAACATTTTGATTTTTCAATCTAGATGCACAAGGGGACTTAGGTGTCATTCACAAAACAAAGGAAAAGGTGGTGGGTTCCTAATACAGAATAGTAAGGGCACTCATCTGAGTGGTGGGAGACCCAACTTCAAGTCATTGGAGCAGGGACTTGAACTCAGATGTCCTATTCTCCCTACCCCCAGATGAAAGCTCAAATCACCAGGCCATACAATCATTCTCACTTTCTGGCCCAATAAATGTTATATAATACAAAGTGGAACAGGAGAGAGTGAAAGAACCCATGCCAGAATGCCCAATAGCCTGCTGATTAGAACATTCAGCTGGGATGTGAGAGACCTTGGTTGAAGGTCCTATTCCAGAGTGGGGATTTGAACCTGGATTTCCTACACCTCAGTAGTATAAGGGGACCACCGTCGCCTTTGTCGTTTTATGAAAGATACCTAAGTTCCCTTGTGAATCTATCCCTTCATTTCCAAACATCCTTTACTTTTAATAAAAACGTATTATTAAGGATGTCCAAAATTGAAATGAAATGTTTCATGTTGTTTAACCCAAAATGAATTTTTTTCTGACTTTTTGATTTTTTGAATCTTCCAGTGAATCAAAAAATCAGTTATTTGCACAGCTCTATACAGAAGTCCTCCCATGCTCCCCAGGGAACAAAGAAGCTTCCTCTACACTCACTATTACCAGTTCCCCAACTTCTGCAAACTTCCATGTGACAG
The DNA here is from genome assembly GCF_013100865.1 of Trachemys scripta elegans. Lineage (NCBI taxonomy): Eukaryota > Metazoa > Chordata > Testudines > Emydidae > Trachemys > Trachemys scripta. The sequence goes on along the minus strand of NC_048298.1, from coordinate 142,094,696 downwards.
CAGTAAGGAACAATACCCTGGTAATCTACATCAACAGTTTGAAGGCAAACCATACCATCTGCCACACCATGCCAACAATTGACTGACTCAGTACACAAATTGTCCAAATGCCTTCAACCTCTCCCCTCCCCATCACAAGTATGCTTTTACACCAGCTCTGCCATTGCAAGGACCAGCATGCAAATTATCTGGAAAACAAGACAGCATACCATTGCCAGACCTTGGAGTTTAGAGAAATGAAACCCCAGGCTTTCACAGGTAACAAAAATAGCCCTTATGCTACAAAATCTCAGCTTTCACTGGAATGGGGAACAACTTCAGCGAATGCCTTGCTACAGGAATTTTCCTAAGGCCTAGCACTCAGATCAACAACTAGGGCAACAGAAGATGACTGCTTCAAACTCATGGTATTGAATGCCAGGTTGGTCACTAACCAAACCAGCACCAGTCATGATTTGGTTTTGGATGTGACACTCGACCTTGCAATGCACCACAGAGAACCAGTTTCAAACTGCCTCCAATCTGATGATAACCCAACTAGTCCCCTCTAGCTACTCTATACAACACAAACCCAGCAAGTGCCCACACAGAAGCAAAAAGAAGAAAAAGGCGGGAAGAGTTCCTCTTCATGTTCCCCTTCATCCTCAGATCAGAAGGTGTCTCATACTAGAAACTAAAAATTCTGAATACATCATGTGACACGGTGTACCTGGCCTTCGTGGCTCCCTGCTGGAGCCTCCTCGGTCACACTGCACCTTGCCCCAGGAAAGGAGAAGTGAAGATGGATCCTCCAGGCCTGATTAGAGAGGCCTTATAGGAGCAACAAACCAGAGCCCAGCAGGGCCCGAGTAGGTCATTTCCTTGCTGGGATCAGAGGGGCAAGGCATGGAGCTCCTGTCAGAGTTTGGTTCTGGCTGTATTTGCTTATGCTGGGAGGAAAAAGGACCTCAGAACTTTAACCCTGAGGAACTGGGTGAATTTAAGGGACCACGTGGGAAGAAGCCTATGGAAGTAGCAACAAAAAAGTGAAGTGAGCGGTATGTGGCTGCTGTTTATAGGGTCCCTGGGTTGGAACCTGGAGTAGTGGGTGTGTTATGAAAGAACTGGATTTGACATAACCTGCAGCCATCTTGTGCATTTAGCCCCAGTAAACTGGAAGCAAGGATACCACAGAGTGAGGAAAATCTGGCTTTGGTTTAGGCAGACAGAACAAAAACATCTGCACAACTGCAGTGTGTTACTAACAAGGACAGATTCATGAGGATGAAGAGGAGGGGGAGAAAAGTGTGGGAAAATGATCTTGGTCTGGGTGCCTGTGTTTGTAAGTTTTTTGTTGGAAGTTGCATTGCTGATAAGTAGAATAATAAATTATTATTTGCTGTTGCTAGGGAGATTGTTAGCTTATTTGAGGCCATTATGAATTATGTGCTTTGTCTGAGAAAACCTATAAAGAGTTTAGTTAGAGAGTGTACTTTGGAGAAGCTTGGGAGAAAAGTTTGAGAGGATTTCTACTAGCTAAGAGACTGGCATCAAACTCCCCAGCAGCTAGGAGAGAGGCTGGCCACCGGAACCCTGCTGCTGAATCACTCAACACCACCTCAGACTTTGGGTAACTATATTCTGTGGCATTCTAGACTACTGCATTTTTGACGTGTGCTTTGTACTTAACAAAAACAAGGATTTTTGGGTGGAAGCACTCTTGTGTGTACTGATCATTTATCAGATGGAGGTGCTGTGTCCCCCACTGATCTATTTCCTGACACTGCCTGGAAAACAGAGACTAGTTATCATAGCTTTGGGTTCAGATAACCCTGGGTAACAGGTGGGCTTGCGTTCCTCCACCAACAAAGTGGTATAAACCCCAAGAAGGGGACAATGCTCATTCAGAAGCCTGAACACAGAGCTGCATTTAAAGGACCCCGAGCTGAGGCTGAAGACCTTGGTGAGAGCAGATAGCCAATTTTTTTAAAATTCTTTGCTACCCTGGAAGTGGTTAATTTTGACCTTGTGATTTGGCTGAAGACCTACTGAGGTCATCTGGCAGCCTGCAGGGTGAGAAAAGGACTGTGTACCACACCCAGCCACTAGGAAGTGCTCATGGGGTGAGTGTCCCCTATAATACATCCATATAGCCTCAAGGCCAAAAACCCAACAGAGGCCTAGGACTCCTGTGGGTCTATAGACCACTGGATTAAGAGCATAGAGACTCCCTGGGGTAACTAATGGACTGGTTGTCTAGTATGATACTGGAGTTGCCTAATTTCATTGTTCTTGGTGACTGCAACTGCCACAAAAACAACATTGTAGCATCTGAACTCCTCACGTGCTTGGAGCCCATAGGACAAACAGTCTCTGGCCCCAAACATTCAGCCAGGCACATGCAGGACCTGATCTTCTGCCTGCATAGAGCAAGGACATCACTGCGGTCCTGGTCAAACCATCACCCCATCCAGGCAAAGATCATGGTCTAGCCCAGGGGTCTCAAACTCAAATGACCATGAGGGCCACATGAGGACTAGTACATTGGCCTGAGGGCCGCATTTACTGACACCTCCCCCCGCCGCCCTCGACCCCGTCCCCACTCCACCACTTGCATGAGGCCCCGCCCCTGCCCCGCCTCTTCCCACCCCTTCCCTACCCCCATTCCAACCCCTTCCCTGAAATCCCCACCCTAACTCCACCCTCTCCCTGCCCCCAGGGGGTGCAGGAGGGGTGTGGGGTGTGGCAGGAGCTCAGGGCAGGGAGTTAGGGTGTGGGATGCAGGAGGGGTAAGGGGTATGGCAGAGGATCAGGATGCAGGGTGCAGCAGGGGGCTCAGGGCAGGGGGTTGAGATACAGGAGGGGTGCAGCGGGGGGGTCAGGGCAGGGCATCAGGGTGCAGCAGGGGGGTCAGGGTGCAGGGGTTGGGGTGCATGAGGGGTGCGGGATGCAGCAGGGGTTCAGGGCAGGGGGTCAGGGTGCAGCAGGGGGCTTAGGGCAGGGGGTTCGGTTGCAGGAGGGATTCGGGGGCGGGGTCCGGCCCGATGCGCACTGGGGCAGGGCAGGCTCCCTGCATGCCTGCCTGCCCTGCCCTGCCCCTGTGTCGCTCTGGGAAGCGGATGGAACCTGCGGAAGGAGGGTGCAGGGGTGTGTGCGGCTGTTGCTTCAGGCACCGCCCCGAGCAGCTCCAATTGGTCGGGCCGGAGCCGCTCTAGGTAAACGCAATGAGGAGCTCACGGGCAGCAGAAAATAACCCCGTGGGCTGTGTGTTTGAGACCCCTGGACTAGATGACCTCCTGAGGTCCCTTCCAACCCTGATATTCTATGAGATGAAGCACACAGGCAGATGACTGGAATCTCAGTGGAAAAACCCTGCTCTGACTCCAGCTTTAAACCACACAAAGTGTTTCTGCAAGGCTGTACCACCTCAGTAACAAAAGCAAAGAGAACCTTCGACTCCTCTGCCACCACAGATGCAAAATCACAACCAGCAACACAATCAACTGAGAGTTGGCAGACCCCTGTTCAAAACCCTTCTTCATGAGTGGGAAATTGAACCTGCCAAACCCCACAGGTGGTTTGCCGCTTAGTGGAATGGTCACCCTAGGTTATTAAACTAATAACAAAAGGGATGGGTATAAAGAGGAACTATATGAGCACTTATTAAACACAAAATTGAGATGTTGAGAGCAAAATTAATCTAGGAACCAAAGGACACAAAAGACATTTTAAAATTGCCTACAGACCAAGCTAGGAGCCTGGGTAACAAACCAGAGCTATTGAAAGTGCTCATTTATAAGCATACATTAGATCTTGTTGACATTATTGAATAATGTCACATTCATTGGGGTAATTATGGGATAATTCATATAATTGGAATGTTAAAAACAATGGTTAAAACCTATTTAGAAAGGACTGAGTGGGCTAAATGGGAAGGGAAGTGGCACCTTTTGTCAAAAATAGCATTATCTGTTTCTGAGTCACTAATAACTCAGAAGAACATTATCGTCAATGATTATGGATCAAAGTCCTAACAGATAACTGAATTTGTCCAACATGGAGTCACCTATCATAGTTATACAATTACTCCTGAGGGAATTCTGCACCAAAAAATGAATATTCTGTGCCAAAAAATTAAATATTCTGCACGCAATATATTACAAATTTTGCAAAATTCAGCATATTTTATTTGTCAAAATAACACAATATAATCACACCATTTTCAGTTATTTGTTGACAAGTATTTTGAAATAAATTACCAAAATAATTGAAAATGGTGTGATTATATTGTTATTGTGTTTCTGTGTTATTTTGACAATTAAAATATGCGAACTTTTCAGAATATTAATTTTTTGGTGCAGAATTCCCTTAAGGGTATCAGGGTTCTGTGTGGCACAATCTGGATGTGGGCAGCTTGGTGGGGGGTCTAGGGCAGGGGGGAATCTGGGTGCACTGGGGCTCGGTGTGGGGTTCTGGGTGCAGGGGGAATGGGACTCTGCAAGGTTGGGGAGGTGAGCATGGTTAAGGCTCAGTGGGGTGGAGTGGGATTGGTGGGATGAGGTGTCAGGACATAGTTGGTTGGGGCTCACTGGGGTGGAGGTCCGGGTATGGGGGGGCTCCTGATGCAGGAGGTGAGGCTCATCATGGTGGGGGGTTCTGGGTGTGGGGGGCTCCTGATATGGAGGGGGCTCGATGGCGGGGGGTTCCTGATGCGCGGGTGGGTCACTGTACAGGGAGCTGCTCTCCCTGTCTGCCCAACCCCCATGCATTCAGACCCCCCCCCGCTGAGTCTCACTCCCTGCACCTGGAACTGCCCCCCTGAGCCTGCCCCACACACACACCAAGACCCCTCCCCACATAGTGCAGAGCTTCCTGCAGCCAGAGGAAGTTTCTGGGGCTTGATCTGACCCAGCCCCGGCATCCCCAGCCCTGGCATCCCCAGACCCCCTTCCCCTCAGTGATTTACCTCTCCTGCTGGCTGCCTGAACAGATGCATCTGAGCTGCCGAGCTGCCAGGAGGCGTGAGTGAGCACTGGTGCAACATCTCTTTGCTTTCCCTCATAAACCATTTTCTGCAAGGAAGCAAAGGGATTCTGCGGAGGTGCATTTTTCTGCTGCACTGCAGTTGTGCAGCATTTCCCCAGGAGTATACAATGTATGGAAACAGTTAAGTGCCTGAGGAAGCGCTGTTCAGAAGCCAGCAAGCTGCAGGGAGCTGCCTAAGTTAGCCAGGACATGGGATCCACACATGGCAATCTTGAAGTGGTGAGAGATGGGGAAGCCCCTATGCATCTGTGCCTGGCTAAAGCAAACACCCCTCTCAGGATCAGTTCTACGGAACTGCTACTGTTGCAAGTACAAGGACATGCATTATTGAGTGGAATGCCAAAGAAGAATACAAAGTCAGACCCATCTCTTGCTGGAGACTCCTCAAGAATTGTTACCACATCAGGATACCAGACAAGAGGCAGGTAGCAGACTCTACTCTGGACCCTGTACACACAAGGAAAAGGGAATCAACAGTAAGTCAAATCACCTGTCAAACAGCAGTGCCTGGGCATATGACTGTGCTGAGAAGGAAGAGAGGCTGCAGGAAGGGGAGGCCAGCGGGGGGAACAGACCAGCAGTACCACACAGAGCAAACAAATGCGTCTAGGGCTTTCAGGCAGCTGGCAGCTTTGGCTGTCTTCCTTTAGAAGATTAATCAAAATCAATGTTTCCATGAAACATTTTGTTTTTGATTAATCTGCATTTTTAGATGGAAAAATGTGCCGTTGGAAAATTTCCAACAGCTCTTGAAGTGTATGACTACTGTGCATCATGGAGCTGAGATTCATAAGTTTCAAGGCCAGAAGGAACCATTATGATAATTTAGTCTGACTTCCTTATAGAACTTCCCCAAAATAATTGCTAGAGCAGATCTTTTAGCAAAACAGCCAATCTTGGTATCAAAATTGTCAATGATGGAGAATCCTCCACAACCCATCATAATGGGTAATTGCCACCATTGTTAAACTACAACTTATTTCCATGCTGAATTATCAAATATGTGTTATGCATTTAGGTACTTATAAGACTGTAATCAAATTACCCCTTAACTTTCTTTCTGTTAAGCTAAAGAGATCGAGTTCCTTGAATCTATGACTATAAGGAATGTTTTCTAATCCTTTAATCATTCTCGTGGCTCTTCTCTGAATCCTTTCCAATTTAACAATATCCTTTTTGCATTGTGGGCACCAGAACTGGTACAGTATTCCACCAGTGCAGGGCCATCTCTAGGCACCAGTGTTCCAAGCATGTGCTTGAGGCTGTGTGCTTGGGGCGGCACTTTTCAAGGGGCAGCACTCCGTTTGTTTGGGGGTTTTTTGCTTCGGTGGCGGCACTCCGGCTTCTTTTTTTTTTTTTTTTGCTTCGGCGGCAGTGCTCCGGCTTTTTTTTTTTTTTGCTTGAGGCGGCAGAAAACCTGGAGTGATTGCACCAGTGCCAAATATAGAGGTAAAATAACCTCTCTACTCCATCTTGAGATTCCCATTTAAACATCTCAGGATCACATTAGCCCTTTTGGCTGCATCATAGCACTGGGCACTCATGTTCTATCTATCTACCATCTACCATTATCTATCTACCATGACCCCAAATCTTTTTTCAGAGTCACTGCTTCTTAAGATAGAGTCCCACATTCTATATGTATAGCCTACATATTATGTTCCTACATGTATATATTTACAATTAGGTGTATTAAAATGCATATTTTTTGCTTGTGTCCAGTCTACGAGACAATCCAGATCATTCTGTATCAGTGACCTGCCCTCTTTATTATTTATCACTCCCTCAATTTTTGTGTCATCTGCAAATGTTGTCAGTGATGATCTTATGTTTTCTTCTAGGTCATTAACAAAAAAATGTTAAATAGAGTAGGTCCAAGAACCAGTCCCTGTGGGACCCAACTCATCAACTCATTTGATGGCAATTCCCCATTTACAACTACAATCAGTTAGCCAGCTTTTAATCCATTTAATGTGTGCCATGTTAAATTTATATCATTTTAGTTCTTTAATCAAAATCTTATGCAGTACCAAGTCAAATGACTTACAGAAGTCTAAATATATTACATCAACACTATTGTCTTTATCAGTCAAACCTTTAATCTCATAAAAAAAAAAGATATCAAGTTACTTTGACAGGATCTATATTCCATAATCATCCACGTTGATTTGTGTTAATCAAATCTTGTTTCAGCCACTCTATTATCTTGCCAGGATCAATGTCAGACTGCTAGGCCTATAATTACTTGAGTCATTCCATTTACCCTTTTTAAAAATTGGCAAAACAATAGCTTTTTTCCAGTCTTCTGGAACTTCTATGGTATTCCCACAGTTTTTGAAAATCAACATTAATGGTCCAGTGATCTTCTCAGCCAGCTCTTTTGAAACTCTTAGATGAAAATTTTCCAAATCTGGTTATTTAAAAATCTCTAATTTTAGTAGTTGTTGTTTAACATCCTTCTGAAATACTAGTGTGGAATGGAAAGAGTGTTATATGACATGACTACATCATCTGTTTATTTCCCAAATACAGGACAGAAATATTTATTGAATACTTCTGCCTTTTCTACATTATTATTGATAATTCTACTAATTCTATTAATGGTTCAATATCTTTGTTAGGGTTTTTTTTTTCTTTCCTAAAATACTTCAAAAACTCCTTTTATTGTCCTTAACTCAGCTGGCAATAGATTTCTTCTTGTGTCCCTTTACTTTCCTTAGTTCCTAGCTTCTGATTAATATTCATTACTATCAACTTTCCCTTTCTTCATTTTTGTTCTATATTTATATATATATATTTATGACTGCATTCACTTCCCCTCTAAATCGGGTTCAGTTTTAATCAATATGACCTTCCTCAATTTTTTGGGATTGTGGCTCTTTGGGAATATAGACATATTGGGAATTGTTTAAGAATATATCATTCACATTTTTCAGATTAAATTCTTTCTCTCAGTTGATTTGGCTCATAATTGTTTTTTATCTTTATGAAATTGGCCCTTTTAAAGCACCAGCTGTATATATTAGTGGTCTGGACTTTATTCTGTTTGCACATTATAAATGTGATCAGGTACTGTGATGTTCCCCTCTGGTGTTATCTGGATGGGTGATCTGCTAGGTCACTCCAATCCTTGACACTGGGAGCCAGCCTTACCCTGCTCTGCTGTGAGAACCCCCCACTCCTGGGCTGTTCATGTGCAGTCTTTGGCATGTAAGTCGCTTGGGTTGTGCAACTGAATGACATTAGCCAATATCTGCAGTCCCAGACACAACCCTAGGAACCTCTGTCTTGCAGTGACCAGTTATGCCCGCTGGACGCTGCAACCTTATATGAGTTCTTCAATTTAACAAGGAAATTATATGTAGCAGGATTGTTATCCCAAAGGGAGTCTCTGACATGCTTCAAGCCAAATGCTCTGCTTCAGGTAGAATAAACAAACAAATGTATTAATTACAAAGATAAATTTTAAGTGATTATAAGTCAAAGCATAACAAGTCGGATTTGGTCAAATGAAATAAAAGCAAAATGCATTCTAAGCTGATCTTAATACTTTTAATGCCCTTACAAACTTAGATGCTTCTCACAGCAGGCTGGCTGGTTGCTCTTCAGCCACGCTCTCCCCTTTGATCAGCACTTCAGTTGCTTGGTGTGGTGTCTGTAGATGTAGGTGGAAGAGAGAGAAAGAGAGAGAGCATGGCAAATATCTCTCCCTTTTATAATGCCCTTTCTTCCCTCTTGGCTTTGCCCCCCCCCCTTCAGAGTCAGGTGAGCATTACCTCATTGCAGTCCCAAACTGACCAAAGGAAGGGGGGTGACTCACTCAAGAGTCCAATGGATCCTTTTGTTGCTGCCTAGGCCAGCGTTCTTTGTTCCTGTGAGGTTGGGCTGGATTTGTCCCATATATGCCCTGATGAGGTATGAACTGCCCCTCTGCTCTTAGAGATTTTTTGCCTGGCTTATTTTAAGCCATGAGGATACATTTTCAGCCTCATAACTATATACATGAAATTATAACCTATAATATTACTATATCATTACTGCAACAATTCCTATAACATCAATGAGCCTTCCCAAGACACCCGACGTGACAAACTTTGCATTGGATACCACACAATCATTTTACAAGGATGAACATGGCGGTTCTGGGTGTTCCCCCAAGGTGTTCCCCTCATAGGGTACCTCAACTACCATTAATTTTTAATTCTGTGATCAGTTCCTCTTTATCTGTCAAGATGAGGTCTAATATAGAATTCCCCATATTGAATGCAATGCTTTTGGAGTTAGGAAATTGTCATCTATAAAATGAAGAAGTTCCAAGGATGTTTTAGTACTGGCAACATATGTCACTTAAATTGAATTCCCCTGTGATGTCACAGTTTTTTTTTTCCTTACACATTATATATAGATGCATAAAGAACTGGTCCCATTCCCTAATTTGAGCTGGTGGTCTGTAGTAGACACCAACTAATACTATGCTTTATCTGTTAGGACATTATCTTCCAAGTTATTACTGACACAGAAATAGGTAATCTCATTTGTGACATAGGGTGCCACTTCACCTCCCGTTTAGTCCACTCAATCCTATCTAAATAGGTTATAACCATTGTTTTTAACATTCCAGTTATGCCAACAAGATCTAATTTATGCTTATAAATGAGCAATTTCAATGCTGCTGGTTTGTTACCCAGATGCCTTTCATTGGTGTATAGGCAATTAAAAAACTTCTTTTTTTGTGTGTCCTTTGGTTCATTGATTAATCTGTGCTAAATGAGTGCACAGATCTTCTTCTTCGTCCTCTCCTATTGTTGTTAGTTTAGCACCCTTCAGCCTACTCTAGCAGCCTGTCCCCTAGGAGATTTGTTCCCCTACTGAGATGGAGACCATCCAAATTATACAACATATGGTCTGCATATGATGTGGACCAATATTCCACAAAACCAAACCCCCACACTTATCTAATCAGTGGTTCATTTCCAGAATCTTCTGCCTCTGTCTTCCTTCACTTGTGGGACAGGAAGGATCTCAGAAGACAGTTGGACATTTCTCTTCAGCATGTTTCTGAGTTCCTTGAAGTCATCTATTTATCTGCAAGATATCCCACAATGCAGTGTTATTAGTGCCTATATGAACCATTACCAGTGGATCTTTGCCTATTGACTTCAGAAGCCTAGCCAGTTGTAGAGTTACATCTCGTGTCTTGGCTCCAAGAAGGCAGCACACCATCCTGTTGTCCATCTGTCCCTTGCATAATGTTCTTTCAATTCTTCTGAGAATTTAATTCCCAGCAAGCATCATCTGTCTTCCTTGGAGAGTTGGAGAACTCTTTGTAGGAAAGCTTGATTTATTTATTTTTTACAGATGTGTCCAAATTGCCAGCCACAGGTATTTCCCATACATCTGTCTGTTCCCTTAGACCTGCTAGATCTTGAGAAGTATCTTCCATGGTTTCCACATTGGGGACCCGGTATCAATTGGCAACCGCTAGCTGTTTGGAATTCCTTTGTCCTTTTCTCTCTTGTAGTCACAGCCTACCCATCCTTGTCTATCTCCAGCCATGTAGAATGTTGCCATGATCTCTCACCTCCGGTGGTTATGAACTGAAAGGTCTCTTTTCTGACTTTGCTTCTCTCTAACTCCTTGGTGAAAAGCTCCTTTCTTCCTTGAAACTGTGGTTCTGATATTTCCTAAGCCTGGCTGTCTAGGAACTCCTCAGCTCTTCTGATTCTCAGTATCATAGAATCATAGAATATCAGGGTTGGAAGGGACCTCAGGAGGTCATCTAGTCCAAACCCCTGCTCAAAGTAGGACCAATCCTCAACTAAATTCCCAAATGGCCCCCTCAAGGATTGAACTCACAACCCTGGGTTTAGCAGGCCAATGCTACAACTGAGCTATCCCTCCCCCCATATAATAGTATCTCTATATGCATCCCCAAGCCAAGAATGTTTTTCTTCAGCATAGTCACTACAGCATAGCCACAACCTTGCACTTTGTGACCAGAAAGTACCTTCTGGCATCAGTCAGGAAAGAAAAGGTGGCACATCCATTACAGGTTACCACCACTGTTCCCTCTCTGTCCATCTGGAAATAGCACACAGAGCAGAACCTGGAAGGAAAGCCTCTCATACTCCCTCTCCAAGCTCTCTCTGAAACTCTCCTGTTAGCTGCCTCTGATAGCAGTTTCCCTACTTATCTCAGCTCCACCCCCTCACCACCAGGAAGTGATTAACCACTCAGACTTCAAACAGCAGGGCTAATCAAAGTTCCAAGGGTCAGAGCTTCATGACCTTTACCAAGGCACCAATAAACAGATCTGCCTCAGCTGCTTACTCAGGGAACCACATCCCAGCTCTGTAGCCCATGCATATGTAAGGGGACTGTTGCCCCTTACTAACATTCAGTGGGGGTGTTTTGGTTGCTAGCTCCCAGCACTAAAAGGGGAGGGGTCGATGGGAAATCAGGACCCTGAGACTGACAGTCCCCAGGAACAATGGCGAGAGGCCAATGCTCCAGGTAAGCCTGATTGACAGGGCGGGCAAGCTAATCAGCATGACAGGAGGCCAGGGTGGATCCCGTTCTCTGTGTGAGTTGGAATTGCCTGGGTCAGACTGAGTGGGGCCGAGCTAAGGAGAGAGAAGGGGCCCAAGCTGAGCTGGGAGCAGAGCTGCAGCCACAGAGCCAGAGACGCAGCCCAGGGGGAGCAGATCCTGTGCTGGGAGCAGAGCTGCAGCCACAGAGCCAGAGACGCAGCCCAGGGGGAGCAGATCCTGTGCTGGGAGCAGAGCTGCAGCCACAGAGCCAGAGACGCAGCCCAGGGGGAGCAGATCTTGTGCTGGGAGCAGAGCTGCAGCCACAGAGCCAGGTGTGGTGAGCAAGTGGGGCCAGCCAAGGGGGGACCTGGGCAAAGGGCCCAGCACAGAAAGACACCCCCAGACAAGGGCCCTTGCAGGCCAGACCGTGAGGGGGACCTTAACCCTACGGGGGGCTGACGCTGGGAAGAAGGGTCCCACCACTCAAAGCCCAGAGGTGTGTGGCCACCACCATTGCAAGTGTCCAACCTGCAGCGTCTCTGCAGCACGGCCAGGGCCTGAGAAGGAGCCTGGGACCTACAAGGAGCAGACTGTGACCTGCCCTGACGTTCCAGAGACACTGTTTGTGATGTTCCCTGCCACAGAGCGGGGTGATGTGTTTTCCTTTAACCTTTCCCATTTTTCCTTGTTCTTTTCTTTAGATTAATTGTTAATTAAACAACTTGTATTTGCTTTAAATTGTATGGAATAATCAGTGGGTCAGGGAGGTGCCCAGTGCAGAAAGAGTACCCCGGAGTGGGGACACCCTAGCCCCTGTCCTAGGTGACCACAGCAGGGTTGGGGGTCGAGCCCCCCAGGAATCCTGGGCCCAGCCTTGTTGGGGTTACGAGGACTCAGCCAGACAGGAGAGTGGAAGGGGAGCCCTCAAGGGCAGGGAGGCCTCTGGGTAAAGGAAGTGGGAGCGGGGACTCAGATCCTTTCGCTAGCCCACCTCACCGGGGTAGTGCAGAAGTCAGGAAAGTTCCCCACAATAGCGGGACCATTCCCCTGCTTACACATAGAGAACAAACAGTCAGACAACCAACCCACAGATGGACCAAATGCACCACTCCCCAAATCCCGCTTTATGCCTTTATGCCAATCCCAATGAAGATCTCTCTTCTGTTCTGTGCAAGTGTTCGTGTGTTTTAGAGGTAGCCACCATGAACGGGAGCTGAAATGACACCTGGCTAGAATACTTGGCTTCACGCTGTTACAGCACCTTGCATGCTGCTGCTTATTTAAGGAGGGGGCTGGGTGGGAGCAGTTCCACAATCCAAGTCTTTCACTGACCTCATTGATTTGTTCTCATAGCCAGGGCCAGTGCAACCTATTAGGCGACCTAGGTGGTTGCCTAAGGTGCTAGCATTTGTGGGGCGGCATTTTCTTCGGCGGCGACCATGGCGGCTGGGTCTTCGGCCACCCCAGTCGTTGTCATCGTCATTTAGGCGGAGAGAGCTGGGGTAGGGAGGCACGGGGAGGGCCGCCTGCAGCAAGTATGGAGGGGGAGCGACACGCAGGGGAACTCCCTGCCCCAGGTCACCTCTGCTCTGCCTCCTCCCCTGAGCACGCTGCCCCGCTCTGCTTCTCTCCCTCCCAGGCTTGCGGCGCCAAACAGCTGATTGGCACCGCAAGCCTGGGAGGCGGGAGAAGTGGAGTGGCGATGGCCTGCTCGGGGAAGAGGCGGAGCAGAGGTGAGCTGGGGTGGGGAGCTGCCGCTCAGCTCCCCAGGCCGGGGGGGTGGGGAGGTGCCGCAGGGGGGGGGGCCGCAGGGGGGGGGGGTGGGGAGCTGCCGCAGGGCTCGGGGATGGAGGAGGGTGGAAGTTTCGCCTAGGGCGCGAAACAATCTTGCACCGGCCCTGCTCATAGCTATTTGAGAGACCAGGTGCTGACCAACTCTGATGGCAACAAATAAATCCTTGGAAAGTCAACCAGCATGACTGGGGGTGGCGCCTAAAGGGCAAGCACAGGAAAGGAAAGAGAGGCAAAGTTTGAGAGTGAAAGCTGGAGAGAGAATATATCATAATCTGGACATTTGGAGGAAAGGTTCACTTTGAAACAGAGAAGGGGCCTCTGCAGGTTCTAAAATTACCATAAATGTTTGTTTATAGGAAGGGGTTGACCGAGCAGGTCAGCTTAGGATACCTGAGGGTCTTTAAAACTCCAAGAAATCCTATGTTTTGGAGATAAGAGGGGAATCGGTGAGAGTTGGGAGCATCTAAGATGGTGGTGAACAGATTGGCTTCAGCCAACCAAGGCTCTGGGAAAATAGGGCTTGGTTGACATTTACCCAGACAGTTCCCCAGACTAGCATCCACATTGCAAAACATATGCTGTCCATGGGCGGCTTAATCTGCTTGGGAAACAGATGGGAAAATATCCCCACAGGGGAAACATTATATATACTCAAGAGCTTAATTCCTGATGCAGTCAGTGCTCCCTGAGCTGTTGAGCTAGTTCTCTGATTGACTGAACAATTGCGATTTAAGACAAAAGAGTTTACCAAGTCATCTGACTCCAAGCTGTTTCCAGTCATCTGGATAAATGAGATTGGGCGGTAGGGGGGAGTGGAAGGGGGAAACAAGAGAAATGAAGCTCCCAATTACTGGCATGCACATCTCCACATGGACACAGCAGTTAGGACTTGGAGTTAGCAAGCGGTTCATTAGAGCCAAAGCATTAAGTCATTTCCCCCAGGAGGAATAAGACTGAACGTAGAGTCCAGAACTCTGCCAGAAAGTGTAAGGTCGTGGGGAGGGTGGGGACAGGAGAAGCGGCATGGGGTGGGGTGTGTGGAAGAGATGGGAGAAAAATAGGGGGGAGAGAAAATGAAAGTGTGGAAAGGGAGGGAGAGAGAAAAAAAGTCATGAAATAAAGACAGGGAGAGAAGAGCAAGGCTATGGGATAGCTAAGGTGCTACAATGCTTGGTGATCTCTCACACTGTTCTCTAGCTGGTCTGTGGTATAAACAGGTTTGCAGTGGGTAATTACTGTCCTGATGGAGAAAACAGCAAGAGCTTACACAGCCATGTGGCCACAGAGCCTGTCAGCAGTCTGTACCTAGATTCAACATTGCCTATGAAAGCAGGCCCCAAAGTTATGTTTCAGTGAGTAGCGGCAAGGAAGTGAGGCACAGCGCTGACTGGAGTTCTTTCTCTGAAATGCCTCTGGATATATCATGAGCCCGGCTTCTTTTTTCATAAATTTCAAGGCCAAAATGCACCATTGTGATCATCTAGTCCAGGGGTCAGCAACCTTTCAGAAGTGGTGTGCCGAGTCTTCATTTATTCACTCTAATTTAAGGTTTCGTGTGCCAGTAATACATTTTAACGTTTTTAGACGGTCTCTTTCTACAAGTCTATAATATATAACTAAACTATTGTTGTATGTAAAGTATATAAGGTTTTTAAAATGTTTAAGAAGCTTCATTTAAAATTAAATTAAAATGCAGAGCCCCCCGGACTGGTGGCCAGGACCCGGGCAGTGTGAGTGCCATTGAAAATCAGCTTGCATGTCGCCTTTGGCACACGTGCCATAGGTTGCTTACCCCTGATCTAGTCTGATCTCCTCTATAACACAGACCATAGAACTGTCCCAAAATAATTCCTACAGCAGATCTTTTAGAAAAACATCCAATCTTTTAAAAATGGGCAGTGACAGAGAATGAACCACAACACCCGGTGAATTGTTCCAATGGTTAATTACCCTCACAATTAAAAATGTATGCCTTATTTCCTGTCTGAATTTGTCTAGCTTCAATTTCCTGCCTCTGGATCATGTTATAGCTTTCTCTGTTAAATGGAAGAGCCCAATATTTGCTCCTCATGTAGACTGTAATCAAATCACTCTTTAACTTTCTCTGTGTTAAACTAAATAGCTAGACTGAAAGAGCTCAATCACTAGAAGTCATGCTTGCTACTCCTTTAATCATCTTTGTGGCTGTTGTCTGAATCCTCTCCAATTTATCAACTTCCTTGTCAAATTATGGGCACCAGCACCAGAACTGGATGCAGCATTCCAGCAGCGGTCACACCAGTGCCAAACACAGAGGTAAAATAACCTTTCTATTCAGGGCCGGTGCAAGGATATTTTGCACCCTAGGCGAAACTTCCACCTTGTGCCCCACACCACCGCACATTGGTTCATTGAGGGGCAAATCCCAATGAGCCTTTATAGACTCCAGGAGCCAGCCATGCCCAGGGGCTGCTCCCCAGACCAGGTTCCCCCCCCCCGCCCCCTGAACTCCCCCGGAGGGTGCCCAGCCCCCACACGAGCCCCCCCCAACCCACCCCACCCCACCCCGGCAGTCCCCACCCTGAGTCCACTCACTGGCTTTGCAGGGCTTGGGCCGCTGCAGCAGTTCAGCAGGGAGGAGCCGCCTTCTGGAGGCACCAGAGAGGCAGAGCATCGGCTTGCGGTGGCGGCAAGCCCCAGCCATGGAGCAGCCGGCGCGGCGCAGGGGGGCACCAGCCCTGCAAAAGCGGTGGCCGCCAACCACATGCAACTGCTGCAGCCTGCAGGAGCTCCGGGGGGTGGGGAGGCGTGCCGGGCTGCAGCCTGGGCAGGAGGGGCAGGGGCACTGCCGCTCCCCGCTAGCGGTGCTGCCACCTTTGCGAGGCTGCTGCCCCCCTGTGCCGCGCTGGCTCCTCCATGGCTGGGGCTTGCTGCCACCACAAGCTGATGCTCTGGCTCTCTGGTGCCTCCAGAAGGCGGCTCCTCCCTGCCGAGCCAGGGCACTGCTTTTTTAGGGTTACCATATTTCAACAATCAAAAAAGAGGACGGGGGAGAGCCCCACCCACATCCACTCCTTCCCACTTCCCGCCCCCCTCAGAACGCCCCCCCCGCTCCTTGTCCCCTGGCTGCTCCTTGTCCCCTGGCTGCCCCCTCCTGAGACCCCCGCACCCTATCTGCCCCCCTAGAACCCTACCCCCTACCTGTCCCCTGGCTGCCCCAACCCTTATCCACACCCTCACCCCCAGACAGACCCCCGGGACTCCCACACCCCATCCAACCCTCCCCCTGCCCCCTGACAGCCCCCCCGAACTCCCGACCCATCCAACCCTCCCCCACCCCCTGACAGCCCCCCCCCCGAACTCCCGACCCATCCAACCCTCCCCCCTCCTCCTGACAGCCCCCCCGGGACTCCCCTTACCACCATGCCGCTCCAGCCACTGGCTTAGGGTGACCAGAGGAGGGAAAGCAAATATCGGGACAAGTCGGGGGGGGGGTGCCCACTGGCAGAGCAAAAAAACCCAAAGTCAGTCCCTGCCGGCAGAGAGAAAAGAAAAAAAAAAAACGCTGCCAGCAGATATCGGGACAATTTGCGTCCCAACTAAGGATCGGTCGGGACGCGGGACACACCCCGAAATATCGGGACGTCTGGTCACCCTATGCTAAAAGAAACAGGCTGTAGAGTCTACAGCCCCTCCCCAGCAGCGTGCTGGCAACACGACGCTGAGGCAAGGGGAGGGACACTGCCTGCTGGAAGCCAATGGGAGAGGCTAAATCAGACTCAGGCGCCCAATCAGCCACGTAGCACTCTGTGTGAGGGGAAGGGACGGGAGGGAAGAAAAATCTCGGACGCCCCCAACCACTTGGTGCCCTAAGTGACCGCCTAGTTTGCCTAGTGGTTGCACCGGCCCTGTTTCTACTCCTACTTGAGATTCTCCTGTTTGTGCATTCAAGGATCGCATTAGCTCTTTTTCCATAGCATCACACTGGGAGCTCATCTTCAGCTGATTATTCATTATGACCCCCAAATCTTTTTCAGGGTTACTGCTTCCTAGCACAGTGTCCCCTATCCTGTAATAAGGCCTACATTCTTTGTTCCTAGGTGTATATATTTGCATTTAGCTGTATGAAAACACATATTTTTGCTTGCACTCAAGTTTACCAAGCTATCCAGATTGCTCTGAATCAGTGATGTGTCCTCCTCATTATGTACTATTTCTCCTCATTTACAATTACATTTTGAGATCTATCACTTAGACAGCTTTTAAAACACTTTATTAATTATGATTTTATGTTTTCTTCTAGGTCATTAACAAAAAATATCCAAGAACTAGCCCTTGTGAGATCCAAATAAGAACACACCCATTTGATGATGATTCACCATTTACAATTACATTTTGAGACCTATCAGTTAGGCAGTTTTTAATCAATTTAATATGTGCCATGTTAATTTTATATCATTCAATTTTTTAAAATAAAAATGTCATACGGTATCAAGTCAAATGCCTTACAGAAGTCTGAGTATATTACATCAACACTGTTACCTTTATCAACCAAACTTGTAATCTCACAAAAAAAAAAAAAAAAAAAAACCTCATCAGTTTGACAAGATCTATTTTCCATTGACCCATGTTTATTTGCATTAATTACATTGCCCTCCTTTAATTTATTAATTGAATCCCATATCAACCACTCCATTATCTTGCCCAGGGTCAATGTGAGGCTGACAGGCCTCTAACTATCCAAGTCAATCTGTCAAGTATCAGGGGGTAGCCGTGTTAGTCTGTATCTACAAAAACAACAAGGAGTCTGGTGGCACCTTAAAGACTAACAGATTTATTTGGGCATAAGCTTTCGTGAGTAAAAACGAAGAAGTGAGGTTTTTATTCACGAAAGCTTATGCCCAAATAAATCTGTTAGTCTTTAAGGTGCCACCAAACTCCTTGTTGTTCAAGTCAATCTGCTTACCCTTGTAAAAATGGCACAACATTAGCTTTCTTCTAGGCTTCTGGAACTTCCCCAGTGCTCCAAGGCTTATTGAAATTCAACATGAATGGTCCAGTGAGCCCCTCAGCCACCTCTTTTAAAACTTTTGTATGCAAGTTATCTGCATCTGCTGATTTTAAAAATGTCCGACTTCAGTAGCTTCTGTTTAACATCCTAGTGGAACGGAAAGAGTGTTATCACCATATCATGAGACAAATCATCTGTTTTTTTTTCACCAATAAAGCAACAGAAATATTTATTGAACACTTCTTTCTTTTCTGCATTATAACTGATAATTCTACTATTTCCATCTAGTAACATTGTTAGTGTTCTTTTTGTTCCCAATATACTTTTAAAAACTCAGATGGCACTAGATTTTGCCCTGTGTCCTTTTGCTTTTCATATCAATTTTCTACAATTCCTAACTTCTGATTTATATTCATTACACTCAACTTCCCCTTTCTTCTCTCTGTGTATGTGTGTGTGTGTAATAGCTGGGAGCTCTGTCTCCCTCTCTACAGCTGCACTGTGTTAGCAATATAGAGCCACATTCTTTGCTTACTTACACCAGCTTTATTTCAGGCCATCTCCATAGACTTCAGCAGGGTTATTGTTGCTTTACACATGGGTGTGCGGCGGATCACGTCCATAATATTTTGCCCTTCATGGGTAACTACCTTCCAAAGCTCTCAAAGTGCTTCATGATGGGTGAAGTCTCCTAACTACCCCATATGAAGTCATTATAGCGCCTATTGTAAAACAGAAACCCTTAGGGGTAGCGAGGTTAAAAATGTATCTCCCGCAGTCACATAGCAACTCAGTCAGAGTTAGTAACCAGACTTTTTGACTTTCACTCCCATATTCTAGCCAGAAGAAAATATTGCCTCCCTAAGTCACTATGTCATGCTATACCAAATAGTTTGGTATGCAGGAGATATGACCTATATATGTGGGACTATCCCATTCACATGTCTAATACGAATAGGGATCTTTATTAAGGATAGCAGATAGGAAAGAGGAGAACCCATCCGATGCAATAGATGACAGTGGTTGTAGAAGTATAGCGGTCAATCCAGTACTAATCAAACTCAGTGTTCCAATTGGCAGACCAGCACATGGGCATGTGGAGAAGTACACCAAGTTTGTCTCCCTTTGAACAGCAAAGAGGCCTTTTGTCATGGGTCTTACTGGCCAAGGAGAAATGGCACTTCCTGCTTTTCCACCTTGTTCAGTTGTCTTATTGGGAATATCTTCATATTGTCTCACTCTCCCCTTCTGATCTTGTGCAGTCTGAAAGGACTTTTGGTGTGCGTGCCCACGTGTGCACGCATGCAAGCAAGTGAGAGAGAACTAGGCAAATCCCCTACTCCAATCAGCTTGGCTTACTGCCTGTTCCACAATCCATAGTATGGACTCTGACTAGAATTGGGTGAAATTTTTCAGCTGAAACGTTTTTTTGCCAAAAAATACATATTTGGGTTGAGCAACACATATCATGAATTCATGTTGATTTCAGCAAATTGTTTCAGTCTAAATGGAAAAAAAGCATACAAAAATCAGAAATGTCAAAGCAAACTAGTGCTGTTGTAGCCGTGTTGGTCCCAGGATATTAGAGACACAAGGTGGGTGAGGTAATAGCTTTTATTGGACCAACTTCTGTTGGTGAAAGAGACAAGCTTTTGAGCTACACAAAGCTCTTCTTCTGGTCTGGGAAAGGTACTCACAGTGTCACAGCTCAATACAAAGTGGAACAGATTGTTTAGCCTAAGTAGTTAACATATAGTGAAGAGACCATTCAAGGTAAAGTGACCAGTTAACACCTTTGCAGTCATAGGACAAAAAGGAGGATTAAGTAGGTTACAAATTGTTGTCATAAACCATAAACTCAATGTCTTAAAGTCCATGATTTTTAGTGTCTAGGAAGTTATGAATTTAAGCTCCCAGGCTTCTCTTTAGAAGGTGTTTCTTTGAGGATGAGGATTGAGAGGTCAGATAAGGAGTATGCACTTTGTGAAAAGTGTTCACACATGGGTGATAGGTTGTTTTTATCTTTTATCATTTTTCTGTGTGAGTTCATTTGAGAGCATAGTGATTATCTGCTTTAAGAATGTAAAAACTAAGCAGTCATGGGATAAGGGAAAGGTCCTCTCATGGATCAGTAGCTGGTTAAAAGACAGGAAACAAAGGTAGGAATAAATGGTCTGTTTTCAGAATGGAGAGAGGTAAATAGCGGTGTCCCCCAGGGCACTGTACTGGGACTACTGCTGTTCAACATATTCATAAATGATCTGGAAAAAGGGGTAAAGAGTGAGGTGACAAAAATTGCAGACTATACAAAATTACATAAGATAGTTAAGTACAAAGCAGACTGCAAAGAGTTACAAAGGGCTCTCACTAAACTGGGTGATTGGGCAACAAAATGGCAGATGAAATTCCGTGTTAATCAGTGCAAAGAAATGCACACTGAAAAGCATAATCCCAACTATATATATAAAATGATGGTGTCTAAGTTATCTGTTACCACTCAAGAAACAGACGTTGGAGTCATTATGGATAGTTCTCTGAGAACATCCATTCAAGGTGAAGAGGCAGTCAAAAACGCTAATATTAAGAACCATTATGGAAGGAATAGATAATAAGACAGAAGACATCTTAATGCACTATGTAAATCCACAGTACACCCACACCTTGAATACTGTGTGCAGTTCTGGTTGTCCCATCTCAAAAAAGAAATATTAGAATTGAAAAAGGTACAGAGAAAGACAACAAAATGATTAAGAGCATGGAGCAGCTTCCATATGAAGAGAGATTAAAAAGACTGGGACTTTTCAGCTTGGAAAAGAGACAAACAATGAGGGATATGATAGAGGTCTATAAAATCATGACTGGTGTGGAGAAAGTAGATAAGGAAGTGTTATTTACTCCTTCTCAGAACACAAGAACTAGGGGTCACCAAATGAAATTAATAGGCAGCAGGTTTAAAACAAACAAAAGGAAGTATTTCTTCACACAATGCACAGTCAAACTGTTGCCAGGGGATGTTGTGAAGGCTAAAAGTATAATTGGGTTTAAAAAATAATTAGATACATTTAAAGGAGGATAGGTCCATCAATGGCTATTAGCCAAGATGGTCAGAGACACAGCCCCATGCTCTGGGTCCCTCTGCCTCTGACTGACAAACTGGGACTGGCTGCTGGGGATGAATCATTTGATAATTGCCTTGTTCTGTTCCTTCACTCTGAAGCTTGTGGATTTTTCACATCCCTGAGTGACACAGCTAACCCCCGATGTAGACAGCACTAGGCTGATGGAAGAATTCTTCCCTTGACCTAACTACCACCTCCTGGGAACTACAGTGATAGGAGAACCCCTCCCACTGGTGTAGGTGATCATAGAATCATAGAATATCAGGGTTGGAAGAGTCGTCAGGAGGTCATCTAGTCCAACCCCCTGCTCAAAGCAGGACCAACACCAACTAAATCATCCCAGCCAAGGCTTTGTCAAGCTGGCCCTTAAAAACCTCTAAGGATGGAGATTCTACCACCTCCCTAGGTAGCCCATTCCAGTGCTTCACCACCCTCCTAGTGAAACAGTGTTTCCTAATATCCAACCTACACCTCTCCCACTGCAGACTATCTGGTGACAATGGTCCCTTCTGGCCTTAGAATCTAGAATCTATGAACAAAGAAGTTTTACATGAAAAATTTAATGCAGTTCTACTCCTAAATACCTGTGGATGTGACTAGGGAAAGGAGAATTAATTTAGCCAAATTTAGAACCATTACAAAAATATATTCAAGATTTAGAAAAGAACATCAATTTTTTGCAGTATTCTTGAGTTCTAATGGTCTCTGGAAGAACTTGAGTTCTGGATTGCTGCAGAGGTTTTCATGGGTTCTTTTGTGGGTGGGAGAGGGAGGTATTCCTGTGCAAGGCATGAATTATTTTAAAGAAAAATCTTTATTGTTGGCTTGCTGAGCACAGGCTGACATTTAGTTAATAAATATGTTTTAAATTAATTTCCCTTTTAAAACCATGATGAACTATGGAGAAACTAAAGGAACAAATGTTTCATGATATTCACAACTTACATAAGATCTTAAAAGTTTTGCAAATTTTTCCACCTCGTAACCAGCCAGCCTTCCCTTGATTTTGCCTAACATTGATGTCAGGGTAACCAGTCTAGAATTACACAGGAAATCACATTTGCTCTTTTTAAAGACTTAATTTTTTTCTAGTCCTCTCGAACTTTCTCAGCATTCCAGGATGTACTGAAAATTAAAATCAATGATCCAGCGTGCCTCAACCAACTGTGCTTAAACTCTTGAGAGCAAGAGCAACCAACTGTGCTTAAATTCTTCAGAGCAAGGTATCCAGGCCTACTAATTTTAAACATTTTTAACTTTAGAAGATGCTATCCTCTTGTCCCCTTTACCACTTCTTCTCTTTCTCTCTTTCCTGGAAGGCTTGTATCCATCTATGCTGACATTTCATTGATGAGAATCATGCCACCAGTTCTCAGTTATTCCCATTATGTCACACTCTCTCTGTGGGCTTGTCTACGTGGCAAGTTACTGTGTGGCAAGCTCAGGTGTGACTCTATAATGCAACAGCTTGTTGCATTGTACATCCCATGTGGACACTGCTACAATGAATTGAAAGTCCTGAGTGCGGTTTGGCATACTGGGACTTTTGGTGTGTTGTAGCAGCGTGCACATCGGAAGTTACTGTAAAGCAGACTGGGGCGCTATAGATTCACATCCTGTTTTGCCTCGGAGTAACATCTTGTGTAGAAAAGCACAAATTCATGGTGCTTGTTACTTTCACTGTTCATTTGTGCCTAGAGACCGGGACTAGATTCCTTGATGCAATGCATCCCCTTTTAGTCACAGAGCCAGCAGATTTTGGCTGTAGAGCCAGCAAATCCAGACCCGGAAGGATTGCCCCACTGCAACAGGCATCCTCCAGTGGCATAGAGCTAGAAATGGGGGTCCAACACCAATTCCTGGCTGTGGTTTGGTCGATGGGAGTATTAGCAGTCTGTGTGAGCTGGAACAGTCTTCAGTCTGCCCTAATCCAACCCAACCCAGAAGAAACAGCCCAGCCCAGCTTTATATGATCTTTGCACCGACACCCCTGACTCATGTTGTGACCTCCTCAAGTGGGCCCCAGGACCTGGCTCTTACTTAAAAGATTACTCCTTTGTATTCATATTTGTCCCTGGTCCCTTGTTTAGACATAGGGAGCTACCGGTGGATGGAAGGATGGTCAGTGATACACACTGAAGTCCCAGGTGCTGCACAGTTAGGCAACTGCAGTGCAAATGTCGTCCACTCCTACTATCAAAAGTGTGAGCCCTGTCCAGCTCAGCTCACCCATCCTAATCAAATGGCCAGCAGGGCCAAATGATGCGTTATGAGTTTTGTCTTTGGAACTCACTTAAAACCTGCCGGTCTTATTCCACCTCCAGGTCTGAAAGAGATTTGCAGTCATGTCTAGGAAGAGAGAAACTTTAACTCCTGGCCTCCAAACTTCTTCCTGGGAAGAAATTAGAAAGAAAAGAGGGTATTAGTAAGAGGTCCCAGAAATCATGATTTATTTATATTTCTCATTGAAGCTAACCTTCCCTGCCTGGCATCAGCTGGGCTGGGCGGTGTGGAGACAAGTGGCTCACAGCTCACATGATGCAATGGAAAAGCAGCAGGCAGGGACGAGAAATGGCTGAACTTTATTTTTACAAAGTGTGGATCTTTGGTGGGCTGCAGACTACACTGGAAATCAGACCCTTCACCCCAGGAACCTGCAGCTGTCCCTCTCCCCTCTAATTTTTCTCTGTCAGATTTCAGAGCTATAATTAACTCCAAGACCTTAGCGATACCGTGTGAATGTGAATGTGTGTGCCTGAGCTCCCTTGCGCAGTTGGGCCTAATCCTCTGTGGAAGACTGGCAGATTTTTGTGGCAAATAACATTTTTAACTAATTCACTTCTAAATGTCTCCTCTTTCTCCCCATCCCAAAAATCTGATGATGCTCCTTAACCTTGACCTGAAACACCCCTAGTGATTCCAGTGCTTGGCTCCCCTCACTGCTCTGCCAATTCCCCTCAGTCCATTAATGCGCTGAAAGGGGGCTCTCCAGGGCCTCCAGGAACCCCAAGTTAAAATTCTGCCACTCAACCAAAAGAAGGTTGAACTGATTTCCCATCCTCTGATGAACTCAAACCTCTCTGGAAACTGCTAAAACACCCTTACCACACATCACCTTTATCTCTGGGACTCCGAAACAGCCATATAGGTGTATATATATAATATTGCTTCTGGGATGCACCTTATTGCACCAAGTGGCAAAGATTTTAAAAAACTCTTCATAGGAGAGGATCCCCTGGACCTGCTATTGCTGTAACCCACCTTTCACCCCCACAGTACAGACTCTACACATTGTGCTATGCCACCAATATGCGTTGCAAGGAGAATGATAAACATTGCCAGTATTGGACAACTTAGTAGAAAAGTATTTGCCAAAAGGCTGGTGCTTCCCTTCTTAGTTGGGGGGGAGGGAGACTAGCTTTTGTGACAGCCCCTTGTTAAAGTATTGGCAACACATCACTGCCTCAATCCTGACCTACAGTACTGCTTGCTGTTCTGTTGTTGAGCTCTATAGTCAACCCTGCCAATGTATTGTTTGTATCGCCCTAGTGCCTAGGATCACCAGTCATGGACCAGGACCCCATTGTGCTAGGCACTGTACAAACAGAACAAAAAGACAGCCCCTGTCCCGAGCAGCTCACAGATTTACCCTGTTTCTATCTAATGAATTGTTCTGCATGCAAGCCTAATTTCTGTGCACATGTCCATTACCCAGAAGTGTTTGTTGAACAGGTTGGGCAAAATGGCTAGAGACTCTGGGGATTGTGAAATAAAGGGTTCTGGCAGTGACTTACTGAAACCAGGCACTTTGAAAAGAACAAGATATTAAGGGCCAAATCTTGTTCTCTTTACTTGTGTGCGGAGTCCCACGGAAGTCAACACACCTAATGCTGATCTCATGTTGTAATCCAGGAGCAGCTCCATTAAAGTCATTGGCGCGTATGGCTCTCAAGTGAATGAGGTGACCAGCTTTGGACTCTAACAAGACAATGTGAAACGTCATTTTTGAATAAAATGTAAAATTAAAACCGCCATAGAAATCATGAAAAACTTAAGTGTGTTTAATGATCCCAGGAGGCTTTTTAAACCATGCATATACACAGCTGCCCTTGATGGGAGCTGATATATGATTTTGTTGAACAATGGAAAAATATTGCCCATAACATGAATTGGACTGGCACCCTTGGGAATGTTGTGGGAGTGACAATTTCAGCCTCTGAGCTAGGAGGAATGACTTCATTATATCTGAGCTCCTCAGTGGTAATGCAACACACTCAGAGCTGTTGGCCCATTTGACCTCAGGGTGTTTCCAGTATTGTGGTCCCAAATATGAGCAGGCAATGCGTAGAAATAGGTCATGTCTAGATGGCTGTTCGAGCTGCACTGTAAGGCTTGAGATGGTGATCTTGTGCCTTCGCTTGAAAGATCTTTACTGCAAGAAAGCCAGACAGTGGGTTGAAATAGCTTGGCAAAAAAAAAAAAAGAGACGAGTTTTTTTGACTTTATTTAAAGTCAGCATATGCATTTCTAATTCAGTCTAATCTATCTAGGTTCTGATACCATATTAATCACTGAGATATATTAGCACCTAATACTGTCATCTCTGTCACCGCAGAATGCTGCTACCACTGTCTCATCACAATCATGCTAATGACTTGTCACTAGATTTTATTGAAGCAACAAAACACTGAACAAGCCAAAATCAACCCTGTTGTAACTGTTGACTGTGATAGAGTGCTACTGGAGTGAATTTAGCTTTTAAGTTTTTGGTTATAAAGAGAACTACAAGCACACAAGGAGATGATTTCAGATGTTAGTGGTAATTACAGCAAGGTGACTACTGCCAAAAATTGCTTATCAACATTTGTTTAAAATTGTAAACCAGTTTACATTGACTGAGTTTCTATGACTTTGGTGTTTTTCTTCCTGTGAATGCTGTAGGTGAATAGTTTGTACTTGCAGGAATGCTTGATGAAATCACAGATTTTAAGAGAATATTGCAGAATATTCACAGAAAGTAAATTTCAAACTTGTGGTCACAAACATTTGTACCAGGAATCTTATTCTAAGAGTTACACTCATCTAATCAGGGAACAGAAACATACCAACTGACCTCTGTGTCCCATCAAACAAACTCAATTTTTGGATTGTGACTATCAAATACTTGAGTCAGTACTTACAGAAATCAGTTTACAAACTGAAATATGTTAGTATAAAACAGTAGTTGAGCAATTTCTAATAACAAATACATTAGTGGTAATCATGATTTCTTTCCAGAAAATTTAGGAACAGGAAAAAAGACTAAATTTTACAAATTAATTGTGCATACCACAAATAGTTTGGCCCTCATTAGTCACAAAGATTGAAGAAATGGGTCTCTATGAAGTGAAGGGGCATATAGTAATAGTGTTACCTAAAAGTATAACCGGACAGCTGACCACATTTATAGTCTTGGCATATATCTCCAGCCAAATCACATTAGGAATACACTAATGTAGAAATCATTTAAAGTTGTTAGAAAATCTAAATTACCTTATATTAAGCATATCATAGTATTTTGGAAATGTCTTGACTTAAAAAACAAACAATACCATATTTATATTCCTAACATACTTAACATTCAGCACAGAATGAATAATGTACAGGATTATGCAGCTGGTGTACTTGAAACATAAATACTGCACACAGAGTTCAATTAGATACACTGTATTGTGAAGTATTCAGTAGGAAAACTACAACTCTGAATACAGTCTAAGATCACATACATATGTTTTTCATACATATGTATGGACATACACTATCTACTACTTTTATGTTCCATTTGGGGAAGGTAATTTTTGCTATAACTTTGGAATTTCCTTTCCCAAATCACAGATGTAAGTAGCCATCTAAAAACAATAAAGGGTTAAAACTGTTCTCTTGAACTTAGCAGCAAAATTAGTATGGGGCTAAAAACTCCAGCTCGCTGATTGATGGGTTCATATGGGGCGACCTTCACATTAGCAACGCGACTTTGGTTGCTAGGTAAACATGGGCAGATGGATCCAGCTCTAGTGATTTTCAGCAGTGACGGGTGGCAAAGGTATTTCTGATCCACATTACACCATGCAGATTCCATGAAAATGACTTGGCATAGGGCAGAAAGTATTACATTTGCTTGACAAATAATTACCTGATATCAGCTGAGGTTTTTTCAGAAAGGTTATGCTGCAAATAACCAGCATTTACATAACTTAATTTTGCAAAGTGATCAAAAAATTAGATAGCTATTTTACTAAAATTCAGCCCTGTCACTGATTGATGAAAGCCAATCATCATGAACATGCACATGAGTTTCCTAGCAATTGCATTTCCACTGCCACATTGGTTTGTTTGGAAGTATAAGGGGTATATTTTCCTTTTTCTTTTTTGTTGCACATATTCTCCCAGTCGCAGGAATGTAGCATTCAGGCAGGATACTAACCATAGTGTTCTGGTTTCAAGGAGGCATCTTTGCCTATGAAGGACTTCAAATCAGAAGTTATTATCGATTCCCCTCTTTAAGTAGTTCTTTTTTTTTTCTTGGTCTAGTATAGGGGTAGGCAACCTATGGCACGTGTGCTGAAGGCAGCACGCGAGCCGATTTTCAGTGGCACTCACACTGTCCAGGTCCTGGCCATCGGTCCGGGGGGCTTTGCATGTTAATTTAATTTTAAATGAAGCTTCTTAAACATTTGAAAAACCTTATTTACTTTACATACAACAATAGTTTAGTTATATATTATAGATTTATAGAAAGAGACCTTCTAAAAACGTTAAAATGTATTACTGGCACGCGAAACCTTAAATTAGAGCGAATAAATGAAGGGTCGGCACATCACTTCTGAAAGGTTGCCGACCCCTGGGTACTTTGCAGTAAAGTCCACAATTTTAAATGGTGTGCACCCAATTTTAGTCATGACAGCTCTTTTCCTTCAATGGGAAATATTTCACACATGTAAAAACACTGTTGTGGATGTGTACAGAGGAAGCTTTGATGAACACTTTATAAGAGTGGTTTTCATCCTGAAGCCTTTTCTCACACTGAGTCAAATGCCATGCTGAGCACGTGCAATGTTTATAGCTGAATTCTGTTCAGTCAGTTTTCAGTCTAAGACTTTTATGGTAGGGGTCCGCGGACCACAGGTTGAATTGCCAACGGGGTCCGCACTTCCGTTTGAAATTTGTTATGGGTCTGCAAATGAAAAAAGGTTGAAAACCACTGCTTTATACAAGCATGCTCAATGCTGTGTGTTATTTTGCCAGGACAATGTCCTCAGTGTGTGTGGTGTAATTTCTGTTTACACCTTCTGTGCTGTGTGTAACCCTTCATCCTGGGATAATGGTGTGTGTGTATGTGAAATAATTTCAGCTACAGCCTCTGTGTGGTATGTCACCTTCCCAAGATGATGTTCCCTGCGTATGTTTGTGTTGTGATATAAACTTTCTATCACTGTTCAAACCCTCTTCCATAGTGGTGGCAGCATTTCAGTGGTGGTTGAAAATATTCCCTTTATTTGTAGGGCCATATCATTTCACTTGCTCTGTAGCATAGAAGAGAACAAATGAGCACAAATACAGGCTGTATGTTACTGTTCAATGTAGGGAAGGAGGACTGGAATCTACATAGCACTGTGCCCCTGGGTGATAGATACTCCTCCTTGAGACCACCACTGGGACTGGTCTCCATCTGATTTAAGATAGAGCTGGAGAGAACATGCCCCAAGTAAATCAGGGAAGCATCCATTGCTCCTATTTCCTTTTGGAGGTGATCTATCTATCTATCTAAGCTCACACCATGCTTGTCCATGTTATATAGCAGGGGTCAGCAACCTTTCAGAAGTGGTGTGCCGAGTCTTCATTTATTCACTCTAATTTAAGGTTTCACGTGCCAGTAATACATTTTAACGTTTTTAGAAGGTCTCTTTCTACAAGTCTATAATATATAACTAAACTATTGTTGTATGTAAAGTATATAAGGTTTTTAAAATGTTTAAGAAGCTTAATTTAAAATTAAATTAAAATGCAGAGCCCCCCGGATCAGTGGCCAGGACCCGGACAGTGTGAGTGCCATTGAAAATCAGCTTGTGTGCCACCTTTGGCACACGTGCCATAGGTTGCCTACCCCTGTTATATAGTATCTGAGCACTCTTCTAAGGTTGAGTCTAGTTTCCTCCATCCCTTCCCACATGTTAACAGAATTTTTAAATTGAATCAACTCTTCTTCCCCCCTCTCCCTTCTCTCTCCACATCCATAGTCCAGGGACAGTTGCCAAGAACACTGTTACAAGTTTGACCTTAATGTTGGACAGTTTTGTCACTCCAGTGGATTCATAGATGTCATGGGAGATAATCTGAAAACCAAGGTCATCTGTGGGAGTGTTAAGGCCAAAATGGAGTCCAACAGACTGCAGAAATGAGGGAGCTTGCAACAGGAAAGAGTTGGTCCCTAAATTGAAGGTCAACTCTAGTGTGTAGTCTAGCTGTGTGCATTGATCCAGACATTATCTGCTGGAAATTGAAGGTGAACCTGACAGTTAGGAGATTCTGAATAGGCCACAGCCACAGCCAGCTCACCTATGATGGCATGGCTTGTAACAGAACCATGCTGCCAAGGATGAAGGAAATAGGGACTTGGCAAAGATGTCCCAAGGTTGAGACTGGGATACCTTGTAGATCTTTCGGCTCCACCGCAGGGTTAGGAGGCCATGCCCTCTGCAACAATATCTTCTACAGAACCTCTCCGGGCTTCTCTAAATTACCCTCAGCTGCAGTGGTCCCCAAGGAGCAGTTCCACTGCTGAGAATAGCCAGATTCCAGCTGGGCTTCATTCTCACATCCTCACCTCCCCCAACCATGCCTTTGACTTGGTCCTTGTGTATGGTGCTGTGTGGTGTGTGTGTATCTATGAGCACTGCCCGCCCTGCCGTGCCCAGGGAATCCCTGCAATACATGTACATTCCCCAGGGCTGGATCTGGCTAGTTTACAGCCCCATTTGCACGGCTGGAGCAATGTAAAGAGGCCACAGTACACCTGTGACTGGGGCTCCTGGTGCAAGGCAGTGAAGATGATGCACTATTATATAAATAGTTGTTTGGTTTATTTGAGCAAAAATTAACATAAGAATGAGAAAAAGAAATTCTGTACACCATTGTTCATACCAAAGTGGACCATAGTTATTTGGATCCCCAAAACAGAAAGAGTAAACAGTTACACATTAGCATCATATCTCCAATTGTTAAACAAACCCTGAAGCCACTTTCACATTATTAGCATCTAGGAATGATTCCACTAAATTATGTGGGAAGACATGAGTTTTCAATCAGTTCTAAGTCTTCCATAGCTTCTTCATTCTGATCAAATAGAACTGAAGAAATTGGACTCACAGAGCAAGGGAATTACATGCCTCATCAAAATCAGTAAAGACGTATTTCCTTCCTTTAGCTAGCAAGACACATAATCCAGCGGGAAAATACATGGCAAAAGTAGATGTAATTAATCTTTTAAACAAAATATTTTCTGTGGGCTTCTGGTTCCTTCACAAAGTCTGGAAATCTAAGTATTGGTATATTTTAAAAATGATTTATTTTATTTATTACCAATATCACTTTAGACTATGAAAATTGGAAGAATTTCAAAAATTTCAATTAATTTACTTTTAATTCTTTATACTACTTACAATGAAAACAGACTAGATAATGTCCCTAAAATCTGGAAGCAGAATTTGCTCTGAATTCTTCTAGAATTCTTCTTTGCCTCTATTTTTCTGAAAAGCATCCTGAGAGATACTTCAGTAATAAATCACTGTTCAGAGGTGCTTATGTCTCCAGGAGTAAACACAAATATTCAGCCAAATGTACAAAGCAGTGTATGAATATGCAAATACATGGAGGTTGACAAAATTATTTAAACACAGATCATAGAGGGAAGAGAACCTATATACAAAGCGTATTTAATACACAAATGCTGAACCATTAGGACAATGAAATTAGTGTAAGTTCACTAAAAAGAATGAAAAAAAACCCCACCCAAGCATTACATGTGTATCTTAAGTTTTTAAAGACTTGTATGATACTTTTTCTCTAATAGAATAGAATATGCGATCATGTAGTCAAAGGCTGTATTGTGATAAATGAATGGGCACAAAGGTGCAATGTTAAGGTTCCACGTTCAAGGGTTCCGTGGTTTGTCATCTACTAAGAATGCTATTATTTGAGGATGACAAATGTTAATCTAAAGTTCTCCTTACAGCTCCAGTTTCTGATTTCTTTAGGCTTCAAGCTATGTCTTAGGCCTCATTAATGATCAAGGAGCAGTACCTTTCCATGCAAGTAGGCCCATTGGTTTCAGTGGGACAGTTTGGATAATAAGGTACTTCTTAATGTGAGGAAAGGTATCAATGTCTGGTCCTTAGTGATTGTGAGGCTGATCCAATTCCAATTGCCGTCAGTGGAATGACTCCCTTTGACTTCAATGGACATTAGATTTGGGCTGTAAGGGAATATCTGCCCTGCAGTTAAAAACCTCTGGCTAACCTGTGCCAGCTGACTCAGTTCACAGGACTCAGGCTAAGAGGCTGTTTGATTGCAGTTTAGATGTTCAGACATGGGCTGGGGGCCAAGTTCTAGGACCGTGCGAGATGGAAGGGTCCCAGAGCTTGAGTTGCACCCCCAATATCTACACCACAGTTAAACAGCCCTTGAGCCCGAGCCCCACGAGCCTGATTCAGCTGGCACGGGCCAGCCAGGGGTGTCTAACTGTAGTGTAGAGATGCCCGAAATCAGGGGTCAGCAACCTTTCAGAAGTGGTGTGCCAAGTTTTCATTTATTCACTCGAATAAAAGATTTCGCGTGCCAGTAATACATTTTAACATTTTTAGAAGGTCTCTTTCTATGTCTATAATGTATAACTAAGCTTTTGTTGTATGTCAAGTAAATACGGTTTTTAAAATCTTTAAGAAGCTTCATTTAAAATTAAATTAAAATGCAGAGCCTCCCGGACCGATGGCCAGGACCCGGACAGCGTGAGTGCCACTGAAAATCAGCTCACGTGCCGACTTATGCCATAGGTTGCCTACCCCTGCCCTAAATGAATTCAATGTGGAAAGCAAGGGAGGGGGAAGAGAGGGTCAGAAGTAGAGCAAACATGCAAATAAACTTGGGTGAAAACATACAACTGAGTTCAAAACTCACCACCAAAGATTAAAGACATCTAAAGGGGCTGAAACATCTGATACAATCAAATTATCCCCTCGCTGCGGACAGATGAAGGCTGAGCCCTAAATCTGGACAAACGTTAGGAATAAAAGGGGAGGCTGCTGTAGAAGTGGAGCACAAGTTAAAATCATGATATATTTGTATTGCCTTGTCGGTTTTCATCCAGTGTCTAGCCTTAAAATCATAGACAGCTGTCAACAGTTGGACTTTCCAGCTAGGAGACACAAATGCGTCTTTCTGTATCTCTCAGGGAATTTCTATGACCTGTATTTAATTTTTCTCTCATTCTCCTCCCCAAGCAATTACATTATTGCTATCCGCCCTACTTGTTTTAACTTAGCTTGTAACACTTCGTGGTGCAGTTAGCACTAATCATGGCTTGTGCCTGCCCACAATCGGAGAGTCTCAAAGATAGAGGTGGCTATTAGATGCCTAACTGCCATTTATGCTTTTCAAGATATCTCTCAACAGGGTTAATACACAGTTAGTGACAGAGACAGTTAACAGTGGCAGTGTTCCTGGTGCCCGCGAGAGATGAATTATTGTTGTCTCCCTGTAATCTGCTCTGCACACTGTTGTTTTGCTGCGTACATGTGACCCTGTAAATGTTCCTCTGGTAGCCCGTTTGTCTAATCATCTTTCCTACTAGATCTCTATGTGGTAGGACATTGTCCATGGTACCACCCTGTGTGCATGTCTCTATCTCCTTGTGACTGAGGCACTGAGCAATGAAATGGAAGTGCTACCTCATCCAGCGCTAGTCTGAACTGTGGTGCTTTCTTCCCTCTGTTACCTGGCTCCTTGTCTGAGCATTGTCACTCTCAGGGTGACAAACAGGGATATTAAACTATGAGCCTATAATGTCACTGAAAGAATTTGTCTGGCTGTGATGGTGAAAGCTCACGCTCACATATGAGCATCCAGCCGTAATGGCAAAGGAAATGTTCAGAAAGAGTTGAATAGTTACAATGGGAGTTTAAGCTCCCACCCAGTGATGTTAGTGAAATGTTACTGATTGTGGCAGGGGCTGCGGATGTCTCTAGGCAGCAGCATTAGCAAGTTGTTATGAGGTGGAAAAGCAGAGGAGATATATGGTTTCTTGTGGCTGTGTTAATGTGCCCTGATCTCTGAGCACTTCCTCTTCTCTTCTGCACCCAGTGAGAGCGGCAGGAAAGGGCTTGCCACTATGAGGTTCCCCTGGAGGAAGGACTTTACAGAAATGTGAAATGTCATTTCTGCTCTGACTTCAATTTCTGGTAAAGCTGGTTGCTTTTTTCAGCCCAGCCCAGTCTCCTTGCCCTGGATGAATAAAGATTAGGTTCGTGAAAGGGAGCCCACCCTCCAGCTCGAGTTTATGGCCTTTGTAGCAATCTTCCGTCAGCAATACGTGTGTGATAATAATGCTTGGTTATTATTAACACACTTCAGTGTCACCTGACCCAAGGGAGACCTTCAAAAAGAAAAGGGAGCTCTGATGTATGTGGCTGTGAGAGCTTCCCTGCCGTGGGACTGTGCATTGGTACTGATACTTCAGGCTAATGCAAAAGATATTCTGGGTTCCCCATCCCTATGTTAATGATGATGACCCCCAATGCATTGCCTACTTCCATTCACATGTGTTCTGAACTGCAGTGGAGACTGGACATTGGACAATCCAAACTCCATTGCAAGTTGAGCAGGCATATGAATGGGAGACAGTGAGCAATGGCAAGTACAACTAAGATCTTAGTGTGGTAAATTGACATGGTTTTGCAAAAAGAGCTGGGAACACTGGCTTGGAGCCGCTGTAGGTGCGGATCAGTGTGTGTGAGAGTACAACTGAGCGGATAATTGATTTTTCAGTTTTGGGGGCCAAACCAAAAAATATTGGGAAAAAATTAGGTTGTTTTGAACCAAAATTGATTTTTTCTGTTTTTTATCACCAAAACAGAAACACTGGAAAAATATTGTTTCACATCAAAACACATCGAAACTAAACTAACTTAAAAGAATGTAATTTTTTTAGGAGGGCGGGGGCTTAACTTTAGTTAGCATTTGGAGTGTTTCTTTATTCAAATTTTTCTTTTTTCTTTTTTTGCTTCATTTTGGATTTGGGTATTTTCCACACACACCCCTTTTTTTTGGTTTCTAAATAAATATAAGAATTTCAAAATGAAATGTTGCCATATGAAAAGTTGAAATATTTCATTTTGAAATGGTTGACATAAACTGGTTTGACTTTTTAAAAAAACATTTGGAAGGGGAGCAAGCTGAATTTGTGAAAAGTTTTGGGTTCCCTGAAATATCTGAATTTATGATTTGCCAAAAAAAATTCGACCGGCTCTGTGTGAGTTTGTGTATGTTTCACTGTTGTATCACTAAACCTGTGATGAATCTCAGCTTTGAGAAGTGCAGAAGTGAGCTGGCACCAAGTGAACTTTCAGGGCTCTTCCCAAGCAGTCAGGTCAGAACAGTAATCTGTTACCCTTCCCACAAACACACACAGAGGGATAGATGGCATTTCACTGGATGAATCCAAAGGCTGATTCTCTTGAGTTTGGATGCTAATTTCCATTTTTGCACAATGCTGCTCTACAATGTCATCGCCTCATGAAGGCAGAGCTGTATGCTAGCAAGAGGCGAGTTAGGATCTCACAGAATCCTGGAATCCTCCTTTGGCCTGGAAAGAGTTCTCTTATACTCCCCTACTGCACTGTTGTAGGAGCCTTACATTGCAAGATGATCATAAATCTTGACATTTAATCTCAGTTTGCCTTGCAGCAGTTTAAACCAGTCATCACTGGTCATCTCTGACCCTCCAGATCAATTACTTCATTTCTACCTTGCAAATCACTGTCACATCTTGTGAATACAACTGTGATGTCGCCGAGTGTCACAGTTCTGTTTGGAAAGATGATTTATAAATGGGGAAGGAGATGTGGGGCTATTTTTAGACATCTTGACAGGATGCTATACAAAAGTTTGCTGACCATTTTCCACCATTGAGCTATGCTGTCTCTGATTGTTAGCTCAATACCATTTTCTGTGCCCTTTTTCCCCCTGCCTCCATAGGCGAGGTTCCAAGGAATGACGTGTTACCAACTGAAATAAATGGGAGAGGGTTGCACCCATATTTCCCCATACGCTTGTCAGGAAATGGCTTTCACTGTCTATTTTTATGATGACTTTTATTATGTGTATTACACAACAGAGAAAGTCAGTGAGCACTTTAGAAAATCTACCCTAAATAGACAAGACAGATAAAGAGTGGAAGTAACAAAACACTATTATTAAAGCTGTGGAACTGAAGCATGGATAGATTAAGCTAGTTGCCCAAAGAATCTGTAACAGAACTTAGACTACAATCCATATCTGTGGCATATCAGCCCACTTCCTTAACCATAAGACTACTTTTCCTCTCTGGTTAAGTTTAAACCCCAGAAAGCCTGGCCCGGATCCTCTCCTACTGAAATGACAATTAAAGTTTTTCCATGGACTTCAAAGCATCCAGGATCGAGTCACAAGAGGCTATAATAATAGGCCACATCATTCCACTACAATCTCCACAGACTCTCCTTCATAAGGAATACATGTATTGTGCACCTACTGAAGAAGATGAAAACAAGGAGTCCCCCAGGCTGCCATTCTTGGAGCTCCTTTCTGAGCTCTAAAAATACGCCTTCTCCTGATATATTTCAGTACTAATTAAGTTTTCACTGTCCCTCCCACAGAGGGTTATCAACATAGTTTACAAAGTGTCATCTTTTAGCAACTGCTCAAGAGCTGGCTGTTTCCCATCCCACCCCCCGTACAGCCTCGGACATGTTTACATGTCCCCTTTACAGAAACACAGAGACCAAAAAAAAAAAAAAATTCCCTGTTGTAGCTCGAATATTTTCAACCAAAGAGAAAAAATTTCTTGCCAAGTTGTTCAGTAGCTGGAAATCACTTCTCACGTCCACAGATCAGTCTTTCTTTTTATTTTGAAATGACTAACCATACCGTGATTAATGGCTCACATAAATGGGCCCAAAATAAATCTGGCACAAATGTGGGGAAGGAGGAGGGTAGATGGGATAGTAGCTAGCTGGGACCATAGCAGGACATAGGTAGCGTGAATGGCATAGCGGGCACTGAGACAGGAAAAAATGTTTTGTGCTATTTGTGGCTTAGGATTGCAGCTGCACATGGTTTTGCTGTCATGTAGCAAGGCTCAAAGCCCAGAGAAATGGAAGCCTGCATTACATACTCTCTCATCTCTCCCAGATCGCTGTTACTAGTACTTCTCTACAAGACTCATGCTCAGTTTGGTAATAATTCCTCTTTACTAAAATGCTAATGAATCTCTTGGCTGAGTACACAAACAATATAAATTTACCATACACTGTATTTGTTTTATATTTCATACAGCAGATTGCACTATCTCAGTGCTACACAATAATTTTTTCAGCGGTTACCAAATTAGATAGTTGGGGTTTTTTGGTGACAGTTTAGGGTGAAAGTGGTGGACAGTCCATACTAGAGACTGAAGACATCTGTTTATTCCCAGAACAGGTAGAACGTGGGCAGTGCAAGCTGCATTGCTGATAAAATTTGAAAGTGACCCAAAGATTAGTAGAGTGGTAAATAAGGATGACGACAGGGCAGTCATACAGAACACTCTTGGATCACTCAGTAACCAGGGCCTAATCAAACAAACTATGTTTTAATAGAGCCAAATACAAGGCCATACATGTAGAAGCAAGGAATGCAGGCCATACCTGAGGAACGGGGGGTGGGAGAGTGTATCCTGGAAAGCAGTGACTCTGAAAAGCATTTAGAGGCATAGTGAACAAACAACTGAAGATGAGCTCCTAGTGCATTGCCATGGCAAAAAGGGCTAATGAGATCCTTGGATGTATAAACAGAGGATAGGAGAAAGGAGGTGATTTTACCTCTGTATGTGGTATTAGTGAGACCAATCCTGGAATACTGCATCCAGTTCTGCTGTCTGCATTTTAAAAAGGATGTTGAAAAAATTGGAGAGGGTGAAGAAAACAGCCTCAGAAATGATTTGTGGGTAGGAGAAAATGCATTTTGCCTTAAGGCATAACAAATGCCTGTACATTTTCCTTTGTCAAACTGAATCAAATTATTTTGTTTTGGGTCAGTTCAACATTTGCCGGATGGGAATTGTAGTTCAGATGCCTCATGCCTCTTTTGCTGGGCTTTGTGCTGGTCTACATCTCACATAATTAGGGCTGTGTACAAATTGCAATTTAATGGTCTGCACAGAAATTATGAAATTTACCTCAATGCTGTGATTTTTTCCCATCAGCAGGGAGGTGGAAGTGGGCATCCATGCATGTTGGTCTTGTGCTTAGTGCAGCTTGTATTACATGTTCTAGGCATTGGACATGCTGGCTACTGTGCCTTGCATAAAACCAGCTGCTGAATATCCCCTTGTTCCCCAAACCACTGCCCAGACTTCTTGATGCTGCCACACATTATGAGCTGCACTGATGCCTTCTTCCATTTCTACACCATTGGAAAAATTGCAGCATTTCAGGGGGGACTCATCAGCCATACATAGTCCGCAAAATTCTATACTTTACCCATGACACTGCCGTGAATTGTCAAAAAAATTCTAGTTTTCCCAGGTCTTACCCACAATACCTCATAATGTCTCCTCTCGTTGAGGAGTGGTGCTCCATGACAGTCAAATGACCACAAAGCAGGATGAATAAAAAACAATTATTATTTTTTCTATTAGATTTTAAAAATTAAAATTAAATACATTTTTATTTTTAAAAATGAACCTATTTAAAATTAAATTTGAATTTATGACACTCTATATTAAGGCCCAAACTTAAGATAATCTATTAAAATAATTTAAATTAGATTATAAAAAGATATTAAAATCATATAGGTTTGCTGCTGAAGTTTTAAAAAAAGGCAAACCAGATAAACCTGGTAAAAGTCACTGGCTAAACACCATCTAAACCAATTTTGATGGCAGGAGTTTCTTCTGCAAGTGCAGAGAAAGTGTTTTCTTCATCTCAGTTTATTCAACTAGTTCAGTTCAAGTATAAGTTCATTCAAAGATGAGAAACCAAATGGGAGTTGAAAAAGCAGGAAAACTTATTATCCTCTTCCAAACTATGAATAAAATCAAAATGTCAGAGGATGAGATCTACTAGTTCTAAAATCTTGAAGGACACGGTGATCAGAAACAATCAGTTCAATTTAGTAACCATAGATAATACTTCTTTTCTTTAATAAATCAGTTAGTTTTACATGCAAAACATGTTTCGATAAACTTACTTTTTTTCTTATGTATCCAGTATTTTAAGGTAATTTTATTTAACTAATAAGAGCAATTTTAATGATGATTTTGTGCATTTTTAATTGAATTCTAATTCCCATCCAAATGCAGCTTATCACAAATCATTCATTTAAAAAAAATCTAGTAAATAAGAATGCATCATAATAAGAAATGTAAAAATTAAAGATCTGAATAAATATAAATTAAGCTATACAGTTGAGAATAAGGGCATGGGGTACTTGAACTACAACTTGCATGAAGCCCTGATTTATATCTAGGCTTGGCAGGATTCAGGGTTTTTTGGGGGAGGGGGGGGTTTGTGGGGGGAGGGGTGTTGGTAATTACAATGGATACCTGTGTTTATTTTTAATCATTTAACTTTTTTATCAATTTAAATTTTCACAGTTGTGCAAAATGATGGGGTTTAAGCATTTTTTCAATTGTTAAATGTTCACAGTTGTGGGAAATTATGGGCAGGGGTGAGACAATAATTACTTAACAACAGTTGACATTGAGGGTCAAAAAGTTAAAGCTTTGTAACAATTAATACACAAATTATCAACATCATATATCAAACTATACAAAGTAAATATCTTGAAATCAAACTCTAAAGGTACGTCTACACTGCACACCACTTACAGCGGTGTGTAGGTACATGTCACTACATGCCACAGTGAAAAGCAGGCTGCATCCACAGTACAGTGCGTAGTCTACATGTGGCAATGATAGGCTCTGGTGGGGGGAGACAGCAGGGAACGGCTCTGGCAGTGAGGAGCTTGCTGGAGCCTTTCCCTGTTGCAGAGTCTTTCACTGAAGCAGGGAAAGTTTCCAGCAGCTCCCCATGGCAGGGAAAGTCTCCAGCAGCTGGGTGACCATGGGACATTACTGCTAAAAATAGCAGTGTAGGCAGGGGAAGCACCTCTTGGGCATAAAGAGTGTTGTGTATGGTACATACCCTAGTTCTGGTGTGTCTTTACTCTCTTAAAAAATGCCTCACCATCTTTGCTGCTATTTATACCTGTGCTAGAGGGGGTGTGCAGAGTATGTAAGCTACATTCTGCCATAACGAATATGCAGTGTAGATGTACCTTAATAAGTTCTCAAGCAGCATTTTTCTTACTTTACCCATCTATGCGTTTTGATTATTATTGATGGAAATATTCTTTCATTGATTTGTGTGTGTATGGTGAAATCAATATTAACCGATAAAACTCTAATTCTTCCAAGCCTATTTATATCGAACCAAGCTGAAATGAAATGTTTTGAATCAATTCAACAAACCAAAATGTTTTGATTCAAGCTTGCATTCTGGAAAAAATATTGATATTTTAACTTTATCCAGATTTGGGACAAAAACTAATTTTGAAATATCAGAATAGAAATTGTGATTATACATAACGCATTGGCCACATTTTTAAGTGTTCAAGTATATGCTGTTATATTTTACACAGAAGCACATACAGTATGGCCACATATATATGGAATTATTTAATATGGTTTTGGGAATTTCAAGGGGAAAGAAGGAGAGAAGTAGACAAAGGGAATTTGAACCAAGATTTGAAACCTACAAATATTTCAGTAATATCAAAAAATGAGTAAAAAGGTGAGAGTTTGGAAGAACTGAACTGATAACACTGGTCTACAATTTTTGAGAAGTCGTCTGATTCAGAGATAAAATGTGCTATTTATTATGTATTTTGATGTGCTGAATTCAAATATGACAATTAAAACAACTGATTGGCTACTGTTTCTAAGATATTTAAGTTTTTACATTTTATGTCTATGTATATTGTGTAGATAGTAGAGTTTTAATCATAAATTGTAAACCTAGGTCTTTTCATGTGTTTATGGTTGCTTTACATGATAATATTTCACCTGTCCTGTTTATGTAACACTTTAAAAATCAGCAAAAGGGTTATATAAATAAA
Organism: Trachemys scripta elegans; assembly: GCF_013100865.1. Lineage (NCBI taxonomy): Eukaryota > Metazoa > Chordata > Testudines > Emydidae > Trachemys > Trachemys scripta. The sequence goes on along the minus strand of NC_048298.1, from coordinate 142,053,792 downwards.
ATGTATTATGAAACAAAAGACAAAAAACTATTATGTACATAGTTTAGTCCTATTCAGTGTCTACTCGGCGTTTCTTGGCTTGTCTCTTGTATTCATTAAATGGAGCATCTCTTGTCACTGTCCAGCAATAGTCTGCAAGCATTGATGGGCTCCATTTGCCCTGATAGCGTTTCTCCATTGTTGCAATGTCCTGGTGAAATCACTCGCCGTGCTCATCGCTCACTGCTCCGCAGTTCAGTGGGAAAAAAATCTAGATGAGAGTGCAAAAAATGTATCTTTAGTGACATGTTGCAACCAAGGCTTTTGTATGCCTTGAGGAGGTTTTCCACCAACAACCTGTAGTTGTCTGACTTGTTGTTTCCGAGAAAATTTATTGCCACTAACTGGAAGGCTTTCCATACCGTCTTTTCCTTGCGATGCAGTGCGTGGTCAAATGCATCATCTTGAAGAAGTTCACGAATCTGAGGACCAACAAAGACACTTTCCTTTATCTTAGCTTCACTTAACCTTGGAAATTTTTCACGGAGGTACTTGAAAGCTGCTTGTGTTTGTCAATGGCCTTGACAAAGTTCTTCATCAGACCTAGCTTGCTGTGTAAGGGTGGTAACAAAATCTTCCTTCATTCAACAAGTGGTGGATGCTGAACACTTTTCCGCCCAGGCTCCAATGACTGTCGGAGTGGCCAATCTTTCTTGATGTAGTGGGAATCTCTTGCACGACTATCCATTTGCAGAGAAAACAGCAGTATTTTGTGTATCCAGTCTGCAGACCAAGCAAGAGAGCAACAACCTTCAAATCGCCACAAAGCTGCCACTGATGTTGGTCATAGTTTATGCACCTCAAAAGTTGTTTCATGTTGTCATAGGTTTCCTTCATATGGACTGCATGACCAACTGGAATTGATGGCAAAACGTTGCCATTATGCAGTAAAACAGCTTTAAGACTCGTCTTCGATGAATCAATGAACAGTCTCCACTCATCTGGATCGTGAACGGTGTTGAGGGCTGCCATCACACCATCGATGTTGTTGCAGGCTACAAGATCACCTTCCATGAAGAAGAATGGGACAAAATCCTTCTGACGGTCACGGAACATGGAAACCCTAACATCACCTGCCAGGAGATTCCACTGCTGTAGTCTGGAGCCCAACAGCTCTGCCTTACTCTTGGGTAGTTCCAAATCCCTGACAAGGTCATTCAGTTCACCTTGTGTTATGAGGTGTGATTCAGAGGAGGAGGATGGGAGAAAATGTGGGTCCTGTGACATTGATGGTTCAGGACCAGAAGTTTCATCCTCTTCCTCTTCCTCACCTGACTCAAGTGAGAATGATTCTGGTGCATCAGGAACCGGCAGTCCTTCTCCGTGGGGTACTGGGCGTATAGCTGATGGAATGTTTGGATAATGCACAGTCCACTTTTTCTTCTTTGACACACCTTTCCCAACTGGAGGCACCATGCAGAAGTAGCAATTGCTGATATGATCTGTTGGCTCTCTCCAAATCATTGGCACTGCAAAAGGCATAGATTTCCTTTTCCTGTTCAACCACTGGCGAAGATTTGTTGCACAAGTGTTGCAGCATTTGTGTGGGGCCCACCTCTTGTCCTGATCTCCAATTTTGCAGCCAAAATAAAGGTGATAGGCTTTCTTAACCATAGTGGTTATACTGCACTTTTGTGATGCAAAAGTCACTTCAGCACAAACATAGCAGAAGTTATCTACACTGTTCACACAAGTACGAGGCATCTCTGCTCACTTTGGCTAAACAGAAATGTGTCCCTTTGCAAAATCAAACACTAACAAATAAGAGAGCACGACGCTGTATGATTTCTAGAGCTGATATAGGGCAATTTGTTCAGCAGAGTGATGTAAGCTTCGTTATGATTGCATCATCCATGACTTCTAGGAATAACATGATGCAATTCATATCATGTATGATGCAATACCAGCTTCAGATTGCATCATTCATTGTTTTGCCTAAAAAGCAAGTACTGTCCAAACCCAGTCATAGATTTATTCATAGATCCAGTCAAAGATGTATTTTAGTCATTTCTGGTTTAAATCGAGATCCCTTCCCTTTATAACTCACTTATCCTCCGCCATTCCTAAGTCAAGGGTCGTATATACTGACCCAATAGCATATCTTGAAAACTAGAGCCAATCAACAATTTTAAGCATCATTTTCGTTCTCAGTGACCCAGAATTAGTAAAGTTTGACTACATTTATTTCAGAAGCATTTTGGCTGTAGAGCAGTGTAATTTAGAAATGATTTTTCCAGCAATGTTAAAGCAAATTAACTATAAGACTAAGATTTTATCTCATAAAGCCAGGCAATTCAGAGTTAAGGTTCCCATAGCAACTCTAGGTCTGCCAATTGCATATGTTCATTCCACAAAGGTCTTTTATTACATCAGCACACAACACAAGGCATAGAACTTAGAAAATATTTATTTTACAGGTCTGGGTTAACTCTACTCAGACATAGAAAAGTGACATACCATAGGGTGATGCTGAAGGAATGCAGAGAGTGTTCTGAAGTGGGTGCTGGGGTGATGATAGAGCATATAGTTTGTTATGGACTATGTGTTGGAGGGCATGGCATAAAAATTTAAGGCAGAATTTAAGAATCTTGTATCCAGTTGAAACTACATGGAAATGTAGGATGGTAATATGCAATCGCCTGAATTGGAATTTGGCCAGGACACACTGTTACGCCCTCACTTTTATTAAAAGTGCTATTGGATGTTAAATGCCAGGTTTTCACAACTGTTTATGCCAATGTTAGCTCCAGCTGCTGTTGCAAGAGAGAGAAAAGAACAACCAGTACTGTCGGTAAGTATCACAGAACAACAAACAAGTCATGAGTGATGGATTTGGCAAACGTAGTAAATAATACATAAATAGTAGGATCTAGTCTGTTTTATTTGTTTTTATGGGCGTTTTTTTAAGTTAAGTGATTTTGCTCCATCATGAGGATACCTGGAACATGAGGGTCACACAACTCAGCAGCTATGGACAGACGTGCTTTGGTGAAAAGAAAACAAAGAAGTAAACGTTGCTACCTTTCAGAGGAAAATACTCATGGTGAGTTATAGAGGGTAACCCAAGATGAAAATACACAGTGGGCCAATTTCTGCTCTTTCTCATGCGTCGTAGGGGGAGCCTGGGCACCTAACTCAGGGCTGAGGATTTCACTAGGTAGCAGGGCACCTAGCAGTTAGGCATTGCAATGCCCAAGTCCCTTTGTGAATCCAGCACATTAACTCAAACAGATCCACACACACTACACACAACATTTCTTTTGGGGAAAATGGGAGGGGACACATTTGTTGCCTAACTCGAGGCAGAAGGCACCCAGAAAATGAGGCACCACATAGTACAGGCGCTCAGGCCTGGTTATTGCTATTGAATCTATCTATTCATCTAGGACCTGTCACTGGTATTTGACGCATATCTCATAGGTATAGATCAAGGCGCTACTGGCTAACAAAGCATCTGCTCTCTTTGTGCATGTTTTTGCAAACATTGTTCATTAACTATTTCACTGCTCATCACAGCATGTAAAAAAGAAGAGCAAATATTATATTATATTATATTATATTATATTATATTATATTATATTATATTATTGAGATCTATACCAGGATTTCCCAGAGAGGTATGAGAGGGAGGAGGGGTGTGCAATATACTAGCCGGGATGAGTGCAAGCATTTCACAAGATATGAGAGGGATGCTGCTGGTTAATTTTCTTGAAGGGAGGCTCAGCTCCTAAACTGGAAGGATGGGGAAAGTTGAATCTTTAAAGATGACTCTCTTTCTGCAAAGTGTTCATTAGGCGTTGGAGTTAAATAGATGTTAACAAAACCAAACAAAAATAAGGGGCTAGCTTCTTCACTGCTCTGCACAGCAGAGGAGGGGCCATCAGGGAGACAGTTATGGCTCCTTGATTCTGTGCCCATACTAAGCATAAGTTAGTTCAGCCTGAGGTCTGTTCTTTTTGAAACTTTTTAATTAGGGCAAAGTTATAATAAAACATTAACATATTACATCATATACTACTTATTACTTATTCAGGATAGGGTAACCAGATGTCCCGATTTTATAGGGACAGTCCCGATTTTTGGGTCTTTTTCTTATATACACTCCTATTACCCTCCACCCCCTGTCCCGATTTTTCACATTTGCTGTCTGGTCACCCTAATTCAGGATCAGGGTAATATTGAAAGAACCTGTGTAAAGATACTAGTGTGCTGGCTGGGGTGCCTTCCTCCAAGTTTGACCAAATTTCTAAATTCTTGTCCTCTTTCTGGTTGCTTCTCTTGTGTATGTACTTTGTGTGAACACTTTTTCTTTACAAGGACATTCCAAATTTTACTATGCCACAATTCCGTAGGAGGAGAAGCCACCTTTTTGCAAGAATGTCAATACAAAGTTTGCTGCTAACAGTTAGAAAGAAATTACAATTGAGGATAGCTGGATAAGTACTTTAGCCATGCCCCCAATATGTCCTCTGGACAGGGAGGCAGCAGGGAATGGTGGCATCTATGCCAACCACTGGGGGCCACCCTATGCCAGAGATAGGGTGAATCTCCATCCCATTTGTCCTACACCACAAAAAAAATGAAGTGGAGCAAAGAATCTGGCCCAAAGAGTTATAAACAGTCTGACTAAAAATCCCTTCTTTTCTCAAACTTTCAGTCTCATGTGATGGCCTCACTATACTAGTTCTGAAGTCACCATGGAGCTTTTAGGGTGAACCAGATCTGAATGATCCTGTTTTTTATAGTTACTTTGTAGTTTATACAGTTGGAAATGGTGGAAAAGAACACCAGTTTTACAGATATGTTTCCGTATGGAAACATTTTTCATGAATTTACACCAGCTGGGTACACATGTCACTGTGTTTGGCAGATGACAAGGAATCTCACTACAGTCTTCTCCCAGGAGGTGACCTCCATCCTCCAGGAACACAGGGATTAGCTGAGCCAGTAGAGCATGTGCATAATGCTGGTCTGGAGAATGGAAAGTCCTACCCTCTTTTAGTGGAGTCCTGTTACAGACACAACACTGACAACTGTAAAAAGAAAGGAGGAGGGGTGCAGAATGTGAGATGGACTGAAACATATATTATAATGTCACTACTCATCAACACGACAGTTAAGGTTTAAAAGGACATTGCATCCTGTACTTTTCTTTTCAGTCCTTTATAACATTTTCACAAATGTTCCATTTGGACTACAATTTTTACAAACGTGATTTGGTGACTGATGAATTTTTTGAAAAGTTCCAAGACAATTTATTTATCCGTCTTTGTAAATGTGAACATTAAAATATAAGGTTTTCAGATTTGGCCTGTAGAGAGACGGTGTGGTCCTTCTTTCTGTGCCTCAATTTTCTCTTCTGTAAAATGGGGAGTTCCTTCCTGCCTACACTGCTGCCAGGGGACAGGAGGCGGCTGGGTTATGTCAGTGGCCAGCAGCAGCCTGGAGGTGTTAGCTGCCTTTCAACACTGTGCAGGCAGGCAGGGACAAACTGCCTGGTGGGGGAATAGATGAACTCTGCAAAGACATGGTCCAGGTCATCCCTTTCCCACCCCCTTCCCCTGAGGCTGGAAGCAGCTCCCGTTCCTTCCCGCCTGCACAGTGCCAAAAGGCTGCTGCTGGCCACATTCTGGTGTGAACCCTGGCAGAAATGTCACCCTGTGTTTCCCCTCCCTGCCCCCAATGTGTTGTCTCAGGAAGATGTGTCACCAGATACCAGGAGAGGCAGGTCCATCCCGGGGTCCCAACCAGGCATGGAGGGTGGAGAGTGACGGGCAGGGAGGGTTGGGTCAGCAAGTCAACCTCCCTGTGTGAGAGATGTATGGGAGTGTGTGTGTGTCACCTATCCCTGTGTGACCCCTAAAGCCTTAAAGATAAGAAGGGAAATAAAAAGAATCCAGCTACTCAGTATTTCTTTTTAACAGGAGCTCAGTCAACTTGATGTTAATTTGAATGTTTGTACTGCATAGTTCTGATTGATTGCCGTTGAACTCGCTTGAATACGACGTGATAGATTCAAATACGAATAGATAGATTTGAATTTTACCAGGTGTCCCATATTCAGCATAGGGAAATATGGTCACTCTAGTTCTGACCCGCTGTTCTGACCACTAGGCCTGACCACCCATGTCCCAGTCATTGCCAAAATGTGCTCTTGAACTTCCAAGCTCTGAGCTCATTGTCACCTCATTGCTAGAGTAGGTTCACCCCCTCTGGCTTCCTCCTGTAAACTGCTATGGTCTTCTGCACAAATTGACTTGGCAAATCACAGAGATGTTTGGTGAACCCTTGCTTCATTGAGTGCATGCAGCACTTGTGAATAATCCTTGTGATATAATATGGTTACTGTGCTGAAAGATTTCACCAGGGTAGGAGTCTCTTGTAGGGAGACTGCCTTATGTTTGGGAAGGAAAGGGCAGCATGAGTCAGGCAAGGAAAGCAGGCTGGAGCACAGGAAATAGTCTGCCTTTAACAAGAGAAGAGGGAGAAAGCAACAGAAACGTCCAATAATATTTTGAAGCCATCCATCTCACTCATCCTAGTGCCAGGCACCAGTGGACCCACAGGAAAGAGCAGACGGCTTATTTGGAAAGACTTAAAGCAACTCTTGTCTTGTGTGTTATTTTCTGTCTGCGTTCCTAGGACTTCAGAGTAGTTAGAGACCCTTTTTTTTTTTAGATTTGGTGTTGGGAGAGCTGTAAAGCAAACACCAGTTTGGAAAACAATAATGTTTCTTTCTAAATTCTAATGATCATGCTCTTTGTCAGTTCCAGGGACTGTTCCAGTCATTTCCTTGTGGTTTAGCCATTTCACATACACATAATAAATCTGCAGTCATGGGGATGTATAATAGTCATTTCCCCTCTCTCCCTCTCTCTTTTTCCACCCTTGAATGGGTCTACTGCTTTTTTGGAGAGGAAGACTTGGAAGGTTTTGTTTTTGTGGAACATCAATCCATGTTGTAGAAGGAGAAGGGGATGTATAGTTTGGATGCCTCTATCTCAGTAGAAGAGAAACCAAACTTCTAGGGCAGTGTTTCTCAACAACCAGTCCATGGACCAGCACCGGTCTGTGGTAGCCTCCTCGGCAGTCCCTGAGATTTCTCTGATACAGAATATTAATATTTAAAATATGAAGTTTCTTTTTCTACTTGTATATTCCATCACTGTATTCATTCAATTATTTCTGAACATTAAATAATAATAAATAAACCAACTGGGTTCACATTGGTTGCCATGGTGCTGAGAACGTTCATGTGCATTTACTGGAAGGAAGTAGTTAACAGAAAGCGACAAGTGAAATTTAAGTTCTAGTAAAACTTTACTTAGCTAAACCAGACAATGTCATTGTTAAAGCAGCTACCTCTGGATTGATTTTTTAGAACTAACAACAGTTCAGAAAAATGTAATAGAGATGTGAGTGATTCCAAACTTGATAAAGGGTTAGAAAACATAAGAACATAAATAAGAATGGCTATACTGGGTCACACCAATGGTCCTTCTAACCCAGTACCCTGTCTTCTGACAGTGGCCAATGCCAGGTGCTTCAGAGAGAATGAACAGAAAAGGTAATTATCAAGTGATCCATCCCCTGTCAGTAGGGTGACCAGACAGCAAGAGTGAAAAATCAGGAAAGGGGGTGGGGAGTAATAGGAGCCTATAAAAGACAAAGCCCCAAATATTGGGACTGTCCCTATAAAATTGGGACATCTGGTCACCCAACCTGTCACCCATTCCCAGCTTCTGGCAAACAGAGACTAGGGACACTTCAGAGTATGGTGTTGCATCTCTGCCCATCCTACCTAATAGCTAGGGTCCTACCAAATTTATGGCCATGAAAAACGCATCACGGACCATGAAATATGGTCTCCCCTGTGAAATCTGTATAGTATAAGGTAAAAGCACACAAAAGGCCAGATTTCACGGGAGAGACCAGCGTTTCTCAAATTGGGGGTCCTGACCCAAAAGGGAGTTTTGGGGGGATCACAAGGTTATTTTAGGGTGGTCGCGGTATTGCCACCCATACTTCTGGACTGCCTTCAGAGCTGGGCAGTTGGAGAGCAGCAGCTGTTGGCCAGGTGCCCAGCTCTGAAGGTAGCTGTGCAGAAGTAAGGGTGGCAATACCATACTATGCCATTCTTACTTCTGTGCTGCTACTGCTGGGGGTGGCTCTGCCTTCAGAGCTGGGCTGGCCAGCAGCTGCCATTCTCCAGCTGCCACAGATCTGAAGGCAGCACAGAAGTAAGGGTAGCAACCTTCCCTACAATAACTTTGTGACCCCTCCCCCCCCCCCATGACTCCTTTTTGGGTCAGGACCCCTACAATTGCAACACCATGAAATTTCAGATTTAAATAGCTGAAATCATGAAATTTATTATATTTAAAATCCTATGACTGTGAAATTGACCAAAATGGACCGTGAATTTGGTAGGACCCTACTAATAGCCATTGATGGACCTAGTCTCCATGAACATATCTAGTTCTTTTTTTAACCCTCAGAGAGTCCTGTGGCACCTTTAAGACTAACAGATGTATTGGAGCATAAGCTTTCATGGGTGAATACCCACTTCGTCAGACGCATGTAATGGAAATTTCCAGAGGCAGGTATAAATATGCAGGCCCTGTTTTAGCCCTGTTATAGTCTTGGCCTTCCCAACATCCTCTGGCAAAGAGTTCCACAGGTTGACTGTGTGTTGTGAGAAGAAATACTTGTTTTTGTTTGTTTTATACCTGCTGCCTATTCATTACATTTGGTGCTCCTAGTTCTTGTGTTATGAGAAGGAGTAAATAACACTTCCTTAGTTACTTTTACCACACCCAGTCATGATTTTTTAGACCTCTATCATATGCTCCCTTAGTTGTCTCTTTTCCAAGCTGAAAAGTCTCAGTCTTTTTAATCTCTCCTCATATGGAAGCAGTTTCATACCCCTAATCATTTTTGTTGCCCTTTTCTGTACTTTTTCCAATTCCAATATATCTTTTTTGAGATGGAGCAACCAGATCTGCATGCACTATTCAAGATGTGGGTGTACCATGGATTTATATGAAGGCAATATGATATTTTCTGTCTTGTTATCTATCCCTTTCCTAAAGATTCCCAACATTCTGTTTGCTTTTTTGACTGCCGCGGCATATTGAGCAGATGTTTTCAGAGAACTATACACAATGACTCCAAGATCTCTTTCTTGAGTGGTAACAGCCAATTTAGATTCCATCATTTTATAATGTATAGTTCAGTATTGTGTTTTCCAATGTGCATTACTTTGCATTTATCAACAAAGAAAAGGAAATGTTTGGCCTTCAATCGAAAATATGATTAATCTTACATTAAGTTTGGGCTTGTTGCAAGTGAGGATGTAGAATGCCCAAAACTTCTCTGTGTTGTGTGTGACATGACTCTGAGCAATTATGCTACAATACCTTTACAAATGATTTGACACCTTGAAACCATACATCCAAATTTAAAAGAAAAGCCAGTGGAATTCTTCCAACAGAAGCGAGATGATGTGAAAGGGCAAAAGAAACTACTGCCCACTGCCGTAACATCAAAAGAAGGTATGTTAAAAGCATCATATATGCTGTCTCGATGCATAGCTAAATGCAAATCACCCTTTACAGTTGGTGAAGAAGTAATAGATGCCTGTTGTGAAGTCTTGGGTGATGCAGCTGCGAAAAAAGTGAGTTCCATTCCCCTGTCAAATGATACCGTCTCACATTGAATCACTGATATTGCAGAAGATATCGAAGCGCAGTTGATAGAAAGGGTAAGAGAGTGTCAAGCTGGTGTGCAAGTCACTGGATGAGTCAATGGACATTTCTAAAGCAGCGGTTTCTATTGTTTATGTGCACTATGCCTCTGAAGGTGTATTTCACGAAGATCTACTCTCTTGGGAAGATTTAAATAGAAGAACAGCTGCAAAATACAACAGGTGCTGAAATCTTCTGGGTCCTAAATGAGTATGGGACAGGACAAGGACTTCAGTATTGGAATTTGCATGGATGGAGTGGCTGCAATGATGGGCAGATATTCAGGTGTATCATAGAATATCAGGATTAGAAGGGACATCAGGAGGTCATCTAGTCTAACCCCCTGCTCAAAGCAAGACCAATCCCCAGACAGATTTTTGCCCCAAATGGCCCCCCTCAAGGATTGAGCTCACAACCCTGGGTTTAGGAGGCCAATGCGCAAACCACTGAGCTATTCCTGCCCCCCTGTAGTTGCAAGAGTGATGGAAGTTGCACCGACTGTTCAAGCAACACACTGCTTTATTCATCGAGAGGTCTGGGCAGCCAAGAAGTTGTCTCCAGAGCTTAATGATGTCCTCGGTATAGTTGATAAATTGTGAATTTTGTGAAAGCAAATGGACTCAATTCTTGCATCTTCGCTACAATGTGTGAAGAAATGCGGTCCGAACACCATCACTTATTCTTAGACACTGAATTGCAGTGGTTATCCTGTGGCATTAAACGAAGTGCAAGGACTGCAGTGTGAACTTGAAGGGCTTTCTGTCCGTCTGGCTGCATACTTTCAGGATTTACAATGGCTCGCCAAACTTGCATATGGAAGATATATTTGATCACTTCAATCAGCTCAATTTCTCTATGCAGTAAAATATGTCAAATGTCTTTTATAGGTTGACAATATCACGGCCTCTAAAAAAAGCTCAAAGTCTGGAAAAAAAGATTCATGACTGTTATGACATGTTCCCATGTTTTGCTATTGATGACAGTAAAGATGTGGATCTGCCTCTCTTACGTTAACTATTGCATCCCATCTAAAATCAACTGTCCAAAAGTTCAAGGACTATTTCCCATCAGACTCTGATCCACGGAAAGGAAAGCAATGGATTCGTGATCCATTCTCCTCTCTTGAAACTGAGACCTCTCTGTCACCATCACTTGCTGGAACTGTCAGGTGATGAGGGTCTGAAGTTACAGTTTCATGAAGTGACTCTACCTGTTTTTTGGGTCAAACTCAGACGTGAAAACCCACAACTCAGTGAACTTGCTATCCAAACTTTGCTCTCATTCCATTCTACATGCCTCTGTAAAATTGTATTTTCAGTGAAAACAAACTACTGCAACTGGCTGAGCATTGGAAAGATGCTCTGGGTGTCTTTGTCAAACATTCATCCCCAGGTTGAAAGACTTGTGTCTACAAGACAGGTACAAACATCTCATTAACGGTATGGTGAATGAATCCATCTGATTTTTTTATTATTTTTTTTTGTAAACTAAATCAATTGAATTATCTCTAATGTACAAAATGAGATATACAGTTGAAAGCAAAATTATTGGTACCCTTCATTTGAAACAATGTTTAAAAATCAGGTTAACATTTTCATATCAAGTAGAAATGCCTTACATGCAGATAGTGCAAAAAAGAAATGCCTGGCAATATTGAAAAAACAGCAAGAAATATCAGTGACACGTTGTTCATTTATTTTCTCTCAAGTGGTCCATGACAATTTAGGAAGGCAGCAAGCCGGTCCCTGGTATCAAAAAGGTTGAGACATACTGTTGTAGGAGAAAGGCTGGCTAGAGTAGTCAGGAGGGCAATAAACCAATAACAAAAGACGGAACAAATGAGCACTCGTGTCGCCAAAAATCAAGCTATAGAGAACAAAATTAATCAAGGAACCAAAAGACATGAAGAGAAGAAATTCTTTAATTGCCTGTACACCAAAGGTAGAGGCCTGGGCAATAAACAAGAAGAATTGGAATTGCTCATTTATTAGCATAAATTCAACCTAGTTGGTGTTTCTGAAACCTGATGGAAGATACGCATGATTGGAATATTAAAATAACTGATAAGCTATTTAGGAAGGATCAAGTAGGCAAAAGGGGCAGGGGAGTAGCACTCTATGTCAAAAATGGCATTTCTTACTTTCAAGTCATTGACAACTTGGAAGAAGATCTTGAATATTTATGGATCAATATTTTCACAGATAAAGCACAAGATGATGTATTAGTTTCTGTCACCAAATCACACTAGAGAACAGGATGACCAGCTCCTTGACCTATTTATAATGCTTTGGAAAGAAAACTCTGTATTATCATCAGGGAATTCAATCTGAGTGATTTGTGCTGGAAGTCTCAGGCTGCCAGTACTAAAACATTCTAAAAATTACAGATGACTATTTTCTAATTCAAACGTGTTGCATTCAACATGAGGGAATTCTATATTAGACCTTGTGTTGACAGATGAAGAGGAATTGATCACAGAATGGTAGCTTAGGTACAAGTGATTGTGACTTGATTCCATTTGCTATGTTCAAACAGAATAAAGTCCAGACCAGTAATATATGGACTTACTGCTTTAAAATGACCAATTTCACAAAGCTGAAAACAATTATGAACCAAATCAGCTGGGGAAAAGAATTTAAACAGAAAAATGTGAATGATAATTGGGAACTATTTCAGATCATTTTGGTAGATGCCTAAAAAGCCACAGTATCACATTGAGGAAGAAGGTCACACTGGTTGAAAAGCCAACCTGGCTTAGATGGGATGTGAAAGCATCTCTCTCTCTGTATATGTGTGTGTGTGACATATTATATATGAAGAAAGCGGAAGTAAAGAGTAATGAATATAAATCAGAAGCTAGCAATTGTAGAAAACTGATAAAGGAAGCAAAAGGACGTGAGGAAAATTCTATGTTCAGTAGAGTTAAGAACAATAATAAAGAGTTTTTAAGTATATTGGGAACAAAAGGAATCCTAACAATGGTATTGGTCCATTAGTAGATGGAAATGATAGAATTGTCAGTAATAAAGAAGAAAAGGCAGAAGTGCTCAAAAATATTTGTTTTATCTATTTGGGAAAAAGCCAGATGATATAGTGCTATATTATGACAATTAAATGCTTTCCATTCCAACAGAAAGTGAGAAGGATTTTGAACACCAGCTACTAAAGCTTAATATTTTTAAATCAGGTAATTTGCATTCAAGACTTTTAAAAGAGCTGACTGATGAACTCTATGGACCATTAACATTGCTTTTCAGTGACTCTTTGAATACTGGGGAGGTTCCAGAGAATTGGAAAAAAGCTAATGGTGTGCCAATATTTAAAAAGGATAAACAGGATAACCTATGTAATTATAGGCCTTTCAGCCTCACATTGATCCGAAGGAAAACAATGGAATGGCTGATTTGGGACTTTATTAATAAAGAATTAATTTATATAATTGATGGCAATGAACATGGGTTTAAGGAGAATAGATCCATCAAACTAATTTGACATATTTTTTAGATATGATTACAAATTTGGTAAAGACAATAGTACTGATAGTGTGGAAGAAAAGTTTTTACATGACCCAAAGATTGGGAGAGTGGTACATAATGAAGGGGACAGGTCACTGATAAAAAGCAATATGGATTGCTTGGTTACCTGGGTGCAAGCAAATGATATGTGTGTTAATACAGTCAAAACATAAAATCATATAATAGAACCTCAAATATGCAAACACCAGAGTTACAGACTGACTGGTCAACCGGACACCATGTGAAACCAAAAGTAACCAATCAGGCAGCAGCGGAGACAAAAAAAATACTGTACTGTGTCTGTATTGCATCTTAAAGGTAGGCACATCTGGGCTGCCTGTCCCCCTACCCCTGCCCCCCTACCCCTGCCCCCGCCCCCATGCACGGAGCACCCATTTATAGCTAGGAGTTGAAGACACTGAGATTCGCAGGCAAAGCTGTGAGTCCCTGCTGCCAGCCCAAGGCAGCCAGAATAGGAGCAGCACTGGGGTCTGCGCTGCTTTCCTGTAAGCCAGGGGTGCTGTTTTCACCCCCTCCCTGCCCGGCCGTGTGTATGTGTGCTGTTTTCACCACCAGCCCCCTTCGCACCCACCCCCCAACCCGGTTGGGAGGGGGACGAACCTGCCCTGGCAAGAAGCTGCCTGCAAGGAAGCTGCCTAGCTGCCTCTGGAACCTGGCCTGAAGTGTGAACTGCTGGATCCAGCACTGCATTTTGTTCAGAGTTATGAACATTTCAGAGTTACGGACAACTTCCATTCCCTAGGTGTCCGTAACGCTGAGGTTCTATTGTACATCCAGGAACCAAAATTATAACCCATACTAGATGATCACAATGATCCTTTCTATGAATCTAGGGTACTGGAGGGTTCAGTCTTGCCTCCCTCCTATTCAATGTGTATAAAAGGCCATTACTTGGGTTAGTGAGGAGCTGCGGACAGTGCCCTCAGGATGGTGATGGCATTCAGCTCCATGTCTTTATTTAATTTTATCTGACTAGAGCAATTGAATGATTTACCCAATGTCTCGAAAATGGGCTGAGGGCAAGCTGGCAGAGGCTTAACCCAGAAAGGCTGGAAGCAATGTTGGAAAAAGCAACCAGTAGAAAAAGCTGAAGTTATGTCCAATGCCACACTGAGGGAGCGCACCTGCCATTTCATAAACAGTGTTAGAGTCTAGGGGGTCATAATAGCTCCTAATCTGCTCCTAGATATGCCAGGAGTAGCTGTGGCCAGGGCTGCTTTCTCCCATGTTCAGTTGGCAAGAAGACCTTTTCTTTCAGATGTGGACCTTACTGTAACTGCCCAGACCTCTGCACCTCAGGGTTAGACCACTTTTGTGTTAATTACATTAGGTGACATCAGGAGACTATTTAGATATGTAGATTAGTGCTAAATGTTTCTGCCCACTCATTAAGCAGTTTTCATTCAGAGGTACGCTAACTGCACTGGCTACTTGTTAGGTCCATGTGGAGTAAAAGATTATCTTTAGACCTTTATAGCCCTAAGTGGTTTAAGACTTTGTGGCTTGAGAGACATCCCTTTCCCCTTGTGAGACTGGTGCACTTTATATCAGCAGAAGTGCTTGATGTAGGTGTCCCTGGGCTTTAAAGAGGGGGTGGGACTGTTGGAAAGGCATTTTCTGTAATCAATCCTTGACTCTGGAATTTACTTTGTGATTTAGAGTTGGTCCATTTAAAATGCCAGGTGCTGATAGCAGGAACATGTATCAGCACCTGGCATTTTAAATGGACCAACTCTAAATCACAACAAATAAATAAGGAGGAACCTGCACCCCTAACTGCCTGCAAAGCAATGTACCAGGATCTAAAGCTAAAGGTAAGGTCCGCACCACCTCCCTCTGCTCCACACTATCACTGTCTCCTGAAAAGACAACTTTTGGCAGGTATACTCAGATTAAATTGCACTAGAAGGCTGAGTTTAATTACGTACACAGGAGTTTTATTTTGAGTATTACAAAGAGTATTTTGAGACCTAAATGCAATGTTGACATCAGCAGGGTAATTCAGTTATTAGTTGTTGTCTGTACTGGTATGGCGTCATGGAGACTTTTAGGAAGGAAAAGAAGAAACTCATTGCTTGGTAACTTGACACTAAGAGCCAAATATTCATAGATTATATGAATCTATGAACATTTGGCCCTTAGTGATTGGTTACCAGGAAACCCTAAGGGCCAAATTTTCATAGATTCAACCTGCCCTCTAAATTTGTGCCTGCATTTTCACAAATTCAGCTATTTCCCATGCTCTATAACTTGATTTTTCCTGAATGGACACAGCATTTGTGCATTCAAATCAGCAGTCTTCAAGCAAATATTATATAATTTGTACACATAAATTTGAATTTTATGGTATGCAAATCTTGTGTTCCTAAAACATCACACCCAAAACTTGCACATGCTGCAGACTGGTGAGTGAGAATTCAGAAGTCATTTTTAAAATAAATGTGTCCCTACATTTAGCTTTTATCTGTCACGTCAGCCTCACAGTGGGTTGTCAGTCCTGGCGAGCCCCAGGTAGGATAGCAATCAAACACAAATCCATTGAAATACATTATGAGTTAAGTGCTGTTAATGTGGGCAGTGTCTCCCCCACCCGCAAACCATAATGTCATCCAGGTTAAAAAAACTTCTTTGTGAATCCCAGCTGTAGATGCTATTAACTTCACCCACATTTTGTTTTTTTCAGGACGCAGGAATTTTTCACAGGGGAAGTGGGTAGGGCTGGGCTGAAGGGCTGGGGTCACCAGGGGAGCAGAAGGCTGAACCCCATAAGTACCGATCGGCTGCTAGACAGAGCTCCATCCTGAGCCCAGACCTTCAGCATGGCCCCATCTGCAGGGGCACCTCTAGCTTTTTTGCTGCCCCAAGTATGGCAGTCAGGCTGCCTTCGGCGGCATGCCTGCGGGAGGTCCGCCGGTCCTGCGGCTTTGGCATACCCGTTGCCGAATTGCCGTGGGACCAGCAGACCTCCCACAGGCATGCCGCCGAATCCGCAGGACCGGTGAACCTCCTGCAGGCATGCCACTGAAGGTTGCCTGACTGCTGCCCTTGGAGTGAACGGCAGGCTACCCCCCGCGGCTTGCCGCCCCAGGCACGCACTTGGTGCGCTGGTGCCTAGAGCCACCACTGCCCATCTGCTTCCCAGGGCCATGTTGTAGGGCTGGGATCAGAAGTGGGCTCGGGCAGAGAAAGTGGATGGGGCTCTGTGCAGGCATTCTGGTCTGCCAGGACCCCGTTCCTAAAGCCTTCTAAGAAGAGCCCTAAACCCACTGAAGAGGAATCTGTACCTTTGGGATTTGATAATCCAATCAAATCTGCTGGACAAGCTATCCTGAAGATGTGTAGACATCCAGATCTGGATGAGAGATGAAGACAATGGTTCATCTGAATTTGTTGTTAAAAAACAGTTACCTTTTCCATAACTGGTGTTCTTCAAGATGTGTTGCTCATGTCCATTCTATATTAGGTGTGTGTGCTCACCACATGCACTGGTGCCAGAACTTTTTCCCTCAGTGGTATTTGTAGGGGACTGGCTCTGGCGCCCCCTGAGGCAACCCACACATGCCACGGTATAAGGGGTGCCCTCGTGCGCTCCTCCTCCCCCACTCAGTTCCTTCTTGACAGAAACTTCGACAGTGGAGAAGGAGGGCAGGTCATGGAATGGACATGAGCAACACACCTCGAAGAACACCAGTTACGGAGAAGGTAACTGTCTTTTCTTCTTCGAGTGCTTGCTCATGTCCATTCCATATTAGGTCACACCCAAGAAGTGCCAATAGAAGTGGGTAGGAGTTCATGGACGTGTAGATTGCAACACAGCTCTGCTCTGTCCACTGTCATGATGAAGAGCTGGGTTGACCTGCAGAAGGGCTTGGTATGCTCCAGGTATTATGCCAGGGCACGTCTGACGTCCAGGGCGTGCAGCCTCCTTTCTTCCCCAGTGGTGTGTGGGTTGGGACAAAACACTGAGAGGAAGATGTCCCGGTTAACATGGAAGGAAGACACCACCTTTGGCAGAAAGGCCAGATGGGGCTGCAGTTGAACTTTGTCCTTGTAGAATACTGTATACGGCGTCTCTGATGTCAGTGCTTTAAGCTCCGACACTGGTCTCACGAATGTTATCACCACAAGGAATGCGATTTTCCATGACAGGTGGGAGAGGAAGCAGGAGCCCATAGGCTCAAAGGGCAGGCCCGTGAGCCTAGAAAGAACCAAGTTAAGGTCCCACTGTGGGACAGGAGCCCGGGCCGGCAGGAAGAGCCTCTTGAGGCCTCTGAGGAATTAGACAGACATGTCATGTGAAAACACTGTCTTACCTTGGATCAGCTGGTGAAAAGCGGAGATAGCCACAAGGTGTACTCTGATGGAAGAGAGGGCCAGCCCCTGGTTCTTAAGATGGAGCAGGTAATCTTAGATAGATTGTAAAGAGGAGCACGCTGGAGAGATGCTACGCTCAGACGCCCAGTGGGAGAACCTCGTCCATTTGGCCAGGTAGGTTGCTGTAGTGGAAGGCTTCCTGCTTTCCAAGACGATTTGCTGGACCTCATTAGAGCAGGCCCTGTCCTCCAAATTCAACCACGCAGCATCCACGCTGTGAGGTGGAGGAGGGCAAGGGTGGGATGTAGGAGATGTCCGTGATCCGCGAGAGCAGATCCGGTCGATTGGGAAGGGGCCAATGAGCGGCCACCAATAGGTCCAGCAGTGTGCCAAACCAATACTGGCGTGGCCACGCCAGGGCAACCTTGTCTCTCTTGACCTTCGACAGGACTCTGCTGATGAAAGGGATTGGCGGGGATGCATACACCAGAGCCCCTGACCATGACAGGAGGAAGGCGTCGGAGAGGAAGCCCTTGCCCAGGCCTTCTAGGGAGCAGAAGCAGTGACACTTCCTGTTCTGTCTAGTGGTGAACAAATCCACTTGGGGAGTTCCCCACCTTTGGAAGAGGGTCCGGGCTACCTCTGGATGGAGCAACCACTAGTGGTGAGAGGAAAAGGATCTGCTGAGGCAATCTGCCAGCATGTTGCTGATGCCGGGAAGGTGAGAGGCCTTCAGGTGGATCGCATGGTCGATGCAAAAATACCACAATCAGAGTGCCTCTTGCCAGAGGGCCAATGAGCGTGCTCCCCCTTGCCTGTTGATGTAAACATTGAGGCCGTATTGTCCATCAATGCTCTCACCACCTTGCCCGCTAGGTGTTGTAGAAATACTCTGCATACCAAGCATACCGCTCTGAGCTCTTTGACATTTATGTGCAATGTCATCCACTGAGATGCACATCCCAGCCGAGGTCCGAGGCCTCTGATATCAACTTGATCGAGTGGCAAGGGTTGTCGAATGGAACTCCCTTCAGGACCGCCCTGGGGTCAGTCCACCAATGTAACGAGGTAAGTACTGTCGGTGGGATGGTAACAACCTTTTCCAGGTGATCCCTGGACTGGGAATAGACCATTGACAGACAATGCTGCAAGGGCCGCATCCTGAGCCTGGCAGGGCGGACAACGTATGTGCATGTTGCCATGTGTCCCAGCAGGCACAGGCAAACTGTGGCCATGGTCAGGGGGAATTCAGAGACTCCCACAATGAGGTCCATCATTGTCTGGAACCTCTCCTGAGGTAGAAACGTTCTGGCACAGGTGGAGTTGAGCACCGCTTCGATGAATTCTATCCTCTGCACCAGAACTAATGTTGACTTTTTGTCATTTGCTAACTGGTCCAGGGTCTGTATGTGGCCTGCAGCACCATGACATCTCTCTGGACTTGGGACCTGGAGTGGCCTTTCACAAACCAGTTGTCGAGGTATGGGTAGATTTGAACACCTCAACGCCTGAGGTAAGCAGCCACTACCGACATGCACTTGGTGAACACCCTCGGTGCTGTCGCAAGGCTGAATGGAGGACCGCAAACTGATAGTGGTCAGATCCCACCGTGAAACATAGGAATCATCTGTGGCCTTGAAAGATTGCTATGTGGAAATATGCATCCTTCAAGTCGAGGGCGGCATACCAGTCTCCTGGATCCAGGAAGGGGATCATACAGAACTTCAACTTCTTTAGGTATCTGTTGAGGTCTCGCAGGTCCAGGATGGGTCATAGTCCCATCTTGGGCTTTGGGATTAAAAAGTACTGGGAAGAGAACCCCTTGTAACTGTACTCAAGAGGAACTTTTTCTACTGCACCCAGCTGCAGTAACCCCTTTACCTCTTGCGCGAGGAGACTCTCGTGAGAAGAGTCCCTGAAGAGGGATGGGGAAGGGCGGGTGGTGGGGGTAGAAATAAACTGTAGAGTATAACCCTCCACCACAGTATTGAGGACCCAGCGGTCTGAAGGTATAGTGGTCCATGCGGGGAGAAAAAAAAAGGCGGTTGTTAAACAGTGGGACAGATGGATCCAGGGTATAGTCTGGTAGGTCGCCCTCGATTGTCTTTAAGGCCATGCAGTTTACTGTCCGTCTGCTCTGCAAATAGGGCCTGGCCAGCAAAGGGGAGGTCCTGCTTTGACTGCTGAGCCTCCTTTGACAGATCTGAGAGGAGCAGCCAGGACGCCCTTCTCATGGAGATGACCAAGGTCACGGTGTGGGCCACGGAGTCTGCTGTGTCCGAGGCGGCTTGGAGGGGTGCTCTCATTGCAGCCATGCCCCCTGTAACTCCTTCCTGGACCCTTCAGGCAGCGAGACTTTGAACTTGGCCAAGGACTGCCACATATTGTAGTCATAGCGGCCAAGGAGGGCTTGGTGGTTGGCCACTCTCAACTGATGGCTGGAAGATGAGTAATTTTTTCACCCAAAAAGATCCAGTCTCTTCAAGTCTTTATTCTTGGGTGTAGCCCCGCATTAACCATGCCTCTTCCTCTGGTTAATGGCCACAACTACGAGGGACTCTGGGGCCGTGTGAGTATAGAGATACTCATGGCCTTTAGCTGGCACAAAATATTTGTGCTCAGCCCTTTTTGAGCTGGGTGGCAGGGAGGAGTGGGTTTTCCATAGGGCATTAATAATTTTCGATACCCCCTCGTGTAGGGGTAAAGCCACTCTAGCGGGTGCTGTGAGCAAAGAACATTGAACAGTGGGTCCGACGGCTCCTCAAGTTCCTCTGCCTGGAGCCCCGGGTTAGAGGCGACCTTCTTCACAAGCTCCTGATGAGCCTTGACGTCATCTTGCAAAACTGGGTGAGGAGGACCCGTAGTTGCTTCATCCGGCAATGATGGGGACAAAGCCAGTGCTGAGGGATCTACCACATCCCCTGGTGGTCCAACTGGCTGCTCCCCTAGGTCCTCATGGGCCTGGGGGGTCTTTCCCTGTGGTGCCTCCACCTCCGGAGGATGGCAGAATGCTACAGCCGGTGGCCTATCTGAGGCCCCCACCACTGACTAGGCAGCCTGGGAAGGCTGGGTGAACCCCCATGGATTCCAGGGGTACCACGCTGCTGGCCATTGACCCAGAGGCCACAGGGTCAGTTGTGGTGCCAATGAGGTTGACAGTACTATTGCTGCTGGTGTCTGTCCTGCTGCCAGGGACTCCTGATCAGCACCTGAGTCATAAGTGGAGCGGTTGCTGCAGTGTGACTGCAGGGCCGGTGCTACCATTTAGGCAAACTAGGCAGTTGCCTAGGGCGCCAAGATTTGGGGGCGCCAAAAAGCGGTGCCCCCAATTTTTTTTTACATTGTTCCTACGCCTCCTCCCTGAGCGCGTGGTCGCCGCTCCACTTCTCCGGCCTCCCAGGCTTGCAGCGCCAATCAGCTGTTTGGTGCCGCAAGCCTGGGAGGGGAGGAGAATTAGAGCGGGGGCAGCGTGCTCGGGGAGGAGGCGGAGCAGAGGTGAGCTGGGGTGGGGAGCTGCCGCACGGCTCCCCGGGGGGGACAGCTGTCACGGGGGGGGGGGCACCTCAGGGTGCGGGGGGGGCAGGGAGCTACCGCAGGGCTGGGGGGGGGGGCGCAAGGTGGAAGTTTC